>NC_136057.1:142344002-142647928 GCF_964261635.1 Lissotriton helveticus
GGATAGGTACTGTAGGGTCCTCCCATGCCTGGGTATCTGCCAATGACTACGCCAAACACGGAGCTTAGTACTACACGTCTTTATTCATGAGCGTGTAACTGAAAACTCAACATTCTAAACCAGCCTTCATTCCATTCCGCTCTAACACTTACCTCACAGTTCTACGAAGTCCATCAAGAGTCAAAAGGGTTCTTTCATTTCTAACCCACAAGACACTACATCTTCCCCTCTGTTATATAAGGTAGAATTCAACACTGTTTTTAAATCGAGTTTCCCAAAAGTAGCACACTGCACTGCTTTCTTTAGTGTACTCATAAAATGTTCAATAAGTACGTTGGGCTGCGGCCACAAAGGTGTGCTCTTCTGATGCTTTTTATTCAAATGTTCCAAGAAGTCTTGAAATTCTCGACCGTTGAAAGGTGGGCATTGTTAGACTTCACTATGGCTAGAACATCCATGTCGCCAAGATGTCATCTAGTTTTTCAATGACTTGCTCTTGAGTAGTAGATAATAAATAAAAATCGTGAGTATTCGTCCGCAATGGCAGAGGAGCATCACCCCACTGGCAGAGCCAGCAGCTAAAAAATGAAATGATATTTGATTATCGTTTTATTCTTAAGCAGCTGTCTCAGCTAGTGTGTACAGAGAGGGGTTGGGCCTGGGCATGTAAGGGCGTAGTAGTAGGAGTGCTATATACACTCTCCAAGTACACATGTGTGTTCGTCCAGCCGTCTCAGGCCCACCAAAACACACATGAGCAAATAGGGCCCGTTTCACAGAATGAACTTAAGACTCAATCCTAAACTTACTACTATTTTGGTATATTTTGTCTTAAGTCTGTATTAAGTCTGTCTTAAGTTTGTCTTAAGACAAACTTAAGAGAAAATCCTAACTTCTGTGAATACCAAAAGTAGTAAGTTCATTCTGTGAATGCCAAAAGTAGTAAGTGCATTCTGTGAATACCAAAATAGTAGTAAGTTTAGGATTGAGTCTTAAATTCATTCTGTGAATCGGGCCCTTAGGTTTCTTCAGCCAGGCTGCATTGGGCAGCTGGGCAGAAGAAACCCCACTGATTCCCAGGGCATCTTTCTAGCCTGCTCAGACCAATCCCTGCTCTGCTCTGCAGCATGGGGATTGGACAGGGAGTCTGATGCAGCCCCAGTGTCTGCTGGGACACGAAGAGGAATCACCTGGCATGCCGCGAGACGCTGACGTCAACTTAAGGTAAGTTTTATTTTATTTTTAATCCCCCCCACAGTTCCCATCCCGGGCGTCCACCCTCTCTGCCCCACCACCTTTTGTATGTGGCAGCTGCCACTGTGAAAAAGTAAATGGCTATTCTCTCCCATGCATGCTTTCGGAGATCTGACATGTTCAAAGGGTGATGAATAGTTTTTGTACAAAGGCAGTTACATAGATGACAGTCCTTTAATTCATTTTCAACCCTGTAATCAAGATAAGGAAACCAGTCTTAGTACCTGAGAGATCATATTGTGGCAATGATTCCCCATGTCCTTCATGAGCACTTCAATTATTTTCTGTTTCAGACTATCCGGAAACAGAATTCCCAACCTTCGTAGTATAACTCCTTCCTGAGTTATGGACAGTTCATCCTTGACATTTTTGCATTTTTGATACGCACCATCACTGGTGAGCGGTCGAGTGTGTTGATGGATCTATGACATAATATCGACAGACAGAATATCTACATACAAAAATATCGACACAAAAATATCGAAATCAAAAATATCGGAGGCATATCTTCATAAAGGTAAGTACAAAAATATCGAAAAATTAATATCGTAGTACAAAAATATCGAAATTAAAAATATCGTTTTTTTAAATGTATAAATAATAATGTAAAAATAATTTTAAAATACATATAATTTTACAAATATTAAATAAAAACATTAAAACATAATTAAAAAATTAAAACTAATACATATACATTTAAAATAAATTAAAAATGTAATAATTTAAAGTAATTTTTCTTTTTAATTTCATTTAATTGATTTAATTTAAATATAAATTTATTTTATTTTTACCCTGTACGCCTGTACCCCAAAAACCCAAAACTGACCCTGAACCCTAAAAATACCCCTTTACCCAAAAACTGAAAACTGACCCTGAACCCAAAAAATACCCCTTTATCCAAGAACTAAAAACTGACCCTGAACCCTAAAAATACCCCTTTACCCAAAAACTGAAAACTGACCCTGAACCCAAAAAATACCACTTTACCCAAAAACCCAAAGCTGACCCTGAACCCTAAAAATACCCCTTTACCCAAAAACTGAAAACTGACCCTGAACCCAAAAAATACCCCTTTACCCAAAAACCCAAAACTGCCCCTGAACCCTAAAAATACCCCTTTACCCAAAAACTGAAAACTGACCCTGAACCCAAAAAATACCCCTTTATCCAAGAACTAAAAACTGACCCTGAACCCTAAAAATACCCCTTTACCCAAAAACTGAAAACTGACCCTGAACCCAAAAAATACCCCTTTACCCAAAGACTGAAAACTGACCCTGAACCCTAAAAAAAACCCTTTACCCAAAAACTGAAAACTGACCCTGAACACTAAAAATACCCCTTTACCCAAAAACTGAAAACTGACCCTGAACCCAAAAAATACCCCTTTACCCAAAAACCCAAAACTGACCCTGAACCCAAAAAATACCCCTTTACCCAAAAACCCAAAACTGACCCTGAGCCCTAAAAATACCCCTTTACCCAAAAACTGAAAACTGACCCTGAACCCTAAAAATACCCCTTTACCCAAAAACTGAAAACTGACCCTGAACACTAAAAATACCCTTTTACCCAAAAACTGAAAACTGACCCTGAACCCTAAAAATACCCCTTAAAAAAACTAAAACATATAAAATTTAAAATATTATTATATACTTACCTATACTTACGTTGTAATGGTATGCGTTGTAAAAGTTGCGTTGTAAGGGTTGTTTCCCCGGTGGATAGCGTAGGGGTAAAAATGTACTATTCACACTCCAGAGGGTGCAACAGTAGGGAAAGCGTTGGATAGCATGGGGGTAAAAATTAATTCCCACACTACTCCCACTTTAACACACAACACACTACACATATAAAAAAGACAATTAATATAAATTTCAATTAATCAATTAATAACAATTAATATTACTAAATTGATGTAATTATAAATGAACTAAATAACACATATTAATTACTAATTAATTAACAATAAATACCAAAGAAAATTACAATCTCTTTAATTAATTACATTTAATTATATCACACCCTATCCCCCTATAAACACACAACCCACTACACAGAAATAAATCATATCATTTATTCACTTAATAAATATTAATTACCAATTAATTATTATTTAACAATAACAAAAAATTAAATATATTAGCACATTAACTCTAAATAATTTAATTACATAATTAATATTATTTAATTACCAATTAATTATTAATTAACAATAACAACACATTAAATATATTAGCACACGAACTCTAAATAATTTAATTACATAATTAATATTATTTAATTATCAATTAATTATTAATTAACAATAACAATAAAGTAAATATATAAGCACATTAGCTGTAAATAATTTAATTTACTAATTAATATTATTGTTTCCCAATTAATTAATTAACAATAACAAAAAATTATATATATAAAAAAATTACTCTAATTAATGTAATTACCTAATTAATATTAATTAATTACCAATTAATTATTAATTAAAAATATGTACAAAATTATATTAATTAATTAACTAATTAATATTAATTAATTACCAATTAAGTATTAATTAAAAATATTTACAAACATATATTAATTAATTAATTATTATTAAATTACTTCCCACCCTATTCCCCTATAAACCCACAACCCGCTCTGATACTAAAACGCAAAATGTAAACAAATTTACAAAGTTTCAAAGTTTATTTATTTATGTTTTGGCTCTCATAGAGGGCCACATAAAGGAAAAAAGAAAACATTTATAACATAATTAAAAGTAAGATATAAAAGAAACACATGTAACATGTTCAAGGATAGGTACAAATTCAAACAGAATATTCCACAAACATATGTTATACAAGTCCATGATTCATCCATTAGCAAGAGTACCACCAAAAGGCCAATAAGATTTTTATAGCATATTAATAAATATCTAAAAATCCTTTAAAAAATTTAAAAATGTAGAAGCAGAACATTTCATTTATAGGTAAGTACAAAAATTGTAGGAAGATATTTACATTGGAAATACCCAAGCGAATGCAAATTGGTTTTAGCCATTTAAGGCGCAAAGTACGAAGTGCCGGGCAAATTAATAGAACATGCATACGATCCTGTATACTTAGGTTACAAAAATTACACATTTTCGATGTTCCATACCATTTGGACAAGAGGATATTCAAAGGCAATAGATCATGACGAATAAGGAACCACAACCTTCTAATGCCATGAGGTATATTCCATAATACGTAGGCTTGGGCTTTCTTGGCAACATATGAGTTAATAAGGAGATCACAACCACCTTTTCTTTGTATCTCATTCTTGTCTAGTTGAAAGCCTAGTTCCCAAGATGCATGTTTTAGCAAAATTTTTAGTTGTGCTCGCGAGTGAAGGAACAAAGTACTTTCATCCAGTTTCAAGAGAGTCACCGCTTTTCTGAAGTTCTTTATAAGTTGTGAAAACTCTTTAAAGTTGCCTAACAATTCGCTTTTGAGTAGAGCTCTCATCGTCCCCGGTTCTGCTCTGGCAAGTGAGGCCACCCAACGTACCAGGGCACATAATCCCTGCACCCAACTGCTCCTTAGGCCGAACTCAAGTCTGCACGCTGCCAAGGAGCAGCTGGTATTTAGTGAAGTCAAGGATCTTAGTAGTTTCCCTTCAGTTTTATGGCAGAAATCCCAGAGTTTTAACTCAACGAGTTCAATACCATAAATAAGGGTAGCGGGGATCTTAGCTCTGTAAACCTCAAGCATACAAGAGAAATGTCTTTTCCCAGTTGCTACGTATAGTGATTTTATGCCTTTACCATGCGCAAGGGCTTTTCGAGAACAGTGGTCAATATGAGGCCTCTCGCTCAGGTTGGCAGCAATGATCTTTCCCAAGAAGGTATAGGTTTTAATTACCTCCAACTTCTGGCCACCAATCGACCACCCAAAATTTTCTGAGCGGCACAATTTTTTCCCCTTTATGCACATGATTTTGCTTTTAGATATATTAATCCTCATAGAGTGGGCAACTGCAAAGGCATGAAGTGCTTGCAACCTATTTGCTAACCCTTTGGGTGTTAGATCCAAAACGAGAATATCGTCAGCATACATCAAGCAGGAGATTGGGGCCCCCCCTAACACTGGAGCAATGCCCTCACAAACAGATACGGCTGCAGGTAAATCCTGGGTATATAAAGAAAATAACAGAGGCGCCAAAAGGCAACCCTGTTTCAGGCCGTTTAGAGAGGGTATACGATCAGAGAGACCCCTTTCACCCCCCTGCAACACCCTACACCAAGTTTCCGTATGTAATGTACGAACAAGTTCCAGCAAGTATGGGGGTACTCCAATAGTTGCTAATTTTCTCCACAGCGTTCTACGATCCACTCTATCGAACGCCGTGGAGAAATCGATAAAAGCTGCGTACACAACTCCCCCTCTCACCTGCGTATACTTGTCCGATATCACATGGAGGGCGGTCAGATTGTCTAAAGTGCCATGCTCCCTACGAAATCCTGTTTGTTCACGTGGTAAAATATTGTTCGCATCGACCCAGTCCGAAAGTAAATTTAAAAGACACTTCGCAAAGATCTTACCGACTGCGTCGAGGAGAGCAATTAAACGGTAATTGCTGGGGCTATCCCTCGAGCCCTTCTTAAAGATAGGGACCAGGATACTACCCCTCCAAGATGCTGGAACCTTCTTTGAATCAAAACAGGATTTAAATAAGGGGTAGAGTATTTTACTCCAGAGGGAGGGTTCCTGCTTCAGGACCGTCATAGGTAATTCGTCCGGCCCCATTGCACCGGACGAGCGCATGTTCTTTATGGCCATAGCAATTATTTCCTCTGATGGATACATAATTTCTCCATCAGTGAATACATCGGGGGGGCAAGAATCTGCTAAGTTACCATACCCCCCGTAAAGATCCCTGATATAGGCAGACCAAACCTCTTCAGTAATAGGGATTGGGCAGGGGGCTAATCTATTGCCACATCCCATCCCGATTATGGACCAAAATTTGCGGATCTTACCATGCGCTACTGCTTCCCTTAGGTTTATCCAAACCAGATCTTCCTTTTCCTTTTGTAATTTCACTTTCAGTCTAACTCTCTTTCTTTTTAACCTCAGAAGTTCTTTTCCCCGTTCCCCAGATCTATTTACAAATTGGGCACGGACTAATTTATTTATTTCCTTATTCAATATGTACAGGGCATTGGGCACATATGCCCGCTTCGGGGGCCGTCTAGCCTTTTTCACATCAGAAGTGATGTTCAACATAAGGTTCTCAAAGCTAGCAATTTCCGAACCATACCAAGCATTCAGATCTGCTATGGTTTTACGTAAAATAATATGCACCCCGGAAATTAAAGTTGGATTCCAGAAGCATCTACCGGAGGATGCATGGAAGGCTGTATCTTCGCTGTTAATCGCCCATGAAGCCGTACTAGAAGGTTTTGAAGAGATAGTCAAGAGTATTACATTATGGTCACTCAATATCGTGGGGACTATCATCAGATCCAAGATACAAGGAAATATATTAAAGTCCGAAATCGCATAATCAATTATAGAAGATTTATTGTGCGATTTATGCGTAAATTTTGCAGGAACGTCCGAGGGGAATCTTCCATTTAGGATAAGACCCTCGACTGCCGAAAGTTCCTCCAACAGTATCTTCCCTCTTTTATTGGTTATTATTTTATCGGGAAAAAGGGATTGGGGAATGAAATGCGCCTCTTCTTTGGCTTTATTTCTAAAGAGGTTCATACTGGAGTTAGATATTTTACAATTTAAATCACCCACAAGGATCACTTCTGAAAGGGGTGATATTTTTTTAACCTGGTCAATATATTGGAAGATCTGCTTCAACACAACATTAAAACCCTTTCCCGGAGGGATATAAGCGTTAATAATTATAAGAGATGCCGTCTTAGAGGGGGTGGGGAGATTGGCTAAAGTTATGGCTTGGAAGAAGTTACTTGGGTCAATATACTGAGAGAATTTCCAATTCCATTCATTTGATAGCAAGCACGCAATACCCCCCTTAGCATGCCCTTTCCTAGAAGCAACCGCCGGGACCTCCAACACAAAATAATCCTTTAAAACGTCCATTCTATTAATACACCATGTTTCTTGAATGCAAATCACATTTGCACCCAAGGAAAAAAGAAACTCAAATTTCTCAGGACTACTGTGTATCCCGGCAGCGTTCCATGAAATAATTTTCAATTGATTGTTAAAGGTGCTGAAACAGTTTAGGGTTGTCAGTGGGTTTGGAAGACAAAGCGTTGTGCAACCAATTCCACTGATTAAAGTCCTCTAATTGCGAGGGTTTTTGAATCAGTGGTGGAGGTTTCACCTGGGCAACCACACGTTTTCCTTTTGAAACCCAGATCTTTATATCTTTAGGTAATAAGGTAGCCCCACTCTGACCATCATCCTTTTGGGACAACCCATGGGAAACGTCTTTGTAATCCAAATTCACAATAGGTAAAACATCAATGCCTGTGCGTTGGAAACTCTCTGCTTGTTGCAAAACCAAATTTACAATTATTTTAGAGTAGAATTTGACCCTTATACTGGTAACATTATTTCCCCCTAGCAAAGAGACTAACTCAATATCGCTTGTTTGAATACGATGTAACTTATCCATTTCGCTAAAGCGTTTGAGTAGCCATGATCTATTTAAAAATAAGTCAACCTCAAATAGTGGAAGAAAGTCCAACACATAAGTGTCCACATAGGGTATAACCTCTTTTTGTTCCATAGTGGGACGAAGCGGTTCCCCTGTCCCACCTGTAAAAGGGAAGGGAGCAGCCAAAGGATTAAGTAGCTCAGGAATAACTGGCTTGGGACTCATTAAATTTGATTCAAAGGAAGAGTTAGAACCCAGGCCATCCTCTCGTACCAGGGCCTCCTTGATCCTACATGGAGAGTTTCCAAAGATCTCTGGAACACAATAGGAAGGATTGGGTTCCGGAGTCACCGTAACGCTGGTTCGAATAACTTCAGTGGCTTTATCTTCCTGATCAGGTAGAATTATAGAGTCAAGAAACCTTATCCGCCTCTGTCTTCTCTTCTTATGTTTACGCACCAGTTTCCTTTTGTTGCCTTTATATTTTATACATTTTCCATTTTTTCCCCCTCCTTCTTGGTTAACCTCGGAAATAACTTTTTTATTTTCCGAGCAAAAGATCGGAAAAAGTTCTTGTGGTGCTTGACAGTCAGGGCTAGGCATGATTTCTTCCGTTATCCCCAAATCCGCCTTCAAGATACAGTTCGGTGCAGCAGAAACACATGAACCTTTAACAATGCTGCAGTGAGGTCCTGCTGACACTGGTTCGGGGACCGTTATCTTGGAATTTTCTATATGCTGCTCGGCCTCCCCCTTATTTAATTTCATGCCCTGTGGAAAAAGGGGGGTATTCTTCATTGCCGGTGCTTTTTGCAATAAATTTTCCAAGATTTGAGTAACCGAATCCAGAATGCAGTCCGAGCTGCCAACAAATTTCCCCAATAGGAACAAAATAGAGGCTAACAGATGTTCCAGTGCAATCAAGGATTCTGATAAAGGTTTATCACCGGCACCCACTGTAGGACAATTGCCGGATAGGTTGAAAAATGGATTCCTGGAATCATTTAATGCATCAGATAAACATTGACTGTTCACAGATGGGGTACTACTAAAAAGTAGCAGCCCAGACGGAGTCGCCCCTCCAATAAGATTGTCCGTTTCTGGAGCAGCCGGACTGATTGGCTTCACATACCGGCCACAGAGTTCCAGATCAATAGAGAGAGGTGGTGAGGCTTGAGCCTCCAAGCTGTTCAAGGAAGACTCCAGGGGAGGCATGGAATTATTCACTAGCGAATCATTCAGTGTGGGGGCAGAAAGAGTATTAACCTTGCCCTCCTCCGAATGCACAATGCAGGAAGTGTCCATACGTGACACCATTGGTGTCTCAAGCGGCCCAGAAGAGGCATTAGCATCTGTAGTGTGGTTATCATTCACTTGAATGCCAGAAACAATGTTACCTTTTAGAGCGGCCATTGGGGAATTTTCCACCGGTTTCTCCCATAGTTCAAAGAGCTGACACTGGCCTTTTAACAGCTGTTGATTCACGACCATATTTCTCAAGGGGTTTGATTTAGTTTTTGCACAGGTTCTTCCACCTACCATTCTCCCCGAGCGAAGTTTTTTTGTCATCTTTTACTATAAACTTCGCCCTCTCCGGCTTTGCGAGATGGTGGTATATATAAAAAATAATACGTAAGGGTGATTAATCAGGATATAAAATAATAAATTAAGTCAATGCGGTCAGTGGACAGGTACTCAGGATAACGGAATGGTGCAGTCCCTCTCAACTCGAGACCTTACATCATCCGGACCAAACAACATAAGAATAGGATAACAGAATATAAAGAGACGGGGCCCAGCCCGGCCTACCTCGGCCACTGAGGGCCACAGAGGGCCCGCCCTTTGCCCGGGCTTCGCTCCGGGCGTCCCGCTCGCGTCCCGCGAGACGGGGGTGATGCGCTATTTGAGCGCCTCCTGGCGCGCTGCTGACGCTGGTGACGCGGCGAGCGCCGCTAAGCCTCCTGGGAAATGGAGTTCCCTCGACCGCGCTCTTCTCGGTCACCACTAACTCCCAGGTGGCAGTGGAGTCGGGCAACACGAGGCGGGAGGCGGGAGGGCAAGACAACAAACAGCGAGTACTTTCTCCTGGGCTTTCAAAAACACAGCAGCGTTTCCTGGTTCTGGATTCCCCCCCTCGACCGGGGTGATGCGCTATTTGAGCGCCTCCTGGCGCGCTGCTGACGCTGGTGACGCGGCGAGCGCCGCTAAGCCTCCTGGGAAATGGAGTTCCCTCGACCACGCTCTTCTCGGTCACCACTAACTCCCAGGTGGCAGTGGAGTCGGGCAACACGAGGCGGGAGGCGGGAGGGCAAGACAACAAACAGCGAGTACTTTCTCCTGGGCTTTCAAAAACACAGCAGCGTTTCCTGGTTCTGGATTCCCCCCCTCGACCGGGGTGATGCGCTATTTGAGCGCCTCCTGGCGCGCTGCTGACGCTGGTGACGCGGCGAGCGCCGCTAAGCCTCCTGGGAAATGGAGTTCCCTCGACCGCGCTCTTCTCGGTCACCACTAACTCCCAGGTGGCAGTGGAGTCGGGCAACACGAGGCGGGAGGCGGGAGGGCAAGACAACAAACAGCGAGTACTTTCTCCTGGGCTTTCAAAAACACAGCAGCGTTTCCTGGTTCTGGATTCCCCCCCTCGACCGGGGTGATGCGCTATTTGAGCGCCTCCTGGCGCGCTGCTGACGCTGGTGACGCGGCGAGCGCCGCTAAGCCTCCTGGGAAATGGAGTTCCCTCGACCGCGCTCTTCTCGGTCACCACTAACTCCCAGGTGGCAGTGGAGTCGGGCAACACGAGGCGGGAGGCGGGAGGGCAAGACAACAAACAGCGAGTACTTTCTCCTGGGCTTTCAAAAACACAGCAGCGTTTCCTGGTTCTGGATTCCCCCCCTCGACCGGGGTGATGCGCTATTTGAGCGCCTCCTGGCGCGCTGCTGACGCTGGTGACGCGGCGAGCGCCGCTAAGCCTCCTGGGAAATGGAGTTCCCTCGACCGCGCTCTTCTCGGTCACCACTAACTCCCAGGTGGCAGTGGAGTCGGGCAACACGAGGCGGGAGGCGGGAGGGCAAGACAACAAACAGCGAGTACTTTCTCCTGGGCTTTCAAAAACACAGCAGCGTTTCCTGGTTCTGGATTCCCCCCCTCGACCGGGGTGATGCGCTATTTGAGCGCCTCCTGGCGCGCTGCTGACGCTGGTGACGCGGCGAGCGCCGCTAAGCCTCCTGGGAAATGGAGTTCCCTCGACCGCGCTCTTCTCGGTCACCACTAACTCCCAGGTGGCAGTGGAGTCGGGCAACACGAGGCGGGAGGCGGGAGGGCAAGACAACAAACAGCGAGTACTTTCTCCTGGGCTTTCAAAAACACAGCAGCGTTTCCTGGTTCTGGATTCCCCCCCTCGACCGGGGTGATGCGCTATTTGAGCGCCTCCTGGCGCGCTGCTGACGCTGGTGACGCGGCGAGCGCCGCTAAGCCTCCTGGGAAATGGAGTTCCCTCGACCGCGCTCTTCTCGGTCACCACTAACTCCCAGGTGGCAGTGGAGTCGGGCAACACGAGGCGGGAGGCGGGAGGGCAAGACAACAAACAGCGAGTACTTTCTCCTGGGCTTTCAAAAACACAGCAGCGTTTCCTGGTTCTGGATTCCCCCCCTCGACCGGGGTGATGCGCTATTTGAGCGCCTCCTGGCGCGCTGCTGACGCTGGTGACGCGGCGAGCGCCGCTAAGCCTCCTGGGAAATGGAGTTCCCTCGACCGCGCTCTTCTCGGTCACCACTAACTCCCAGGTGGCAGTGGAGTCGGGCAACACGAGGCGGGAGGCGGGAGGGCAAGACAACAAACAGCGAGTACTTTCTCCTGGGCTTTCAAAAACACAGCAGCGTTTCCTGGTTCTGGATTCCCCACACATTTTCAAACATACATTACAAAACATGTTTAACAAACATATAAACAACACATTAAAATACATAACACTAAACAAAATTTCGATATTATTAAATTCGATATTAGTAACATACATACCTTAAAAAACTATATTCTGTCTGTCGATATTTTGGACATCGATATTCTTTACTATCGAAATTAAAACATCGATATTATTGTATATCGATATTTTAATTTCGATATTTTGTCTCACTACCGTGTTGATTCCATGACTGATGTGTAATGTGATCCTGCAACTTTAACATGTCACCATCATGGCCTGTGGTAGCGACGATCTGGCTAATGAAATGGCGGCTGGTGTTTTTGGTTTCACAATGAAGTTATTAAAGGCATAATCCATCTTGGATAGAGTACCATGACCTTGTATAAGCACTTTGTAAAAGTAGTCATAAGGGTTCTATTCTTCCCTGGACGATGTACAATGGCATAATTGTACTCTTATAACTGTAGTCCACATTGTTCAATGTGAGGAGGCATTTTGGCCTTTGGATTACAAATTATTATCAGTAACACTTGAAGATCAGTTACCATCTTAAACGGTTTTCCGTACAGGAATACATGTAAATGTTTACAAGCCCATACCACAGCTAAACTTTCTTTTTCTGATTGTGAGTAAGCACGTTCTGTTTGTGACAAACTCCTGCTTGCATATGCCACAATATGTTCTATTTAGAAAAATTAGACTAAAAGCATCCTTCCATAACAAAGAAAACACTAAGACACCTGAGCCATCAAATCTATCAAACAAGTCGTCTTTTACTCCTACATCACAAATGGTCCCTAAACAAAGTTTGGCATTCGAGCAGGCCGTTCTTTCCTCACTCACGCAGTTAGGCAAACACATTTTTTTTTTTAAAACATCACGAAAGACCAACAGACAGCAATCAAACAATTAAGTGAAGACACATCAATAGTGGTGAAGCCGGCCGACAAAGGGGGTGCCCTAGCGGTATGGCAGAAAGAGAAATATGTAGAAGAAGCCAACAGTCAAATTGGTAATACTGAATGGTACAGGAAGCTAACCGAAGATCCATCCAATAAGATACAAAATGAGATACAAATCAAACTAAAGGAAGGACTTGATGAGGGCATATTAGGCCCAAAGGAATTTGATTACTTGAACAAGAAAATTCCATGTGTTCCAGTAATTTATTTCCTACCAAAGGTGCATAAAAACCTACAGAACCCACCCGGAAGACCGATAGTCTCCGGGTGTGAGTCCATCCTTGAACCGATTGCCAAGTACGTGGACATATTCTTAAAGCCATTCATGAGTGAGGTCAAGTTGTATATCAAAGATACGGCCGACTTCATCAACAAAATCGAAAATTTACCATTTGATGATAATAATGAGTTGATGGTGGCATTTGACGTCAACTCGTTATACACACAAATCCCCCAAGAAGAGGGATTAGAAGCCATCGAGTTCTTCTTAGACACAAGGCCTAAACCTCAAAGAGTCCCCACTAAATTCATATTCGAGCAGGCCAGCTTAGCTTTAAAACGGAATTTTTTTAGATTCATGGATACCTTCTACATGCAGGTGAAGGGGACCTTATGCTCCAGAGATGGCGGTCCGCTTCATGGCCCTGTATGAGGAGCGGTTCATTTATCAAAATAATCCGTATAGCGAACACATCGTAAGATGGTATCGCTATATTGATGACGTCTGGTGCCAGTGGAGAGGTACGAAAGTACAGTTGATTGAATTCCACGACTGGTTGAATAGCAGGCATCCAGACATAAAATTTAGCATGACCCACAGCAATTCACGTCTAACATTTCTTGATGTTGAGGTCTTCCATCAGAATAATGAGTTGATAACCACTTTACATCGTAAACAGACAGATAAAAACACCATCCTCCATTACCGGAGCTTCCACCCACAGAGCCTCAAAGAAAATCTACCATACAGTCAGCTGTTGCGGATCAGACACAACTGCTCTAGAAAAGAGGATTACCTGATACATGCAGAGACGCTGTGTGAACAGCTAAGAGAAAGAGGGTATCCCAAGAAAATGTTAAAACATGCAACCAAGCGTGCGTGGTTTACACACAGAGAAGTTTTACTAACCAAAAAAATAAGAAACAACTTGAACAATTGGTGTGTGTTTCAACTTATGGCCCACTTACCAACAAATCTGTTGTCTTAAAAAATTGGCATTTGTTGTCCAACCTGGAAATTCCATTTGCCAAACCTATGTTCGCGCTTAAAAAGAACAAGAACATAGGCCAACAAATAATTAGGGCAGACTTGGGTACCTCAAAAGCCAAAAGTGACCTACGCACCCTATGCAACTTAAATCCGGTGAAGGGCCACCATAAATGTGGTACCTGTATATCGTGTGCCAGCACTGTTGAAGGCACCACGTTTGAACATAACACCATTAAATGGATCCACAACGAATTCACAAATTGCAAAATCAAAAACATCGTTTATGTAATAGTTTGTCCTTGCGACAAACTTTACATTGGGAAAACAAATCAACAAATCACACAAGATTGGCCCAACACCGTTCAAGAATCAAACAAAAAGTGCTGAACGCACCTATGGTACAGCACTTTATCGACCTTGGGCACACGGAAAAAGATCTAAGATGGTCTGTATTGTCAGGAATAAAGGCTCCTCCACGTGGGGGTAATGTGGAGACATTACTGTTAAAAAGAGAAGCGTATCTGATCATGAAATACAACTGCGTGAGTGCAGGCCTGAACGAATATGGAGAATGCTAAAAACAGTTGAACGGGTCAGATGTAACATGACCACATACTTAAAATGCCCCAAAACCAATCGGACTGCAAAGAGCAGCAAACCAGCATCTATTTATGGAACCCTTGGACTACATGTCCCATAACCACCTGATCACATGTCCCAGTTCAAATTAAGTCACGTGACTCCAACAAACACCCACTCGAGCAAGAACCTGGCAGACGAAAGCGGCTACACACGAACATTGCAGGTAATGCCTCACCCGATAGAAAATATCGAGTGCCGCGCGTAGTAAACAAGTCCCCTAACTCGATCATTTTTGAATTTCGCATGCATGCGGCAAACTAGATACAAAGAAAAAAGGCGGCGCCTTTCTTTAAACGACAATCCGGCGTCCTGCTATCACACTGAAATCCCCAAGTAAGTAAAAGTTAACCACAGAAACGTTCGGCGATAGGAATAAATATACAGATTCTCCAACTGAAATCGTTCTGGTTTAACGTTACAGAACCCGGTGAGCTCCCCTGCATAAAACCTGCAATAACCGTACATCAGATGACATGTATCGACAGAAACGAAAGCCCACAAAAATATAAGTTACACCGTGGCCAATTTCTGGTTACAAAACAACTGGTAACACAATGTCTCCAAAGAGAAAAAAAGATACAATTGTTGTGTTTTACGTTGCAGAATAAAGTAAAAACGCAAGTCAAGAGTCTGAATCAACCAGAACAGACTTGTACACACACCACAGGAAGGTAAAAAACAAGCGTTAACAACTCCCTTGTAGTGACATTATATGTGAAGGTCCCATATTAAAGTATGTCCTCCCCTTATCTTCATACAGGTACCCAACTAATAAGCCCTGAAGAAAAGCCCGATAAATGAAATACGGGCTTGGAAACGCGTCGGCTTTGGTACATTCGTCGTAAATACGAATGCATTTCCCGCAAAAGGCATAAGAACACCACCATGAATGTAATGGAATAAAAAATGCATACCAAGTTTGAAGCCTTTGCGTGACCGGGTTTAAATTAAATGTAAAACTTTAACACATAGACCTGGTAGAACTAGTTGGTAGGGTACAACCGTGAAGCTAGATTAAGTTGTTTTTTGATAAATGTATTGTTTAATGGAGAAATGTATTTAATGTTTTTTGTATTGTAAAAAGTGTTTATAGTAAATGTAAATATATGTCTGTTGTACGGCAACGAACAAACCTCAGACTTTTTTCAAAATTTCCATAAAAAAGTGTTGAAACTTGTATTATTAAAAAAAAAGTGTATAAAAGCACCCAAGGATTAATTTCCTTAGGGTGAGATTCTGCTCAAAATAAAAAAAGCGGCAGAACGAAACAGTGACCGGGTCCTTTCTTTTTTTAAACTTTTAGATGTTGTCCTACCCGGCCACAGTGTAGGACACAACCCCACTTTCAGTGAAATATATAGAGCGGTAAATTCTCCGCGAGGGTTAAGAACTTAAATCATTGCAATAATCGATACAGTATAGAATACTGTTCCTAGATAGGCTGGTCCCCAGCCTATCAAAATATGTCTGAGGAAGAAACGTTGTCTTATACAGAGGCATACACAAAGAATTTAATTGCAGGACCTTCACCTTTTGCGTCACTTAAATTAAGTACAAATGCTCAACAGCAGAATGAAACAGACAAGTTGATGCGTTTAAGTAAGAAACACGTCCGAACAGAATTACACAGGCACTTTTTGTTCCAGCACTTAAAATCTGGAACAATACCTTGGGGACTCCAAGTGAAAAACGTTCCAGTGGTCTTTACAGAGGACCCAGTATACAAGAAAGGGTTCAGCTATATAGCCACCAAATGTAGCCGGGACCTAATGGTCCACACGGTAAAAACCGCACAAAGAATCTGTGCAAAAGAACAGGAGGAAATTGACACCTTAACAAAGGCTATTAATGACAACCACAGCACACTTGAAGCAAAAGAGTTATTGGAGAAAATAGCTAAAGACCTTCAAACATTTAAGGACAACACAATAAATTATAGAATCAATAAGTTCGAGAAAGATATTAAGGCATTCAATATTGAGACTGTTTATCCATATTTGAGGGAAGATTTTTATACCCAGCAGGAATCCCGCCGCGCTCTTTCCCAATATCAAGGAAGATCGAAAAATCGTTTTCTTACCTTCTCAGAGAGTTCATCCTCTGAGTCATCTGGAGATTCAGATCCCAGGGAAGGTACCTCAAAACGTTCAAATACTTTTTTAGAGAAAGGCGAGGGCAGGGGCCGCGTAAGGTTCAAACCCCAACCGCAAGCATGGGATATGAGAACCCGCAGCAAGAACTATTACAGATCGTAAATGACTCATCCATCATCAATCTTTCCCCTAAAAAACGTACCATTCATGAACAATCAGTCCTTGAACTTGGGATCAAATTCGTTCCCAGCACAAACACAGATATAGTCAATTTAAAAATAGAAGCCCAAGATCTATTTAGAAAAATTAGACTAAAAGCATTCTTCCATAACAAAGAAAACACTAAGACACCTGAGCCATCAAATCTATCAAACAAGTCGTCTTTTACTCCTACATCACAAATGGTCCCTAAACAAATTTTGGCATTCGAGCAGGCCGTTCTTTCCTCACTCACGCAGTTAGGCAAACAAAAAAAAGTTTGTAAAAAACACATCACGAAAGACCAACAGACAGCAATCAAACAATTAAGTGAAGACACATCAATAGTGGTGAAGCCGGCCGTCAAAGAGGGTGCCCTAGTGGTATGGCAGAAAGAGAAATATGTAGAAGAAGCCAACAGTCAAATTGGTAATACTGAATGGTACAGGAAGCTAACCGAAGATCCATCCAATAAGATACAAAATGAGATACAAATCAAACTAAAGGAAGGACTTGATGAGGGCCTATTAGGCCCAAAGGAATTTGATTACTTGAACAAGAAAAATCCACGTGTTCCAGTAATTTATTTCCTACCAAAGGTGCATAAAAACCTACAGAACCCACCCGGAAGACCGATAGTCTCCGGGTGTGAGTCCATCCTTGAGTCGATTGCCAAGTACGTGGACATATTCTTAAAGCCATTCATGAGTGAGGTCAAGTCGTATATCAAAGATACGGCCGACTTCATCAACAAAATCGAAAATTTACCATTTGATGATAATAATGAGTTGATGGTGGCATTTGACGTCAACTCGTTATAGACACAAATCCCCCAAGAAGAGGGATTAGAAGCCATCGAGTTCTTCTTAGACAGAAGGCATAAACCTCAAAGAGTCCCCACTAAATTCATAATCGAGCTGGCCAGCTTAGCTTTAAAACTGAATTTTTTTAGATTCATGGATACCTTCTACATGCAGGTGAAGGGGACCTTATGCTCCAGAGATGGCGGTCCGCTTCATGGCCCTGTATGAGGAGCGATTCATTTATCAAAATAATCCATATAGCGAACACATCGTAAGATGGTATCGCTATATTGATGACGTCTGGTGCCAGTGGAGAGGTACGAAAGTACAGTTGATTGAATTCCACGACTGGTTGAATAGCAGGCATCCAGACATAAAATTTTGCATGACCCACAGCAATTCACGTCTAACCTCTCTTGATGTTGAGGTCTTCCATCAGAATAATGAGTTGATAACCACTTTACATCGTAAACAGACAGATAAAAACACCATCCTCCATTACCGGAGCTTCCACCCACAGAGCCTCAAAGAAAATCTACCATACAGTCAGCTGTTGCGGATCAGACGCAACTGTTCTAGAAAAGAGGATTACCTGATACATGCAGAGACGCTGTGTGAACAGCTAAGAGAAAGAGGGTATCCCAAGAAAATGTTAAAACATGCAACCAAGCGTGCGTGGTTTACACCCAGAGAAGTTTTACTAACCAAAAAAGATAAGAAACAATTGGTGTGTGTTTCAACTTATGGCCCACTTACCAACAAATTTAAATCCGTTGTCTTAAAAAATTGGCATTTGTTGTCCAACCTGGAAATTCCATTTGCCAAACCTATGTTCGCGCTTAAAAAGAACAAGAACATAGGCCAACAAATAATTAGGGCAGACTTGGGTACCTCGTAAGCCAAAAGTGACCTACGCACCCTATGGAACTTAAATCCGGTGAAGGGCCACCATAAATGTGGTACCTGTATATCGTGTGCCAGCACTATTGAAGTCACCACGTTTGAACATAACACCATTAAATGGATCCACAACGAATTCACAAATTGCAAAAGCAAAAACATTGTTTATGTAATAGTTTGTCCTTGCGACAAACTTTACATTGGGAAAACAAATCAACAAATCACACAAAGATTGGCCCAACACCGTTCAAGAATCAAACAAAAAGTGCTGAACGCACCTATGGGTCAGCACTTTATTGACCTTGGGCACACGGAAAAAGATCTAAAATGGTCCGTATTGTCAGGAATAAAGGCTCCTCCACGTGGGGGTAATGTGGAGACATTACTGTTAAAAAGAGAAGCGTATCTGATCATGAAATATGACTGCGTGAGTGCAGGCCTGAACGAATATGGAGAATGATAAAAACAGTTGAACGGGTCAGATGTAACATGACCACATACTTAAAATGCCCCAAAACCAATCGGACTGCAAAGAGCCGCAAACCCGCATCTATTTAATGAACCTTTGGACTACATGTCCCATAACCACCTGATCACATGTCCCAGTTCAAATTAAGTCACGTGACTCCAACACACCCACTCGAGCAAGAACCTGGCAGACGAAAGCGGCTACACACGAACATTGCAGGTAATGCCTCACCCGATAGAAAATATCGAGTGCCACGCGTAGTAAACAAGTCCCCTAACTCGATCATTTTTGAATTTCGCAGTGCATGCGGCAAACTAGATACAAAGAAAAAAGGCGGCGCCTTTCTTTAAACGACAATCCGGCGTCCTGCTATCACACTGAAAACCCCAAGTAAGTAAAAGTTAACCACAGAAACGTTCGGCGATAGGAATAAATATACAGATCCTCCAACTGAAACCGTTCTTGTTTAACGTTACAGAACCCGGTGAGCTCCCCTGCATAAAACCTGCAATAACCGTACATCAGATGACATGTATCGACAGAAACGAAAGCCCACAAAAATATAAGTTACACCGTGGCCAATTTCTGGTTACAAAACAACTGGTAACACAATGTCTCCAAAGAGAAAAAAAGATACAATTGTTGTGTTTTATGTTGCAGAATAAAGTAAAAACGCCAGTCAAGAGTCTGAATTAACCAGAACAGACTTGTACACACACCACAGGAAGGTAAAAAACAAGCGTTAACAACTCCCTTGTAGTGACATTATATGTGAAGGTCCCATATTAAAGTATGTCCTCCCCTTATCTTCATACAGGTACCCAACTAATAAGCCCTGAAGAAAAGCCCGATAAATGAAATACGGGCTTGGAAACGCGTCGGCTTTGGTACATTCGTCGTAAATACGAATGCATTTCCCGCAAAAGGCATAAGAACACCACCATGAATGTAATGGAATAAAAAATGCATACCAAGTTTGAAGCCTTTGCGTGACCGGGTTTAAATTAAATGTAAAACTTTAACACATAGACCTGGTAGAACTAGTTGGTAGGGTACAACCGTGAAGCTAGATTAAGTTGTTTTTTGATAAATGTATTGCAATCAAAGGACAGGGCTTTTCTTTGAGGTCAATCAGTAATGGCGCCCACAGTGTGTCACGTCATGTATCTGTATTTTCTATCCATGACGGTGCTACAGATCGGAGGAAAGACCCAAAACCTCCAAAGGGGGGACCTAGATCCACCCACAGTAAATGCAGAAATAGGGGGGGGGGATCTGTGCACACGTCTAATTCAATGTGACCTCAATGTCACCAATCATTACAATCACATACAAGTAACAAATCAAGAAAACATGTAGTCTTGCTTGAGTGATGGTAATCTTCACGTTTTCTTTTAATCTCAAGGCCCAGGCTTGATAAATGTATTGTTTAATGGAGAAATGTATTTAATGTTTTTTGTATTGTAAAAAGTGTTTATAGTAAATGTAAATATATGTTTGTTGTACGGCAACGAACAAACCTCAGACTTTTTTCAAAATTTCCATAGAAAAGTGTTGAAACTTGTATTATTAAAAAAAAAAGTGTATAAAAGCACCCAAGGATTAATTACCTTAGGGTGAGATTCTGCTCAAAATAAAAAAAAAGCGGCAGAACGAAACAGTGACCGGGTCCTTTCTTTTTTTTAAACTCTTAGATGTTGTCCTACCCGGCCACAGTGTAGTACACAACCCCACTTTCAGTAAAACAATATGTTTTCTAGCATTTGGGTGTCCTCTGTGCTGTGCAAAAATAACACCTAACTGTACTGGGCTAGCGTCAACTACAACCTCTGTGTGAAGCTTCAGATTGAAGTATGCCATTTCAGTAGCATTCTCAATGGCTTGCTTGATTCTCTTAAAACTTTTCTCACATTTATGTGACTAATAAAATGAAAGATTCTTTTTCGTCAAGTTTCTAAACGAAATACTTATAGTGGCAAAGTCTTGTATGTATCTGGAACAGTAACTGGCCATTCCAAGAAATGAACGCTCCATAGAAGCATATTGTGGAGGATCAGCATTTGACAGCTCTTGTACTTTAGCAGGATCTGGTGTCATACCCCCATCAGTAAAGATATTGCCAAAGAACTTTAGCTTTGTCTAATGAAAATCCCTCTTGTCCGCATTAAAATTCAAATCTGCTACGGCTGTAATTGAATGCATTCATGACAGGCTGTACGATTTGTTGAATGACATCTTGAAACAGTACTGCAGCAGATGATACATCAAAACGTGGGGCTTGATTTAAATTTTGGCGGGCGTGTTACTTCAACACAATGGTGATAGATATCCCGCCCTCTGAAATATAAATCACATTACATCCTATGGGATTTATATTTCGGTGGAGAAGATATGCATCACCCTGAGTCTTTTGAATCGAAACAGACCAACATGTGTAGAAAAGGTTGTAATGTACCTGAATTCTTTTTCGAGTTCCAATTGATAATAACCTTTATTAAAATCAAAGTCAGAGAATATCTTTGCACCATTTAATTGTGTTATTATGCCAGCAATGTGTGGAACTGGATGTCGTTCTCGTTCATTGCCATGTTTGCCTGAGGCATGTCAACGCATATGCATACAACTTCTTTACTGTCCTTTTTAGGCACTAATACTATGGGAGAAACCCATGGCACTGGACCAGTGGAACGCTAAAAAAGATCATGCTTAAGTAATGATTCAAGTGCTTTTTTAACAGCTGCTTGCAGATGAAAAGCAATTTGTCTATGTCTCTCAGCAACAGGACCACCGTCCTCATTAATATGTAACTTTTCTCTCATAGTCTTAAGCTTTCCCAAACCATGATATATTGAAGGGAACTGACTTACTATTTCGTGGTGAACATTCATGTTGTAAGTCACAGAAATCAGTCCATATCAGCAGCTGTGCTGAAACTGAGCAGACAAGCACCTGACGCTGTGCATGGAAGCACATGGATGGGTGCTTGCACCTTTGTTTTCTTGTGTTTCATTGTGGCCACAAATTAACCTTGATTCTTTTAAGGGCGTCGATGTAGAAAGTGCATACACTTTGGATTTCAATGGTGTAAGTTGTTGGAATGGAGATAATTCATTGTATTTCTCCTCAGGCATAATGTTTATCGATGCATCGCTGTCAATAATGAAAGGTATCAAACAACCATTTAGTTTCACTGTAATCTTTAGACAACGTTTGAATGAATGTGGTGGTTTGGCATGTCAATCTTTCTTTGACTGATGTTTTTCTTCACAAGTGGCTAAACAAACCTGTGCAGGCTTTTTTGAGGTAAACATCGACATGACACAATATTCTTCTTCACTTTCACTTGATACTGATACACAAGAACGTTTTGAAGACGATTTAGATAACAAACAACTTTGTTCAGTGTCAGTTTGTCTTAACTGATGTCGCCACTTGGACTTGTCGGTGTGTCTTGACCATTGTTTCTGGAGCGTTCCGGCAGCCATTTTGTCTTCACGCCAGTTCACACTTACTTTTTCCTTCGCTTTACAAACCAACACAAAATGGTTCTCCTTCCCACAGCCTTTACATATCTGTCCCAGAGCGGTACATTTACCTTCATGAGGATACGAGAATCCACATGTAAAGCACAACTTCTTTTTATGAATGGATATCACTTTGTACCCTTAAGTGCGATTTTTAACAAATTTATCCTCAAATAGCATGCTGTTGGCCATAGGGATGAATAATATCATCAGGGTCAAAGTCCAGGGAATTGCCTGAGTCAGATGGTGTAAAGGTGCCTGTAGAAGGGGGCTGGTCCTGAGAGTCCCAGCAACCCCGTTTGTGATATTGGTTGGAGGCGTAGTCCGAGTCACAGGAAAAACTATCACAGTCACCTGAGTTGTTGTCTGAAGGGGTGTGGGGGATGGAGAGGCTGCTAGTGTAAGGAGCGACCACAAAGTACGTGTTGTCGGGAGGTAGGGCTTGCGACATGCGAGCCATCACTGTTGTGTGGGGCCAGACATTGCACGTAGTCAGAGCAGTCTTCTGTTGGGGAGAGGGTGTCATGACAGGGGTTGGATCCAATGGTGACATGGACATGGATTATCTTTAAGATGTCGGGTGAATGGCTTGGGAACCGTCGCCAAGGCTTTACTTTTTTTTAAAAGACCTTTTAATTGCATAAAAATAAAAAAGAATCATAGTGTCATTAATCAGCAAGCTTCGTAATGAGAAAAACATCAGTACACAGAAACACATTTCCATCTCGTCTCTGGAAACCCGGATCCACACAACTAGCCTCCCAACAAATTGTAGGGCAGTGGTAGATTACGCGCGTTCCTGACCCCCGACTTCTCGATTGATATACATAATTGGAGCACACAGCTCTCCCCTGTGTTTTTTTAGTTCAAAACGTTAATGTTGTCACTGAAAAATTCTCCTAACTATAATGTCACTTAACCTTTATTTTTTTTAGTGAACATGTATATATGTAAAATATAAATATATTAAATCTTGGCGGTAGGTAGTTAGGACCATGTTTCCATTGGATAAGCGTTTTTTGACTTGCCTATATGTTTGGCGCCAGTAGACGAATCTTCAAGAAATCTTCCCAAACGTTTTTACGTTCACTTCAGATGCTATCTGGAAAGTTTTGGGGTGAAGCGTGGGCCGTGTAAAAGGGGGGGCCCCAAACACATTTTCCCTATGTTAAATACCATAGGGCTTTTGAAAACAACTGCATACTGAACCACTGGGCGGATTTACACCAAATTTGGCAGAAAGGTAGATATTAGTCCAGAGAAGTAATTCTTTTAGTGTACATCCGTTCAGTTCAGTGGTTTTACAGATAATAACCAAAATTCAAATTTGAATATCTAAGGGTGCGGATCCTCCGGGGATCTGACAGTGCTCGTGGTGTAATCTGATTGACTGCCAGCACTTCAACCAGGAAGTGTTGGGAACCATCTTGTCCCACAAAAACCATTAAAATACAGAAAATGGGGCAGTGTAGGAATACCCTAACTGCCTAGATGTGGTGGTAGGGTCTTACTGGGACCCCGCTGGAGGGTTCAAAACGTTTGAATTTTGCAGTGAAATTGCGGGTGGATTCGCGGCAGTCTCCCTCACTTATTTTAAAAAAAGCCCCCAGTGGGCCAGGTTCCAAGGACATGTGTCCTTTATTAAATTAATGGAGGGGGGCACACATGCTTCCATGGGCGTTTTTATACCCCGGGCCCACCACCTCCCCAGGATTTATGTTTCTATTATGAGAGGTCACACAGACATCCTGGGCCCTGGGGACCACCACCTCTCTGGGGCTTTAACTTTAAGAATTGTGCATGGGGGCCACATGGACCCCATACCGGGCCCTGAGGACCACCACATCCACGGGGACAAAATACAATTTTTAAAGTGGGAGAGGGGGGATGCGCAACCCCCCTACCGGGCCACATATGACCCCGTAGATCACCACCTCCTTGGGGCCAGCTTGTGAACAACAAAGGAAGGGGGGCACACAACCACCTTCCAGGAGCCATATATGGCCCTGGGGACTACCACCCCACAGGGCCAGCTCCTGCTATGTCCTGGGGTGTTCACTCCTGGGACATAGCTGTTTTCTCTGACTTGGCAGGAGCTTTGACAGCTAGTGTCAAGTCAGAGCAAACACAAACTCCGCTCCCAGAAAGCAAGAGCTGTGAAACCGCTCCCGATTGCTGAGAGCAGAGATTTAGTCTGTTTCCCTGTCGCTGACAAGCAGGCAGAGAAGCAGACAAAAGGATTGCTCTCACACACAGGGAGCTTCATGTTCAGCAATTTCCTGTGTGTAGAGCAATACCGGCTCCCGCAGGAGACAGGGAGCTGGCAGGGCCGCATTCAGGCTCCCCCGCAGTCTTCAACTGTGGTGACTGTGTGCCCTGGGTGAGGTCCTGGGAACAAAGAATTTGAAGGCTGGGTCCCGGGGAATGGAGTCCCCAGGAATGAAATTGGCCTGTGGAGGGAGGCCACGTGGCCCGACTCCCCCTTTCAGTTATGGCCGGCACCAGGGGATAAGTCGCCAGGGCTGAAATCAGCCCTCGGTGGGGGTCTGCCTGGTCCCCCTCCCCCACTGCATATTAGATGAAGACCAGGGCCACTGAAATTATGCAATTGTGCGGCGCAGTGATTTTGGCATGATTATAGATTTGTTGCATTTGCCACATAATCCACCATCTGTAAATTGTAATTAAAAAAAGTTTTTTTTTAGCTCAAATGGTTCAAACGTTACTATACATGCAGCAAAACGCATTGCTGTGCTGTGGAAGGCCCTTTACAAACACTGACCAGTTACATTTTTGTTGCTTATTGCTATATTTGGGTTTTAAACTGGTACTATCGGTGTGCAACCAATACCCAGACAATGATATCAAGTTTGAAAATTAGAAAAAAATGAAGTAATACTATACTTTACATTATGCTGCATAATTTGCCTTTTCTTGCTGTGTAATTTACTCAACCCTACCACATAATTTGGCCCTCCCCTGCCGCTTAAATTCAGTGACCCTGAGAAAGACGCACAAGGAACAAACACATTGTCAAAACACACATGAGGTCACTGGCGACATTTCCACGTGCTCCATTAAGCAGTTGCAGTGCAGAATAAGTACTGGACATTCATCTAAGGAGGTAGCACTTAGTAATTAACCAGTAGATAATACTCCACTTGGGTAGGTATTTTGTGCAAAACTGTCGGCTCTTGTTGGATAAAGGGGCAGGTGCAGTTGCATTGTGGTCCAGTCACTGACACAGACAATTAGACACCCATTCACACAATCAGGCACTAACTCACCCACTGACATATCCACTTAGACACTGAGGGCCCGATTCACAGAACTAACTTAAGACAAAATCCTAAACTTACTACCATTTGGTATTCACAGAAGGCACTTACTCATTTTGGTATTCACAGAAGGCACTTACTCATTTCGGTATTCACAGAAGTTAGGAGTCCTAACTTTAGGACTCCTAAATGCCTTCTGTGAATACTGAAAGTCTTAAAGTTAGGATTTTTCTCAATTTAGTTGTGGTGAAGTGAGGACTCCTAACTTTAGGACTCCTAAATGCTTTCTGTGAATACCGAAAGTCTTAAAATTAGGAGTTTTCTCAATTTAGTAGTAGTAAAGTTAGGACTCCTAACTTTAGGACTCCTAAATGCCTTCTGTGAATACCGAAAGTCTTAAAATTAGGATTTTTCTCAATTTAGTAGTAGTAAAGTTAGGACTCCTAACTTTAGGACTCCTAAATGCCTTCTGTGAATACCGAAATTCTTAAAATTAGGTAGAGGCAGAGCTCTACCTGAGCCCCAAAGGCACACAACTAACGCACAGCTCTACCACAGCCCCACAGGCAAACAACTGAGGCAGAGCTCTACCCCAGTTGACAGGACACGCAACTGAGGCAGTGCTCTACCCCAGCCACCAGGTCACACAACTGAGGCTGAGCTCTACTTGAGCCTTGAAGGCACACAATTGAGGCAGAGCTCTACCTGAGTCCCAAAGGCACACAACTTAGGCAGAGCTGTACCTCAACCGCCAGGCGACATAACTGAGGCAGAGCTCTATCTCAGCTGCCAGAACACACCACGGAGGCAGAGTTCTACCTCAGCCTCCAGGACACACAACTAAAGCAGAGCTCTATCTCAGCTACCAGGACATGCAACTAATGCAGAACTGTACCTCAACCTCAAAGGCACACAACGGAGGCAGAGCTCTACCTCAGCTGCCAGGACAGTCTACTGAGCAGATATCTATCTCAGCTCTCAGGACGCACAACTGAGGCAGATCTCTACCTTAGATGCCTGGACACTTAACTGAGGCAGAGCTCTACCTCAGATTCCAGGACACTCAATTCAGTCAGAGCTCTACCTCAGCCACCAGGTCACACAACTGAGGCAGAGCACTACCTTAGCTGCTAGAACACACACTAAGGCAGAACTCCACCTTAGCCTTAAAGGCACACCCCTGATTCAGAACTCTCCCTCAGCTGCCAGGACACACAACTGAGGCAGACTCACTACAGCTCTAAAGCTACATGACTGAGAAAGAGCTCTACTTCAGCTGCAAAGACACACAACAGAGGCAGAGATCTACCTCAGCCATGCTCAAAAGGAAAATAACTGAGGCAGAGTTCAACCTGAGCCCCAAAGGAACACAACTGACACCCAGCTCTACCACAGCCCCACAGGCACACAACTGAGGCAGAGTTCTACCTCAGCTGACAGAACACACAACTGAGGCAGTGCTCTACCCCAGCCACCAGGTCACATAACTGAAGCTGAACTCTACCTGAGCCTCGAAGGCACACAACTGAGGCAGATCTCTACCTTAGCCACCCTGACACACAACTGAGGCACAGCTCACCTCAGCTGTAAAGCCACATAACTGAGGCAGTGCTCTACCTCTGCCACCATGTCACACAACTGAGTATGAACTCTATCTGAGCCTCGAAGGCACACTCCTGAGGCAGAGCTCTACCTCAGCTGCCAGGACAATGTTAATGTTAGTGTTAATGGAATTTTGAGAGCACGCTATGCACTACCTACTGTGGAAGCTGTGGCAAGCCCAGCGGGCGGGGATCGGTTAACTAAAAAGCCAAGTTTTAAGTCCTTTTCTGAACGACAACAGCTCTGTCGAGTTCCTTAAGGAACAAGCATTTGCAATGCAATAGGTCTCGCATTTTTAGGAGTGTGAGCTATTGGCATTGTAAATGACAATGCCTTTTATTTATGTGTTGTTTTTAAAACAGAAAAATAAAAGGCATGGTAATTTTTCATGCCAATATCTTAAACTTTTGCAAATGTGAGACCTATTGCATTGCAAATGCGTGCAAAAAAAAAACATTAGGAGAGAGCCTACTCATAATGAAAATTTTAGCCTGCCTTCCATGTGCTGCTATCCAGTTCTTTGAGCTCCAGTGAACAGATATTCCAGAGCAGGAGGGGGGCGCAGTCTGCACTCATCCCCTTATCAGCAGACGGGAGGGGCAAAGCGTGTGGCAGTACCTGTGCGTGGCAGGGGATTGAGAATCCAGGTGAAGCATGGTGGGTAGGTCTGCTGTGGCTCACGCTGGGGAAGGAGGCGTTGTTGTGCTGACAGGCAGAGGAAGGGGTGTGGCCCGTATCAGCAGCAGTAACATTTCCTGCAAAAGTGGCCTTTTTTTAATTTCATTTGTATTTAAGTTAATAAAATTCGCGCTGTTACAAATTTTAACCAGCAGTATGCAGAAATTTATGAGCCCACATTTAACAAACTTAATGTTGAAGTAGGCCGTTTCAAATAAAAATGTATGTTAAAAAATTAGCACATTACACAAATACAGGCAGACGTGGTGGTGGGAGGATAACATGGTGAGATTAGAGGAACTGGACAGGTGGGAGGTAGTGGTGGTGGGAGGGAGGTGGTTATTTGGAAGGCTGGAAGGCTGGGAGCGGAAGCTGAACAGCCAACAACTGTACCTACACAACCGTAGACACGACCATTACCTCCTCGTCCTGTCTCCCCGTCCCATTCCTTATACGTGAGCAGCTAGTCTGCTCCCCAGAAACCTAAAACCTAGCAGAGCTTTTCAGCACTTCCCCCAATATGGCGCCACCAATCCGGTGAGGATAAAGGGGGAAGTGCGTCAGAGAACATCCTGTTCTTTTTTTTCTGACTTCGTCAGTTGCCTTCATGCCTAGCGGAGCTTCGGTTCGGGTAAGTGTCCCTTCTGATTTTTAGTTTGTTTCTTTTGGCAGCCTGCTGTAGCGGCCGCTTTTTTCCTTGTGTTTGGGGTTGGTGCTGGGAAATGTGCGTTTTTCTTTTGTGCCTTCTCACGGCCTGCTTTAGCGGCCGTTTGTGCCTATTTCTTTTCCCTGCCCCTCGCCCTCTGGTACTCGGCCTGCTTTGGCGGCCGCTCCTCTCACGGGGGTCCCGTCTCGCCCTGCTTTAGCGGGCGGGGGCCATCTGTTCTTTCCCTGCGGCGCGGAGCGTCCTTGGGTTTGCTGCCTCCCCTTGTACTTGGGGTTGGTGCTGGGAATTGTGCGTTTTGTGTTTTGTGCCTTCTCTCGGCCTGCTTTAGCGGCCGTTTGTGCCTGTTTCTTTTCCCTCGCCCTCTGGTCCTCGGCCTGCTTTGGCGGCCGCTTCTCTCACAGGGGTCCCTTCTCGCCCTGCTTTAGCGGGCGGGGGCCATCTGTTCTTTGCCTGCGGCGCGGAGCGTCCTTGGGTTTCCTGCCTCCCGTTGGTGTGGTGGGGCCCGTTAGGGGTGTTTGTGGGGCACTTGCGGCGCGCTGTGCGCTTGGTGCTTCATCCACTGCTACGACCTGAGTTCACCATGGTCGCTGGACTGCGGCCGTGCCTCCCTTATGTGGCCTGTTTTCGTTTGGTTTCCTCGCGGTGGCCTAGTGGTTCGGGCCTCTTGCTTTGTGGATGCTGGGTCTGGTGGCTCAGTGGCCTGTTGCATCCGCTGCTGCGGCCTGTGTTCTCGGCCTCATGGTCTTGGGTTTAGGTCCCGGCGGGTCCGCTCAGCCTTTCATCCCTCTGAGGTCGATGTGGTGCTGCCTTTGTGTTTGGTGGCGATGCTACATCTGTCTTTTGTGCTCCACGTGTCTTTCTTGCGACGCATGTTGTCAGGTGTTTTCACTCCTGGTGCTTCTGTGGTCGTGTTTTGCCTGGTTGGTCCCTGGTTGGGGGTCTGCCTGGGTGTGCCGGTTGCTGTGGGTTTTATTCCCCTCTTGGTCCGAGGTGCTGTTGCTCTGGGGTAGGTCTTGTGCCTTTGGTGGTGTCCTCCCTCACGAGCCTGGTTCACTGCCTGCCCGTGCTGTTGTTTGCCCTCCCTCTGCCGCTGTCAGCGGGTGGAGGGGGTGGTTGGACATTCCTACACTGCCTCTTTGAGGTCGGGCTGTGTCCTTTTCCATCTACATGGTCCGGTCCCTGGTGCAGGTTCCGGGCCCCGGCTCTTTTTTTGCTGGTGTGATGTTTGGATGGTCGGACCCCGGCTGCGCCTTTGTTTTTTGCATGCCCCGGTGGTTGCCGGTTCCGGTTGCCTGGTCCTTGCGGCCTGTGTCCATCCATGGGTTTTCGGTTCCGGGTCCCCCCCCCGATCTTCTTTGTAAACCCCCCCTCACCCCGTCATCCTCTACGGGGGTGGCCTTGCTTGGGGGTGTGTGCCTTCTGTTGTTATAGTTGGCTGTCGTGGTGGTTCATTTCATTTCTGGTGTGGGGGCGAGGGTTGTTGTTTGTTCCTCTTCCTGGCCTCAGTGATGGGTACTTCCTATTCTGTGCCCTGTTTGTGTCTCGAGGGGTTCGTTCTTTCTTTCCCGGACTTGCGTTCCTGTTGGTGGCTTTGCTGTCCATCCTGCCTCTGGTGCTTCTGTGTGGCTGCCTGGCGTCCCTGGTTCTGCTGGATGCGTGTCTGCTCGTTCCTGACAGTCCCGCGGGTTTCTCCGTTTGCTGTGGGGATCCTTCGCTTCCTTTCCGGGTGCTCCTGTTCGGCCTTTCCTCAGCACTCAGGGTTTTCGCCGGGCTCTAGGCCCCTCTGGTGGATGTTCTTCATTCCTGAGGGCTGCAGGTGTTTCCCTGTCTGGTTGACTGGTTGTTTTTGTCTCCTTCTTTTTCTCCGGCTCTGTCGGAAGTGGAGCGGGTGTGTCTTCTGCTGGGTTCCTTTGGGTTCCTTCTCGCCCCCAAGTGTCCTCCCTGGTGCCCTCCCAGTCCCTGTATTTCCTGGGGGCTCTCTTCCGCATGGCCCTGGGCTTGGTGTTCTTCTCCCGGGTGCGCCAGTTGGCTTTGTGTCGTCGCCTTTTCTGGCTTCTGTCCCTGTCCCGGGTGTCTGCCTGCCTCTGGTTGCGGAGTCGGGGGAGATGGCGTCCGCTTTGCGTCTCCTTTCTCGGGCCGGGCTGCGTCTGTGCCCCCTGTTACTTCGTGTCCTGTCACACTGGGATCCTGCCTCCTTGATCTACGTGTCTCTCCTCCTTGTCGCTCCGGGGTTTCGGGCGGATCTCAGGTTTTGGTTGTCCCCTCTGTCTCTTTCCCGGGGGTTCGATCTCCTTCCTCCCCTGTCTGTGGTCGTTTTTCCACGGATGCCAGTGCTCTGGGGTGGGGTGCCGTTCTGGGTGCCTCCACGGCTCGGGGTCGGTGGTCCGGCTTCGAGTCCCTCCGGTCGTCGGACTGGAAGGTGCTGAGGGCTGTTTGGTTGGCTCTTCTTTGGTTCGCTCCTCTCCTTCGGGGTCGGGCGGTCTCGGTGCTGACCGACGATCGGGTGGTTCGGGCTTCTGTGAATCGCCTGGGGGGCATGTGTCGTGCCCTGTCTCTCCTTTCCCGGAGGATCGGCCTGTGGGCGGAATCGTATCTCTTGTCTCTGTCGGCGGTCTATCTTTCGGGGTCGGAGAATGGGCCTGCGGACTCTTTGAGCCGGGTGTTCCCGTCCTCGGTGTCCCTCTGTCTGTCCCCGGTTCTGTTCGATCTGATTGTCCTCCGGTTCGGCCTTCCTTGGCTGGATCTTTTTGCCTCGGAGGAGTCCGCCCTTCTTCCTCAGTTTTGCGGCTTCGTTCCCTCTCCTCTGGCGTGGGCCTCCGATGCTTTCTCGATTCCTTGGTCGGAGGGTCTGCTGTTTGCCTTCCCTCCGTTTGCCTTCCTTCCGTGAGTCCTCCGGGAGATTCGTTGGGATCGGGCGGTGGTTCTCCTGGTGGTTCCGGAGTGGTCTCGGCGGTCTTGGTGCCCCCTTCTGCTGGCCTTTTCTGTTCGCCCTCATTGGTGGTTTCCCCTGTGTCCCTCCCCTCTGAGGGTCCCTCTTCTGGGCCTTGCCTCCCTGTGGCGCCTCCGCCTGGGGGTTTGGCACTTGAGGGGTTGAGTTTGCTGGATCTGGGGTGCTCGGTGGCGGTTGCCCATTGTCTTCAGCTTTCTCGGCGTCCTTCCACTTTGCTGTCGTATGCCCGTCACTGGAAGAGTTTCTCTTCTTGGTGCCTTGGGACGGGTCTCTCTTCTGCCTCCTGTGACGCTGTGCGGGTCTTGGACTTCCTGCGGGAGGGTTTCCTCCTGGGTCTTGCTGTTTCTTCCCTACTGGCTCAGTGGGCTGCCATTCTTGCTTTTCGGAGTTCCTCCGTTGCCTCTGTCTCCCCGTTGGTGGCTCGCCTTCTGCGGTGTTTCTTGCTTCAGCGTCCTGTCTCTCGTTCTCCTGTGCCTCCTTGGGGTTTTACCCTGGTTCTGCGGGCTTTGACGGGTCCTCCTTTCGTGCCTTTGGACTCCGTGGCCCTGTAGTTCCTTCCTGCGAAGGTTATTTTCCTGGTGGCCGTTGCTTCTGGCCGGTGGGTTGGTGAGGTTGGGGCGCTGATGGCTTCCCCGCCCTTCTTGCGCTTTTGCGAGGATGGGTTGGTTCTCCGCCCTAGTCGGTTTTTTCTCCCTAAGGTGGTGTCTTCCTTTCACTATCAGGCAGATATTGTTCTCCCTGTCTTTTTTCCGGCTCCTGCCTCTCCTGAGGAGGTGCTCCTCCATTCTTTGGATGTGCTGCGGGCTCTCCGCATCTACTTGGTGCGTACGGCTGGGTTTCGTTAAGTGGATTCCCTGTTCGTCACCTATGGCCTGTCGGGTTTGGGGCTTCGCCCTTCTCTGTCCCCCTTGTCTCGTTGGGTCACGGGCGCTGTGGTTTCTGCTTACGATTCTGCCCGGTGTCCCCTGCCTTCTTCTGTTCAGGGTCAGTCGACTCGCAGTGTTTCTGCCTCCTGGGCCATGTTCAGGGAGGCCTCTTTGTGGGACGTTTGCAATGCTGCCACGTGGGCTTCTCCCCACACTTTTGTTGCACATTTTCGTCTGGTGTTGGGGATGGCGGCCTCTGCTGTTTTTGGGGCTTCTGTCCTGTCTGCTGTACATGATTTGTGATCTGTACTTGTTTTTGTTGATTACAACGGACCTGTTACATGCTTTATTCTGGTCTGTTTTTTTCTTCCAATCACCGTGGGCTTGGGTATGGGCTCACGTATAAGGAATGGGACGGGGAGACAGGACGAGGAGGTAATGCCCGGTTACTTACCGGTAATACACATTACTCCGAGTCCTGGTCTCCCCGTCCCATTCCTGAGCCCTTCCCTCCCTCCCTGGTTTGGGTTTTCTTTGGGTGATTGTCTGTTTTCGTTCTGGTTTTCTTTGGTATTCTCAGGATGTTCTCTGACGCACTTCCCCCTTTATCCTCACCGGATTGGTGGCGCCATATTGGGGGAAGTGCTGAAAAGCTCTGCTAGGTTTTAGGTTTCTGGGGAGCAGACTAGCTGCTCACGTATAAGGAATGGGACGGGGAGACCAGGACTCGGAGTAATGTGTATTACCGGTAAGTAACCGGGCATTCCATTCCACCATGGCCTCCCGAACAAATCAACGAGAAACAACCGTAAACAAACCACAAGGCACCTCCTGAGCGCCTCGACGCCGACTCCAGCCCCCACAGCGCTGTGCACAGGGAGCTAGGCGAGAGGGCGTAACCCCGAAGCGAAAGTGAAAGCATCAGCTCCCTGAGGTGCCCTGCCCAGGAAGGCGGAGCTGTCACCGCCTAAGCTTTAGGGCGAGGGTAGTGTAAACACCCCACGTGCCACAGGATGCAGCTCTCCAATATCACGATAGGCTGAGACAATCCGAGAACATCCCAAAATATTATGCACTTTGGTGTGGTTCTTTTGCTCTTCGTCACTGACAACGCACAAGGCGTCGTTTCTGATTTGCCGCCCTAGAAGCAAGATTATACTGTTCAAACAAGTTGCTCCAGTGTACCGTGGGTCTTTCGATACCTTACGTAATTACTGAGGTCTTGATTATAGTTGATCAAATAATATACTCTTCCTTAGCGCGTTACTTCCGGTCTGCATGGCTTATTTTAAGTTACAGCTGATGCCGAAGCCATCCAATGCAACCAGTATATGTAACTTGCAAGATTATTATTGCATTATCTATCCATTGCACACGCTGATGCTAAAGGCACTCTGTTTTAATATTTCTAGGTTGTGCATGATTTTCAGTAGTTTATAATTGTTTTTACTGTTATGTTTTACTGTTATGGTTTATACTGAAACAATTATGTATTTACAGCCTTGACCCATCCACTTTTAACTCAGCAACAACTGTTCTTGTTCATTCACACTGCAAAATAATGAACATTTGTTCTAAGAATAGTCGCATTCTATACACTGCTTCATCGATTTAATGACGCTCCAGGAGCTTTGCCAGGCTGGTACTTGAATGGCAATCGCGTCACTGAGGATACATTTTCAAAATAGTCCTGTGGGCGTACTCAGCCTTTCATTATTTTAAGAATGACGAAATTAATACCACTAAGAGAGCAAGTGATATATATAAAGCTACTGGGATTTTGGAATCCTATTTTCTACAAATATGTCTACCGTAAGCCAAGCACAAAGAAAGGAAACTCAATTTAAATAACAACACAAACCAATGGACATCAAAACAACAAATGACAAAAGAAACCCGTTTCAACAAGCTGTCCCCCTGCCATTGCACGAATAAAAAAAAATTAGGAAAGTGAAAGCGCGCCATGCGCGTTGTGCCTGCCTGCAGTGGACGCTTCCTTTAGATAAGAAATACCCTCACGACAGCCGTCAAGCAAACGATCCAGTCCAGGTGGGCGCGGCCTAAAGGAGAGAGTGCGATCACCAAAAAGCACCACTTTCAATCGGAGGCCAGGGTTTATCATAAAGGATAACGCGCGCCAATCAAAAGCATGGGCGAAGCTTCCACTCCATTAGACATCATATATCAAGGACATTGGCACTCTTTCTTATGGTGACCTGAAGCAACAGTTAATTACTTATTTGTATCCAAAGACAAATGAGGATTATGAAAGACATCTGTTTCATTCAGTCACTGGGAGACAACCGATGTGTTTGTGACAAGACTGAAAGAACGTGTGCAGCACTGTGATTTTGATAATTACAAGAGTGAGGAAGAACTACGGAAAGAAACTCTTGCAGAAGCCAAGATAGCTTGAAGACATATTATCTGTGGCTGGAACCTACTGTGCTGTTGAATACCAAGCAGATGTGATGGATCGCCACAATTTAAAACAGAAGAAGAACAATGTATATGTAGAACTGAGAATATGTGCTTGTCCAAAAGCGATGTCAGACGTGCAGGTTCACGATGTGGTTTGTTTTCCCACATTCTGATGTATGTGAGTGGCTTAGGGCATGTTACACGTCTGTGGAATGAAAGGTCACATCTGTTTTTAATGTGTCAGAGCGGGGGTGGGAGGGAGGGGCGGGGGAGATCAGTGTTCCAGGATTCAGAAAATAAGGCATCCCAATAAGACAAATCAAAATACGCGCCTCGCACTCGCCAACATGTTAAAGAGGAATTTGCTCATCCATGTTCTCCCACCTCATCCTCACTATCCACATCAGACACTTAAAGAAGTTGGAAGGCAAACGTTTTCTCGAATCAGAGCATCATTGCAATGAAATTGATCATGTATGGAGCAGCTGCCTTGTTCCTTGTAGACACCCGAAGCTACTATCAATATGATGACTGATGGCTGATTTTGCAAATCTAGTGCACTGGCCTGGTTTAAATGATGCTGATGTATGCATATAAGCATATGAGTCAAAGCAATCCCTCAAATGTTGGAAAGTGTTCTGTCTATGTCTCAAGCATGGAGACCAGCCCATACAGACATGTATGTAGTGGAGGGAGTCGCAGACCCAGGGTACTTACTCACACAACAGTTAAGTTGGATCACCTTAATCTTCTGTGCCACCTTGTACACAGTGTTTTTGACAATGCACACAAACGCTCGGAGAAACTGTTTTAAAGCTCTTCAGTAGCACAGGCAAACTCAATGATTGGCTGATTTACCAACTCAGTGACACTGAGATCAGGCCAGCTGTTGAACTGAACACGGCAGAGTCATTCCATTTAGTGTTCAAAAACAAGTCGAGGATGACCTCAAAAACTTGATAGAAATGAATGTATTTGAACCCGAACAAGGCCCTACAACAAAGTTATCGTGCTTAGCTCCTGTCCCTAAACCAGTACCCAGCCACGTGCGCGGAGTGACTCAGCAGACTCAGGAGCTAGCACTACCTCGAATCTGCAAATGGCATCCAAAACAAACCTGCACTAAGGAGATGCAGACATTTTAGCACAGGCGCAGCTGAAGCAAGACATTATCAGTAGCGTAGCAGCAATGAAGGAAAATGTCTCCTTTTTACTGCTGTTGGAGTAGTAAGGTTCAACAGGCCCGAGGACCCTTGGGACTCTGTGTACCGGTGTCACTGCACCTGCTGTGCACAGTTTGCAAAATCAATCAAGCAGCCGGCTCGCATTACTCGGAAGTTGAGGGGGGGGGGGGGTTGAGGGCCGGGGAAGTTTAAAATTAAAATATATGAAAAGAAAACTTACCGGTCTGCGCCGCCTCTGCTTGACTGCTCTGGGCCGGGGTCCCGTGCGCGCTCTTCAAACAAGCCGTGAGCGTGCACACTCCCGAACTTCCGGTTTTGGGATGTGCACGCTCACGGCTATCGTGAGGCGGGAGCGGTGGCAGCAGGAGTGGCGGCGGGTGGCAGCAGAAGTCAGGAGTGGCGGCTAAGGCCGCTGATGCGGTAAGTAGGGCATAGTGGGGGGGGCGGTGTGTGTGTATGTGTGTCTGTGTGTGTGTGTGCGTGCGTGTGCGCGTCTGTCTGCGCGTGTGTGTGTGTGTGTGTGTTTGCTGGGGAAAACTAGTCGGCCTGGAGCAGAGAACAGCGGGATGCGGGAGTGCATGAGCGTGACGCCGTGAGCGTGCACGTTAGCGTTCCCTGCGGCTCCTGCCAGTGGCGGCCCTGGAAAGCTAGAAGCGCGTTCAGGGAGGCAGACCTGGAGACAGACCTGAGCTCGTGCCCATACTAGAATCGGCTCGTGCACTGGTCTGTCTCCAGGTCTGCCTCCCTTGGAGGCAAACACGGCAGCTATCAGTCTCGTTGGCGGCAGCGATTCGCGCTGCAACGCCAGCGAGACCTAAAAAGGAAGGCTGTTCCAGATTTTAGCGGCACAATGCCAAAAACTCCTACCGCCCCAGCTCTGTTTGTTGACGCGGGGCAGAGAGACTTGTTTGGCTTGCGTGGAGCGTAGTGCTCTTCCTGGAATATACCACTGAATAGATTGTTTAAGAAAGTCGGGCCATGGCCGTTGGGGGCCTTAAAGACTAGACAATCAATCAACCAATCATGACATTTGTATAGCGCGCTACTCACCCGAAGGGTCTCAAGGCACTGGGGGGGAAACGTTACTGCATGAACAGCCAGGTCTTGAGTTGCTTCCTGAAGAAAAGATGGTCCTGGGTCAGTCGAAGGTGGATGGGGAGGGAGTTCCAGGTCTTGGCTGCCAGGTAGGAGAAGGATCTTCCTCCGGCGGTGGCTCTGCGGATGCGTGGTACGGCGGCGAGGGCGAGGCTGGTCGATCGTAGCTGGCGGGTGGGCGTGTAGAAGGTCAGGCGGTCATTGAGGTACTTGGGGCCCAGGTCGTGGAGAGCCTTGTGTGCGTGGGTGAGGAGCCTGAACGTGATCCTCTTGCTGATGGGGAGCCAGTGCAGGTCTCTCAGGTGACCGGAGATGTGGCTGTGTCGGGGGATGTCCAGGATGAGTCATGCGGAGGCGTTCTGGATGCGTTGGAGTCTTTTCTGTAGTTTGGCTGTGGTTCCGGCGTAGAGGGTGTTCCCGTAGTCCAGTCGGCTGGTGACGAGTGCCTGGGTGACCGTCTTCCTAGTCTCGGTGGGGATCCAGCGGAAGATCTTACGGAGCATGCGCAGGGTGCTGAAGCACGACGAGGAGACGGCGTTGACTTGTTTGGTCATCGAGAGGGAGGAGTCCAGGATGAAGCCCAGGTTGCGTGCGTGGTCCGTTGACTTGGGAGTGGAGCCCAGGGCAGGGGGCCACCAGGAATCGTCCCAGGCGGAGGGCGATGATCCCAGGATGAGGACTTCCGTCTTGTCTGAGTTCAATTTCAGGCGGCTGTTCTTCATCCATTCGGCGACGTCTTTCATCCCTTCGTGTAGGCTGATTCTGGCGGTGGCGGGGTCGTTGGTGAGGGAGAGGATCAGCTGCGTGTCGTCGGTGTAGGAGATGATGTTGAGGTTGTGTTGGCGTGCGATGGCTGCGAGAGGGCTCATGTAGACGTTAAAGAGGTTTGGGCTGAGTGATGATCCTTGTGGTACGCTGCTGATGACTTCGGTGGCCTTGGATCTGAACGGGGGGAGGCGGACTCTCTGGGTTCTTCCGGCGAGGAACGAGATGATCCACTCCAGTGCCTTCTCTTGGATTCCGATGTTGCTGAGGTGCTGTACTAGGGTGCGGTGGCAGACAGTATCGAATGCTGCGGAGAGGTCCAGGAGGATGAGGGCTGCTGTTTCCCCATTGTCGAGCAGGGATCTGATGTCATCGGTGGCTGCGATCAGGGCGGTCTCGGTGCTGTGGTTGGCTCGGAAGCCGGACTGCGAGGGGTCGAGGGATCCATTTGTCTCGAGGAAGGCGGCGAGCTGTCTGTTGACGGTCTTCTCGATGACTTTGGCAGGAAAAGGGAGGAGCGAGATGGGGCGGAAGTTCTTGAGGTCGGTGGGGTCCGCTGTTGGTTTCTTCAGGAGTGCGCTGAGCTCGGCGTGCTTCCAGCTCTCCGGGAAGGTGGCGGTGTGGAAGGAGGTGTTGATGATGTCCCGTAGATGGGGTGCGATGATGGAGTCGGCCTTGTCCGTCAGCTGCGGTCGCTCCCTCCTGCCCCTGCTCTCTCCTGCCTTCCCAGCTGAGTATCGTTTGCGCTGCTCTGCTGCTCTCACAGCGATTGTCCGTGCCTGCATCTTTTATTTATTAATATCTTGCTGCATTGCTTGTATTGAGATTCGTGTGCCCGCGCCTGCATTGTTTTCAGTGTTTTGAACTGCATACACTGTTTTCCTGCATTATTTGTGTAACGTGCCTGCATTATCTGTGCAACTTCAGTTTGTGTGATTATTTCATCTATTTCACCAACACGGTCGGCGCTTCCGCCCCAGCCGCCATTGCTGTTGTTGTTGTTGGCCCCGGAGCACGCCCCCTCCACCACGCACCCGCCTCCCAGCTGCTCATCCCTCCCACTTAGTAACTAGCCTCCCTCTTAGAACACCGAAGCGCTGTGACCGTCCTGACTCCGTCAGCTGCGGTCGCTCCCTCCTGCCCCTGCTCTCTCCTGCCTTCCCAGCTGAGTATCGTTTGCGCTGCTCTGCTGCTCTCACAGCGATTGTCCGTGCCTGCATCTTTTATTTATTAATATCTTGCTGCATTGCTTGTATTGAGATTCGTGTGCCCGCGCCTGCATTGTTTTCAGTGTTTTGAACTGCATACACTGTTTTCCTGCATTATTGTGTAACGTGCCTGCATTATCTGTGCAACTTCAGTTTGTGTGAATATTTCATCTATTTCACCGACTCCCCCCTTTCTACTCAGAGCCCACCGAAGTCATCTGCGGCGTACCTCAAGGCTCTTCACTCAGTCCCACCCTCTTCAACGTCTACATGAATCCCCTCGCCTGCATCGCACGTCAACACAACCTCAACATCATCTCCTACGCCGACGACACCCAGCTAATCCTTTCCCTCACCAAAGACCCCAACACCGCCAAAAACAACCTTCACGAAGGTATGAAAGAAGTAGCCGAATGGATGAAACAGAGCCGCTTAAAACTCAACTCAGACAAAACGGAGGTGCTCATCCTAGGATCCTCCCCCTCAGCTTGGGACGACTCCTGGTGGCCTTCCGCTTTGGGATCACCGCCCACACCCACAGACCATGCACGTAACCTTGGCTTCATTCTAGACTCCTCTCTTTCAATGTCCAGACAAGTCAACGCCGTATCGTCCTCCTGCTTCAACGTCCTTCGCATTCTCAAAAAGATCTTCCGCTGGATCCCCCTCGAAACAAGAAAGACTGTCACCCATGCACTGGTCACGAGTCGACTGGACTATGGCAACACACTCTACGCCGGAATTACATCAAAATTGCAGAAAAAGCTCCAGCGCATCCAAAACGCATCAGCGAGACTCATATTAGACATCCCGCGCCAAGAGCACATCACCGGTCACTTAAAAAGAATTACTTTCCGCCTTCTTACCCACGCACACAAGGCCCTTTATAATCTAGGACCCGAATGCCTCAACACCCGACTGTCCTTCTACTATCCCACCCGCCAACTAAGATCATCCAATCAAGCCCTCGCCGCAGTCCCGCGCATCCGAAAAACCACCATGGGTGGCAGATCCTTCTCCTTCCTGGCCGCCAAGACCTGGAACTCACTCCCCACCCACCTCCGCCTTACTCAGAACCACATCGCCTTCAGAAAAGAACTGAAAACCTGGCTATTCGATAAACAGTGAACCCCCCCCCTTTTCTCTAGCGCCTTGAGACCCTCTGGGTGAGTAGTGCGCTTTACAAATGCCTGAACTTGAACTTGAACTTGTTGAAGACGTGGTGGGGCAAGGGTCGGTAGGTGATCCGGAGTGGATGGTGTTCATCGTGCGGGTGTTGTCTTCGGTGCTAACCGGGGTCCAGTTGCAGAGGGTGGTGGTGGGGGGCGTTGGTTCGATGGTTGGTTGCGTGGTTGGTGCGCCGAAGCTGTTGTGTATGTCGGCCATCTTGCGGTGGAAGAACGAGGCGAGTGAGTCGCAGAGGTCTTGCAAAGGAGTGATGTCGTTGTTTACGATGCTGAAGATTTCCTTGCTGTCGTGGGCGTTGTTGTCCAGTCGTTCTTTGAATGCTGTCTTCTTGGTGGTGCGGATCAGCTGGTGGTGCTTGCGGGTGGCTTGCTTGAGGGCGGTCATGTTGTCTGTGGTCTGGTCGTGGCGCCAGGCTTTCTCGAGGGTGTGGCAATTCTTCTTGGAGTCCTTGAGGTCGTCGGTGAACCAGGGGGTTTTCTTTCTGCCGGGTCTGTTGGGAGGGTTCTTTAGTGGTGCGAGGTCGTCGGCGCAGGCGGTTAGCCACTGTGTGAGGTTGCTGGCTGCTTCGTTGGGGTCCGTTGTGCTGGAGGGCGGGTTCTGGCTGAGGGAGGTGGTGAGCTGCTCGGCGGTGATCTTGCTCCAGCTCTGGCGAGGCGCCTGCTGTGGGTGGTGGAGGGTCGTATTTCTCCTGAAGCTGAAGTGGGCGCAGCTGTGATCGGTCCAGTGAAGTCCGGTGGAGTGGCTGAAGGAGATGTGCTTGCTGGCTGAGAAGACGGGGTCAAGCGTGTGGCCGGCATAGTGGGTGGGGGTGTTCACCAGTTGCTTGAGGTTGGCGAGGTTCTCCAGCAGGGCGGAGGTGTTCCTGTTGTTGTTGTTCTCCAGGTGGAAGTTGAGGTCCCCTAGGAGGATGTAGTCCGTGGAGGAGAGGGCGTGCGGGCTGATGAAGTCTGCGATGTCTTCGCTGAATTGTGTGCGTGGTCCCGGGGGTCTGTAGATGAGGGTGCCTCTGAGGGTCGTCTTGGGGTCGGTGTGGATCTGGAAGTGGAGGTGTTCAGCGGCGGTGAGGGTGTCGTTGCACTTAGTCGAGATGCGGATGGTGTTCCTGTGGACGATGGTGATGCCTCCTCCGGTCTGGTTGACGCGGTTTCTCCGGATGATCTTGTATCCGTCCGGGATGGCTATGGCGATGTCGGACGCTGAGGAGGCGTTCATATAGGTTTCTGTGATGAAGGCGACATCTGGTGATGTTGTGTTGAGCAGGTTCCAGAGTTCCACGGCGTGTCTGTGGACGGAGCGGGTGTTGAGCAGGATGCACTTGAGGTGGTTGCTGCTGGTGCTCGGCTTGTTGGGTGCGGTGCCGGTCCGGTGGCAGGTGAACTTGCAGGCTTGGCAAGTGAAGGGTCCGTGGGCGCGTTTTGGGGTGGCTCGGTAGCAGGCGGGGTTCCGTCCGGTGTTGAGTGCGATGAGGGTGGCGGCGTCGTAGGTCTGTCGAGAGGTCTGGCGTCATCGGGGGCCAGGGGTTCTGGCGCTGGGCGCGGTCCAGGCGCGGTCGGGCGCAGACGGGCTTGCCTTTGGCGCGCCTTCGGCGCACAATCGGAGCGCCCGCTGCGCATACGCGTGGGCTCCATATAAGGCGAAGTGGGAGGGAGGAGCAGCTGGGAGGCGGGAGCGGGGCGGCCAACGGGGATACAGAAATGAAAGGGGGCGGGGCCGCGAGGGAGCAGCGACGGGAAGCGGGGGGCGGGGAGGGGGGTCACAACAGGGTAACAATACCGGCAGAATCGCTGAGAGACACCACGAGTCCAACACTACTGTGAAGCAGGGATGAAGGCACAGATGGGGGAGGTAAAAAACGAAGTACAATGAAGGCACAGAAGGGAGAAATATAAACGAAAAACGATGAGGCACAGATGGGGGAGATACAAACGAAATACAGTGAGGCACAGGTGGGGGCAGCGGCGGAAGGGAGAACGAGCAGCAGCGAGGGGGCGCCTACAGCTGGAGGGCCGTGCGGCTTGGGGGTGTCCTGAGGTCGGGACACATGGCCTTAAACTGAATCCGGGATTTAACAGGGAGCCAGCGAAGGGCTCTAAGACCTTCCCTAACCGAGACAAACTTGGGGGTTCCTAATAGCAGTCTGGCTGCCGCATTCTGCACAATCTGGAGTCTAGCCAATTGTCTCTTCTGGATGTTAATGAAGAGACCATTGCAATAGTCCAGTCGTGATAGAATGAGCGCCGTGACCGCTTAAAGGCACACCCCTGATTCAGAACTCTCCCTCAGCTGCCAGGACACACAACTGAGGCAGACTCACTACAGCTCTAAAGCTACATGACTGAGAAAGAGCTCTACTTCAGCTGCAAAGACACACAACAGAGGCAGAGATCTACCTCAGCCATGCTCAAAAGGAAAATAACTGAGGCAGAGTTCAACCTGAGCCCCAAAGGAACACAACTGACGCACAGCTCTACCACAGCCCCACAGGCACACAACTGAGGCAGAGTTCTACCTCAGCTGACAGGGCAAACAACTGAGGCAGTGCTCTACCCCAGCCACCAGGTCACACAACTGAGGCTGAGGTCTACTTGAGCCTTGAAGGTACACAATTGAGGTGGATCGCTTCCTGAGCCCCAAAGGCACACAACTGAGGCAGAGCTCTACCTCAGCTGCCGGGGCACACAACTGAGGTAGACATCTACCTCAGCCACGAGGACACACAACTGAGGCAGAACTCTATCTCAGCCTCAAAGGCACACAACTGAGTCAGAGCTCTACTCTAGCCACCAGGACACACAACTGAGGCAGAGCTCATCTCAGCTGTAAAGCCACACAACGGAAGAGGAGCTCTACTTCACTTCCAAAGACACAACTGAAGCAGAGCTCTACCTCAGCCATGCTCAAATGCAAACAACTGAGGTGCAGCTCTACCTCAGCCCCATAAGCACACAACTGAGCCAGCGCTCCACCTCTGCCCGAAAGGTACAGAACTGAGGCAGAGCTCTACTTCAGCTATCAGGACACTGAACTGAGGCAGAGCTCTACCTCAGCCGCCAGCACACACAATTGAGGCATAGTTCTACCTCAGCCATGCTCATAGGATTGTTTGAAAAAGATAGAACCGCCATAGAGGTAGGGTCTGGTGAACTGAGGTAGCATCCTGCCTCAAGGCAGAAAGACCTGCCATCTCTAAGAGGCCTCAGATTTGGGTGAAGTGAGATCAGAGAAGAGAGACCTTCCCTGAGAGCCCTGAGGGACGGGTGAACTGAGTGAGTGCACTGCCGCAAATATAGACCAGCCCTGAGAGGCCTGAGGGTCGGGTGAACTGAAAGAGTGCACTGCCGCAGAGAAGAGAGGCCTGAAATGAAGATGCCTTAGGGTCAGTGGGATGAGACAGCAAGTGTCTCAGAGGAGCAAGGTCTGCCATCTGTAGGCTCTGTCTGGTATGTCTGAAAGTCAGGCTCTATCTAACATCTCTCTGCTGTGAAGCTGTTGTGGCATGTGTTCAGGAGGCCAGGCCCTCTATAACCTGCCACTGCTGTACCATTCAGTTTCTCAAATATCTTTGCTGTGGCATTGTTTGAGTCACATGTCGTGCTATGACAAATCTCCTGCTGTGGCATCTTCTTTGTCATGTGCATCTTCTATGTCACATGTCTCTGATGTAGGACAAGAACAAGGGAACCCTACTCACACGGAACCAGGGTAATAAACTTATTATCAAAAAACAAAGGCTCCTGTGACCCTACTCACATGGAACCAGAGTAATAAACTTATTATCAAAAAACGTAGGCTCCTGTGCCATTCCCCGCACACGTGGATCTTTAAATTGTGTGCATTCACGTAATAGCCGGCTCACCACTCACTCACACTTGGGCTCCCGGCTGGGACCCATGTGAGTACCTTTTCCTTATCCTTTCCACAGTGCCACACCCTCCACACGAGATGGTCCATTACCCTTCAGGTGTCCCAACGATCATTGGTCCTGAAGAGACCCTACACCGCACACAGGGTCGAAACGCCGTCGACAAGTTGTATAAATGAACCATTGTATACCAGCACAGATCATTGTATCTAGCTCTGTTCACTGTACATATAAATATGTTAATGGTCGTTTATATGAAGCATTGGAAACCTTTTATATATTTCACATATATGTCACTAATTTTCTATGTTCTGTTTCTCACTTGGACACCTCTCACTCAGAACTATATGTTAAAATGTATTACTTTGTATGAGTATTTTGTTTCAAGGATTATATAAATATTTTTGATTTAAAAACAAACCTGAGGTGTATTCGCTTCCTTCTCTTTCCAATATCACTATAACCCAATATATTGCCATTATGCCCATATACATTGAGATTACCTCATTAAGTGTCCACAGGAGCCTTTGTTTTTTGATAATTAACATGTCTCTGATGTGGCAGCTTCTGTGTCACATGTCCCTTCTGTGGCATCTTTTGTGTCACATTTCTCTGCTGTGTCAGCCTCTGTGCCACGTGTCCTGCTGTGGCAACATCTGTGTCATGTGCTGCTGTGGCATCTTCTGTGTCACGTCTCCCTGCTGTGGTGATGTCTGTGTCAGGTCTTGCTGTGGCATCGTCTGTGTCACATGTCTCTGCTGTGGCAACATCTGTGTTACAGCAAACAAATTATGGATGGAATGCTGACAATGCAAACATTCTCCCCCAGTCAAAAAATTGGGGTAAATGCATCGTTCTTTTGGCTGTGGCAACATCTGTGTCACGTCCTGCTGTGGCATCTTCTGTGTCACGCGTCTCTGCTGTGTCAGCTTCTGTGTCACATGTCTCTGCTGTGGCAACTTATGTGTCACGTGTCTCTGCTGTGTCAGTGTCTATGTCACGTGTCCTGCTGTTGCTGCTTCTGTGTCATATGTCTCTGCTTTCTCAGTGTCTGTGTTACGTACCCTGCTGTGCAACATCTGTGCCACGTTCTACTGTGGCATCTTCTGTGTCACATGTCTCTGCTGTTGTGACGTCTGTGTCACTTGTCTCTGCTGTGGCAGCTTCAGTGTCACATGTCTCTGCTCTAACTGCTTCAGTGTCACATGTTTCTGCTGCAGCAGCTTCTATGTCACATGCCACTGCTGTGGCATCTTCTGTCATATTTTCTGCTGTGGCAATATCTGTTTCACATGTCTCCGCTGTGGCAGCTTTTGTGTAACAAGTCTCTGCTGTGACACCTCCTGCGTCACATATCTCTGCTGTGGCATCTTCTATGTCATGTGTCTGTTCTGTGGCAGCATCTGTGTCACATGTCTCTGCTGTGGCAGCTTCTGTGCCACATGTCTTTGCTGTGACAACCTTCTGTGTCGCATGTCTTTGCTGTGGCAGCTTCTGTGTCACGCCTGTTCTGTGGCAACGTCCGAGTCATATATCTCTGCTGTGACACCTTCTGTGTCACATGCCTCTGCTGGGGCATCTTCCGTATCTCCGCTGTGTCAGCATTTGTGTCACATGTCTCTGCTGATGCCATCTTCTGTGTCACATATCTCTGCTGTGGCATTTTCTGTGTCACAAGTTTATCTCTGTAGTGTCAGCTCCTGTGCCACATGTCTCTGCTGTGTCAGCTCTTGTGATGCATGTCTCTGCTGTTACACCTTCTGTGTCACATGTCTCTGCAATTGCAGCATCTGTGTCACGTCTCTTCTGTGGCATCTTCTGTGTCACATGTCTCTGTTGTGGTATCTTCTGTGCCACATGTCTTTGCTGTGACACCTTCTGTGTCGCATGCCACTGTGGTGGCAGCTTCTGTGTCACGTGCCTCTGTTGTAGCATCTTCCGTGTCATGTGCCTCTGTTGTGTCAAATTCTGTGTCATGTGTCTCTGTTGTGTCAGATTCTGTGTCACGTCTTTCTGCTGTGGCAGCTTCTGTGCCACATGTCTCTGCTGTGACATCTTCTGTATCACATGTCTCTGCTGTGTCAACATCTGTCATGTTTCTTCAGTGTCTATGTCACATGTCTCTGCTGTGTCACCTTCTGTGTCACATGTCTCTGCTGTGATACCTTCTGTGTCACATGTCTCTACTGTGGCATCTTCTATGTCATGTGACTATTCTTTGGCAGTGTATCATGTGTCTTGCTATGGCAATGTCTGTATCAGGTCATGCTGTGGCATCTTCTGTTTAATGTCTCTCTTCTGTGACACCTTCCATGTCATGTGTCTCTGCTGTGACACCTTCTGTGTCACATGTCTCTGCTGTGCCATTTTCTGTGTCATAAGTCTCTGCTGTGGCATCTCCTGAGTAACGTGTCTCTGCTGTGGCATCTTCTGTGTAACGTGTCACTGCTGTGGAAGCTTCTGTGTCACATGTCTCTGCTGTGGAATCTTCTGTTACGTCTCTCTGCTGTGTCAGCTTCTGTGTCACGTGTCTCTAATGTCGCATTTTCTGTGTCACAAGAATCTGCTGTGTCAGCTTCCGTGTCACGTGTCATGTGTCTCTGCTGTGGCAGCATATGTGTCTTATCTCTCTGCCGTGGCACCTTCTGTGTCGCATGTCTCTGCTGTGGCATCTTCTGTGCCACATGTCTCTGCTGTGACACTTTCTGTGTCACATGTCTCGGCTGTGGCAGCGTCTGTGTCACGTCTCTTAAGTGGCAGCATCTGTGTCACATGTCTTTGCTGTGGTGACATCTGAGTCACATGTCTGTTCTGTGGCATCTTCTGTGTCACATGTCTCTGCTCTGGCATCTTCTGTGTCCCAAGTCTCTGCTGTGTCTGTTCCTTTGCCATATGTCTCGGCTGTGACATCTTATGTATCACATGTCTTTGCTGTGTCAGCATCTGTGTCACATTTCTTCTGTGGCAGCTTCTATGTCACATGTCTCTGCTGTGGCAAACGTCTATGTCACGTGTCTTTGCTGTGGCATCTTTTGTGTAACTTATCTCTGCTGTGGCATCTTCTGTGCCACGCATCTCTGCTGTGGCAGCTTCTGTGTCACGTGTCTCTGTTGTGTCAGATTCTGTGTCATGTGCCTCTGCTCTGGCATCTTCTGTGCCATGTGTCTCTGTTGTGTCAGCTTCTGTGTCATGCGTCTCTGCTGTGGCAGCTTCTGTGCCACACGTCTCTGCTGTGTCAGCTTCTGTGTCATGTGTCTCTGCTATGTCAGCTTCTGTGTCACAAGTCTCTGCTGTGGCAGCTTCTGTGTCACATGTCTCTGTTGTGTCAGATTCTGTGTCACGTGTCTCTGCTGTGGCATCTTCTGTGCCACGTGTCTCTGCTGTGTCAGCTTCTGTGCCACACGTCTCTCCTGTGTCAGCTTCTGTGTCACGCGTCTCTGCTGTGTCAGCTTCTGTGTCATGCATCTCTGCTGTGTCCGCTTCTGTGTCACGTGTCTCTGTTGTAGCATCTTCTGTGTCACGTGTCTCTGCTGTGGCATCTTCTATGTCATGTGTCTGTTCTGTGGTAGCATCTGTGTCACAAGTCTCTGCTGTGGCAGCTTCTGTGCAACATGTCTTTGCTGTGACACCTCCTGTGTCGCATGCCTCTACTGTGGCAGCGTCTGTGTCGCGTCTGTTCTGTGGCAACGTCTGAGTCATATATCTCTGCTGTGACACCTTCTATGTCACATGTCTCTGCTGGGGCATCTTCCGTGTTTCTGCTGTGTCAGCATTTGTGTCACATGTCTCTGCTGATGCAATCTTCTGTGTCACATATCTCTGCTGTGGCATCTTCTGTGTCACAAGTTTATCTCTGCATGTCAGCTCCTGTGCCACATTTCTCTACTGTGTCAGCTTGTGTGCTGCAAGTCTCTGCTGTGACACCTTCTGTGTCACATGTCTCTGCAATTGCAGCATCTGTGTCACGTCTCTTCTGTGTCATCTTCTGTGTCACATGTCTCTGTTGTGGTATCTTCTGTGCCACATGTCTTTGCTGTGACACCTTCTGTGTCGCATGTCACTGCGGTGGCAGCTTCTGTGTCACGTGCCTCTGCTGTAGCATCTTCTGTGTCATGTGTCTCTGTTGTGTCAGATTCTGTGTCATGTGTCTCTGCTGTGGCAGCTTCTGTGCCACATGTCTCTGCTGTGACATCTTCTGTATCACATGTCTCTGCTGTGTCAACATCCGTGTCACGTTTCTTCAGTGTCCATGTCACATGTCTCTGCTGTGTCACCTTCTGCGTCACATGTCTTTGCTGTGATACCGTCTGTGTCACATGTCTCTGCTGTGGCATCTTCTATGTCATGTGACTATTCTGTGGCAGTGTCTCTGTCACGTGTCTTGCTATGGCAATGTCTGTGTCAGGTCATGCTGTGGCATCTTCTGTTTAATTTCTCTCTGCTGTGACACCTTCCATGTCATGTGTCTCTGCTGTGACACCTTCTGTGTCACATGTGTCTGCTGTGCCATCTTCTGTGTCACCAGTCTCTGCTGTGGTATCTTCTGTATCACAAGTCTCTGCTGTGGTATCTTCTGTGTAATGTGTCTCTGCTGTGGAAGTTTCTGTGTCACATGTCTCTGCTGTGGAATCTTCTGTTACGTCTCTCTGCTGTGTCAGCTTCTGTGTCACGTATCTCTAATGTAGCATCTTCTGTGTCACAAGACTCTGCTGTGCCAACTTCCGTGTCACGTGTCATGTGGATCTGCTGTGGCAGCATCTGTGTCTTATGTCTTTGCTGGGGCACCTTCTGTAACATATGTCTCTGCCATGGCACCTTCTGTGTCGCATGTCTCTGCTGTGGCATCTTCTGTGCCACATGTCTCTGCTGTGACATGTTCTGCGTCACATGTCTCTGCTGTGGCAGCATCTGTGTCACGTCTCTTAAGTGGCTGTGTCACATGTCTGCTGTGGTGACATCTGAGACACATGTCTGTTCTGTGGCATCTTCTGTGTCACATGTTTCTGCTGTGGCATCTTCTGTGTCACAAATCTCTGCTGTGTCTGTTCCTTTGCCATATGTCTCTGCTGTGACATCTTCTGTATCACATGTCTCTGAAGTGTCAGCATCTGTGTCACGTTTCTTCTATGGCAGCATCTATGTCACATGTCTCTGCTGTGGCAAACGTCTGTGTCACGTGTCTCTGCTGTGGCATCTTCTGTGTAACGTATCTCTGCTGCGTCAGCTTCTGTGTCACAAGTCTCTGCTGTGGCAGCTTCTGTGTCAGGTGTCTCTGTTGTGTCAGATTCTGTGTCACGTGTCTCTGCTGTGGCATCTTCTGTGCCACGTGTCTCTGCTGTGTCAGCTTCTTTGTCACACGTCTCTGCTGTGGCAGCTTCTGTGCCACACGTCTCTGCTGTGTCAGCTTCAGTGTCACGTGTCTCTGCTATCTCAGCTTCTGTGTCACAAGTCTCTGCTGTGGCAGCTTCTGTGTCACATGTCTCTGTTGTGTCAGATTCTCTGTCACGTGTCTCTGCTGTGCCATCTTCTGTGCCACGCGTCTCTGCTGTGTCAGCTTCTGTGTCACACATCTCTGCTGTGTCAGTTTCTGTGTAAAGCGTCTCCGCTGTGTCAACGTCTGTGTCACACATCTCTGCTGTGTCAGCTTCTGTGTTACGTGACTCTGCTGTGTCAGTTTCTGTGTCACTTGTCTCTGCTGTGTCAGCTTCTGTGTCACGTGTCTCTGCTGAAGCATCTTCTGTGCCGCGTGTCTCTGCTGTGTCCGCTTCTGTGTCACGCTTCTTTGCTGTGTCAGCTTCTGTGTCAAGCGTCTCTGCTGTGTCAGCTTCTGTGTCACACATCTCTGCTGTGTCAGATTCCGTGTCACGTGTCTCTGCTGTGTCAGCGTCTGTGTCATGCGTCTCTGCTGTAGCATCTTCTGTGTCACACGTCTCTGCTGTGTCAGCTTCTGTGTCACGTGTCTCTGCTGTGTCAGCTTCTGTGTCTTGCGTCTCTGCTGTAGCATCTTCTGTGTCACGTGTCTCTGCTGTGTCAGCTTCTGTGTCACGTGTCTCTGCCGTAGCATCTTCTGTGTCACGTGTCTCTGCTGTGTTAGCTTCTGTGTCACGTGTCTCTGCCGTAGCATCTTCTGTATCACGTGTCTCTGCAGGGTCAGCTTCTGTGTCACACGTCTCTGCTGTAGCATCTTCTGTGTCAGGTGTCTCTGCTGTGTCAGCTTCTGTGCCATGTGTCTCTACTGTGACAATGCGGGCACTTTCTCAGGTACTTGGGGGTCCTACTTCCACCTACCTTCTATCCAGGACCGACCTAAATCAGATTGACCGGGAGAGCACCCTGGGCCATAAGAAAATGTGCTGTGTTATTGGGGGCCAGGGGGGTCGTTGCGGTGTGACGGCAGTAGGTGTGAGGCAGCTGGGAGGAGGGCCGGAGTTGATGGGGTGCTAATAATTACGCTAAGGTAGATCTAGGGCTCATTACAAAGTCTTTAACAGACCCGATTGAGACCAAGTGGAATGGACTGCCTGTTTGCATGACATTAAGTCAGGCAGCTCACTTTTGCAAACCTCGTATAATAGGCGCTCCGGGCCTAGGTCCAGCTCACCTATGCCGAAGGCCGGCCCTGCTTCTATCCAGTGTGGTTGCTCACCCCAGTCCTGCTGTTCTGACCTTCAACCCCCTGGACGGCCTTCAGCCAGACCTCCTCAGTCTTCTGATGGTTGCCTTAGAGTTGGAAGCGAGAGTCCCTCACATGGACTCACAGGACAGCACTGACTACCCGCAGGACAGTTTCTCTCCCTAGTGAGAGCGCCCACACAGAAGGGACTGGGAAAGGGATTAGCCTAGGGAGCTGGTGAGAGATGCGCTCTTTTGGATCGGTGATATCCTTCTCTACTCAGTGCTTATTTGAGCCGGTGGTTTCTGGTGCTTGGCACTGGCACATATTTGTTAGCACTGGCACTTATTATAGTCTGCCACATGGTGGCGCTGGTTATGTAATTTAGAGATGAGCAGAACATCAGCTGTTTATTAATTCAATATACATTAAAACAGCTAAAACCTGTCGCTCTGGCCATTCTTGTAGCTTTGGGGGCATTCAATAGTCTGAATTGACACTTGTAGCAGTGTGATAGTTAGTGGTTGTGTAGGTGCTGGCACTGAAGGCGTTGGCAGGGGCAGTGGCCTCCTGATGAGGGCCCCGGCGCCTATTTTTTCACAAATTAAGCACTGTCTCTACTGTCTATACCTGTGCTTGTTGAGTCTGAGTGAGTCTCTGTCTGAGGGTCTGTGCTATCCAAGACCGCTCTCAGGAAAGGCCAGAGTCGTCCTAATTGCCACATGAATATCAAATCAATGTGTTCCCCCGGTGAGGGGGCTGATGCGCCCCGCGGTAGGCAAGTCGTGTAATAAAGAGTTTGGAGAAAAGGAAACCCTATGCACACACATGTAATATCAAAAATTAACGTATATAGCTAGACATGCAACAAGTAAAGCAAATAGTAAAGCAAATAAGGCTGCAGAAAATCAGGGATCTCCTGTATAGAATAAGTAGTCTTCAGTTCTTTAATTTTCATTAACAAGACAGCAGCCAACCTGCTGGCTGCTGTCTTGTTAATGAAAATTAAAGAACTGAAGACTACTTATTCTATACAGGAGATCCCTGATTTTCTGCAGCCTTATTTGCTTTACTTGTTGCATGCCTAACTATATACGTTAATTTTTTATATTACATGTGTGTGCATAGGGTTTCCTTTCCTTGAATCTTTGTGTTTTACCAGCTTGCTGGTATAACTTATGAGTGGTTATTAGGGTTTTTCCACTCACTCAGTTGCACCACCAATTTAATTCTTCCGAGATACAATCTCTTGTGCGTATACCATTGGCAGTGCGCCCAGAGCTTCTCTGACACTAAAAACCTTGCTGTGATAGCTCTAATAAAGAGTTTGGCACAGAGCTCCTGTGCCCTGTGCTATGGGAAGCATTAGCATATGTGCCTTCCACCCAGGGCTGCTAAAACATTGAATGGAGGCGCCCTGTTTAGGGGGTTCTGGGACTGACCATAGGGAGGGGTGCAACGCACTGCACCCCCCCCCCCCCCCTCCACACCAGGCTCAGGACCGTCAGTCCAATTATTTTCAGAAACCACAGATTGTGCTACTTCAGGTCCGACTCTGAAGGGACCGGAAGCTGCGCCCTCTGACCCCCCTCCCCCCACCCTCAAGCCGGACCGGAAGCTCCCAGGGCTCCATTTCCCGGAGCCATTGCTGAGTTTACCTAATAACCCCTTTGTACTAATTACGTTGAGTCCTCGAAATGAGACGTTTATTGGAAACAGGACTAGCCCGTGGTGTGCAATTTCCCCTTTCAATCGAGATTCTGTTGGGTGCCCGCAGTTTTTCTTTTATCTTTGGATTAGTGGTGCAGAACAACTGGTCCCTCATTAGCCATTCAGTAAACTCTACCAAATGACTTCCAGGTAAGCCATAGTGGCTCAAGGTTGAACTTCTATAATGCTCTATTTATGAGCCCGCCTTAGTAACCAACGCACAAGTATAACAAATACAAAACTGCTGCGAGCGGAATTGTTGGAGTTTGTGGAGACAACACATCACTCCCTCGTCCCTTGCCTGACACCTGTGTCTCACACTCGTCATCTGTCACACCGCCAGGCGCGGCGCCCCATTGCGCGATAGCCGCACCTCGGTGGTCACCACACTGGCCATGGAAACACTTCCCACACAGGATCAAAACAAAGACAACAACCCGCCGACCAAACAGCCTTCAGTGTAGCGTGCTAGCTACCCTTGTAGTACAAAAGGGGGTTGTTGGAAATGGGATCCCCGGCTGGCCAGGGCTTTCGCCAAAGTCAGTCAGAGACCACCACACCCAAGTCAGGGCAAGGGAGTTACACGCCAAGATAACCCCTACTCACCCTCTAGGTAACGTGGCGCGAGCAGCAAGGCTAAACTTGGAGGCGATGTAGGTTAAGTATTTGCGCACGCACCCCAGCAACAACAACCAAAGGCCCACCACAAAGGAAACTCCACACAAGGTTATATAAAAATAGCCTTTGTATTACACCAAAACACATTAGATAAAACACACACTTTACAATGTGCCAGAGGCACGGGCAGAATTTACAGGGGATATGTACAAGACAGGGCCACCTGGACCACTGTCAGGAATCAGAAATAGCACTTTCAGAAATAGCACTTAGTACATAGAATATAGCACAAAATAGCACACAACCAGTAATCACTGGTAACAGGGCCTCACTAGCACCACCTGTACTAGGGAGAAAACAACCACCTACACGTCACACTACCTGTAGGGGTGCAAAAGCAACACACATGATGTCGTAACATTCAGAGGTGTAAAGGCACATGACGCATAATCAATACATTCAGAGGTGCAGAACAAATACCAATTTCCCCAAACTCACCAGTCACCACCTGTGACTGTCCCGGTGTCCCAATGTCAGGGCCTAAACGTGGCAGTTGCCCACAAAGTGCTGGGCAACTGGAGCAGGGAAAGTTAGCGCAAAGTTGGAGCCTCTCTGGGCTCAAAGAACCACCACTGTGGCACTGGTGAGCCTCTCTTAGGCTCTCTCACCAGCAAGGGGGGGGCTGCTGAGCCTCTCAGGGCTCCAGCAACAGAAAGGTACAGCCTCGCTGGGCTGGGGGGGTCCCTCGCTCTGGGGACCCAAAGCAATAATGCTGGCCAAGAGCCTCGCTGGGCTCTAACGCTACTGGTGCCCCCGGGGCACCTCGTGGCTCCACAAACGCAGAGGTGCTTTCTCTCGGTGGAGCCTCTCTGGCTCGGGTTGGAGTCCCCCTCTTGGGGACTCGGGTCGCTCACAAGTGCCCCCTGAGCCCTCAGGCTCAAAACACAAAGGCGCGAGGTCGCGCTACCGAGAGGGGGCGGGGCGGACACCGGCAATGTGTCCCGACGCTCCCCCCTCTTCTGCAGGCACCTACCGGGTTCGCGCTGGGCTCTCCAGCGGAGGCGGGTCTCTCCCGCTGGTCCCGGGGCTCTCCTGGGCGGCGGGGCTCTCCACACCGCGACGGAGCCTTGCCGGCACCTTTTCTCTGCTCTCCTCGCTGCTGGGCTCTCCTCTCCCGGCGGCGAGGCGGAACTTCCGGTTGCTTCTCCCGGGGCCGCGCTCTGATTGGCCGGCCGGCCGGAACACTTCCGGGTCGTCGCGGGCAGCGCGGCGGCCCGTTTTAGGCAGGCAGGCGGGCTCCCACATGATCCGAGGAGTGGGCTCCCTCGTAGATCAATAAATCACGGGCACAACAAAGCGGCGAGGAGCGGGGTGGCACCCGCGCCGCCAAAGCAAATATAAAGCGAGGTAGGCACTCGCTAGGCCACCACGAGCAGGGTGGGCACCTGCACAGCAATTGGCGCGCTCCCAAGCGCTAGGCAGATAATCACAGCGCTCCAAGCGCTATAATTCAAAATCAAGCGCTCTCAGCGCTGGGGTGAAGGCACAGCGCTCCCAAGCGCTACAAGCCAAATAAAGCGCTCTTAAGCGCTATAAGTAAAATAAAGCGCTCCCAGGTGCCCTCAGCAAGCAGGGCAGAGTCCCAGCAGTCCTTGGGCAGGCAGGGGGGACAAGGCTGGGCCCAGAGCCAGCACACTGGGTCTCCAGGCAGGGAGACACCCCAAGTGGCGGTCCTCCGGCCCAGCGACAGCAGCAACAGCCCCCTCAGGACCCTGGAAGAGAACAACTTCAGTGGGGACACAGCCCCATTTTTATACAGTGCATTCCTTTGTCTGAGGGTGCAGAGTGGGGGCGGAACCAGTCGCAGCTGGTTCTTGAGTACTCTGTTTACCTCAACCACCCTCTCTATTCACTGGCAGGGCTTGGGTCATTAGACGCACCACAGGGGGGCGGAGCCAGCATTGTCAGGGGAAACCCCAGCCTCATCCAGGACACAGGTACACTCCTCCCACACATCACTCATGCTAATCTCCCACTCACCACCGGGCAGACCCATCCAGACTTCCTGGAGCCTGGCATGCCAGCCAGCTCCAGCCAATCACACGCCAGCACCCTCACAGCACACGTACAGCCATGTCTAGAAATGGCGCTTCGCTACTAGACACATACATGCTGCATACACCATCTCGCAGCATTCACTCTCACGAGTTCACACATACCAGACTCAAGCCTGTACACCCCACGCATCAGGAACTACCAGGGACACATACATTCCCCATGCATTCCTATGGGCGGGCAGGCCTAGCTCAGCACATGCACTCAGAGTGCGCACGCACTTTCCACTGGGACACAGTGAAAGTGCGCAGAATCCCAAAATCACCATCTCCAGGTCACCATTTCAAGCAAAAAGTCTAGGGGTGAACCTGCCCTAAGGGCCAAAGTCCAACATAACCCCCTTCCAGCCAAAACGCAGGGGAGAACAATCACCACCGTGATGGACTTCCCTGCTTGGGGCGATAGAACACGGACGCAGGCCCGCAACTGCAGGGACACCCTCCTGTTCTACGCCACGGTGAACCCATGGGATTCCTTCTAAACACACTGTCTGGACCAACTGGGCTACCCCACTGGTACTCCCAAGTTGTCCGCGGCCAGGACCAGGCCCTGGGCCACCCAGGTGCCACTGGTCCATGCCAATTCGCAGAGCGGGGGGTAGTAACCCCTGGCAAATAGGAGCCATTCTCCACTCTTCCTGTCTGCAAGACAGGACTAGACTGCCACTGGTACTCCAGCCTAGGGCCTACAACCTCAGGCGGACCAGGAGTCTCAGGGAAGGCTCTCCTCCCCCTACCTCTTCTCCTAGGGTTCCTCCTCCCTCTGCGAGGGGTACCCCTAGAACGCCATTCCAACCCAGGGCTTATCCACTCAGGTTGCACCGGGGTCAGAGGTGGGCTCTCCCACCCTCTGCACCCCCTTCCAGAGGTCTGCCCTCTCCCACCTGGAGAAGTTCCTCTGGAAGAATAACCGGTCAGGACACTGGTTACAGTCGTCCTACCCTTCAGGTCAGGCTGACCCCGAACCTGGCCTTCCAACCTCTGGTCTAAAACCTTCGGTGGAACAATTGCCTGGCACTCCAGGACTTCTGGGGACTTACACTCCATCCCCCTGAGGCTAACAAATGTCACATCTGTTGTGTGACTGTCTGTCTGGCGCAGATCTCCCGCCCTCTGTCCACCTGACAGTGCGTGACGATCCCCCAGACCAGAAGTGTTGTTACCATGGTCACTACACGGGAACCTAGCCCAACTGGGTAGTCCCTGACCCACTGGTCCTTCCACTGGGGAACTCCCCCAATCACTCCTAACTCTGGACTCCTGTACCCTCCCTACCGGAGCGGTACTGCCAGACTCTAGAACCACAGGAGCTCTGTTTACAGACACTCCAGGTCCTCTACTCACTAGGAGATCTTCCTCAAGTGGACTAACAGGACAGCCTAGGTCCCCAACCTGGTGTTCCCTCAAGAAACCACCCAGGTTCTGAGACAGGGCTTCGGGCCTCTGGGGGCTCTCAGCCACCCACTGACTCCTGCTCCACTGAGCCAGGCAGTCAGCCCCTACACCCTTCTCACTAACCAGGGACCTAGCTGGGCTACACTGAGCCTCTTCCACCACGCTGGGCTGGAAGATCCCTGACCCACTACTTTTGGAGTCACTCACCAATGACTCTACAGAACCTCTGGTCCCTTCCCAGCGGTCTGCTTCCTCTGCCAGCTCACATGGTTCAGACAATCCACACCCTAACAGGTGTTGGCGCAACCCTGGTGAACAACAACTGAGCAACTGCTCTCTGAGTAACATATCGAACAATAGGTCCCAATCACATTTCGTGGGCTCCCGTACCCAATCACACAGGGCTTCACAACAGTCATCCTCAAAGTCTTCCCAAGACTGATGAGACGGTTTCCTAAGGTTCCTAAACTTCAACCTATTCTCCTCCTCTGGGGAAACAGGAACCATACTCTGGGAACTGGGACTTTCTAGACTGAGATTTAAATAGCTGCCACCACTGGACCCAACCCTCCCTGGGTGATCCAGACACTCAACACTGCGCGCAGGGGATAGTCTACCCTCCAGAGCTACTTTGCCTCTGGTGGCGGCCCTCTCAGCCTCCTCTATCCTGTCCTGCGCTAAGACCCTCTCGGTCTCCAGCTGTTGCTTCTTAACCTCCAGCTGTTGCCTTCTAATGCCCAGCTGTGCCATAGCCTGGGCATGCTCCAGCCTGAGCCTCTCTAAAGCCAGCTGGTGCTCCCTTTCTCTCCTCCTATCTTCCAGCTCCTCTGGGGACAGGTAAAGGGATGAGGCGCTGCCTCCTACGCTGGACCCAGCAAGGGACCCCCTATCTATGGGGTCCTCACTCTCTGCTGGCGTCCCTGTGCTGTCATCTTCTTCCTCCTCAGACTCTTCAGGGCTCCCCTCTGACCCACCACCCTCATGGTGTGAGACCCGGGCCCTCTCCGCACTGTGCTCACGCTCCCAGTCATCCTTCTGCCATTGGATCAGGTTACCCCTAAGTTGGGACTGGGTGTCTGACTCATTCACTGCAATGTCTCTCTCTTCGCAAAACTCTCTCAGTTCATGCAAAAACAGACCCCAGACATTAAAAGCAGACTCCATCTTGGCAAGATGCTCACAGACACGTGCAACACAGGGGACTGAACAATCTGAAGTAAGAGGACACAATTCCAAAACTTCAACAATCTCCTTATCAAAGAGAACTCATACTCATGCGTCCAGGAAAACACACCATTCATCCACACACACCCTCCCCTCGGATCGGTAAGGCAGTTTCTACCACCCCTGACTTCTCAACCTGACCAAAAGTGACACAGGTACCAAACTCTGGAAGCAGGGCGGGGGACAAATGTACTGAACACAATCAAATGACACTCTTCAGGAGAAGAAACAATGGAATTTCATAAACAATCCCCTAAAATGTGGTCATCTAAAATGCAGAGTTTTGTGGTATGGCCAGTTACTACTAAGGTACAACGCAAACACAAATCCTTATCCCGCCGCTTGCCGCCAATGTTGGAAATGGGATCCCCGGCTGGCCAGGGCTTTCGCCAAAGTCAGTCAGAGACCACCACACCCAAGTCAGGGCAAGGGAGTTACACGCCAAGATAACCCCTACTCACCCTCTAGGTAACGTGGCGCGAGCAGCAAGGCTAAACTTGGAGGCGATGTAGGTTAAGTATTTGCGCACGCACCCCAGCAACAACAACCAAAGGCCCACCACAAAGGAAACTCCACACAAGGTTATATAAAAATAGCCTTTGTATTACACCAAAACACATTAGATAAAACACACACTTTACAATGTGCCAGAGGCACGGGCAGAATTTACAGGGGATATGTACAAGACAGGGCCACCTGGACCACTGTCAGGAATCAGAAATAGCACTTTCAGAAATAGCACTTAGTACATAGAATATAGCACAAAATAGCACACAACCAGTAATCACTGGTAACAGGGCCTCACTAGCACCACCTGTACTAGGGAGAAAACAACCACCTACACGTCACACTACCTGTAGGGGTGCAAAAGCAACACACATGATGTCGTAACATTCAGAGGTGTAAAGGCACATGACGCATAATCAATACATTCAGAGGTGCAGAACAAATACCAATTTCCCCAAACTCACCAGTCACCACCTGTGACTGTCCCGGTGTCCCAATGTCAGGGCCTAAACGTGGCAGTTGCCCACAAAGTGCTGGGCAACTGGAGCAGGGAAAGTTAGCGCAAAGTTGGAGCCTCTCTGGGCTCAAAGAACCACCACTGTGGCACTGGTGAGCCTCTCTTAGGCTCTCTCACCAGCAAGGGGGGGGCTGCTGAGCCTCTCAGGGCTCCAGCAACAGAAAGGTACAGCCTCGCTGGGCTGGGGGGGTCCCTCGCTCTGGGGACCCAAAGCAATAATGCTGGCCAAGAGCCTCGCTGGGCTCTAACGCTACTGGTGCCCCCGGGGCACCTCGTGGCTCCACAAACGCAGAGGTGCTTTCTCTCGGTGGAGCCTCTCTGGCTCGGGTTGGAGTCCCCCTCTTGGGGACTCGGGTCGCTCACAAGTGCCCCCTGAGCCCTCAGGCTCAAAACACAAAGGCGCGAGGTCGCGCTACCGAGAGGGGGCGGGGCGGACACCGGCAATGTGTCCCGACGCTCCCCCCTCTTCTGCAGGCACCTACCGGGTTCGCGCTGGGCTCTCCAGCGGAGGCGGGTCTCTCCCGCTGGTCCCGGGGCTCTCCTGGGCGACGGGGCTCTCCACACCGCGACGGAGCCTTGCCGGCACCTTTTCTCTGCTCTCCTCGCTGCTGGGCTCTCCTCTCCCGGCGGCGAGGCGGAACTTCCGGTTGCTTCTCCCGGGGCCGCGCTCTGATTGGCCGGCCGGCCGGAACACTTCCGGGTCGTCGCGGGCAGCGCGGCGGCCCGTTTTAGGCAGGCAGGCGGGCTCCCACATGATCCGAGGAGTGGGCTCCCTCGTAGATCAATAAATCACGGGCACAACAAAGCGGCGAGGAGCGGGGTGGCACCCGCGCCGCCAAAGCAAATATAAAGCGAGGTAGGCACTCGCTAGGCCACCACGAGCAGGGTGGGCACCTGCACAGCAATTGGCGCGCTCCCAAGCGCTAGGCAGATAATCACAGCGCTCCAAGCGCTATAATTCAAAATCAAGCGCTCTCAGCGCTGGGGTGAAGGCACAGCGCTCCCAAGCGCTACAAGCCAAATAAAGCGCTCTTAAGCGCTATAAGTAAAATAAAGCGCTCCCAGGTGCCCTCAGCAAGCAGGGCAGAGTCCCAGCAGTCCTTGGGCAGGCAGGGGGGACAAGGCTGGGCCCAGAGCCAGCACACTGGGTCTCCAGGCAGGGAGACACCCCAAGTGGCGGTCCTCCGGCCCAGCGACAGCAGCAACAGCCCCCTCAGGACCCTGGAAGAGAACAACTTCAGTGGGGACACAGCCCCATTTTTATACAGTGCATTCCTTTGTCTGAGGGTGCAGAGTGGGGGCGGAACCAGTCGCAGCTGGTTCTTGAGTACTCTGTTTACCTCAACCACCCTCTCTATTCACTGGCAGGGCTTGGGTCATTAGACGCACCACAGGGGGGCGGAGCCAGCATTGTCAGGGGAAACCCCAGCCTCATCCAGGACACAGGTACACTCCTCCCACACATCACTCATGCTAATCTCCCACTCACCACCGGGCAGACCCATCCAGACTTCCTGGAGCCTGGCATGCCAGCCAGCTCCAGCCAATCACACGCCAGCACCCTCACAGCACACGTACAGCCATGTCTAGAAATGGCGCTTCGCTACTAGACACATACATGCTGCATACACCATCTCGCAGCATTCACTCTCACGAGTTCACACATACCAGACTCAAGCCTGTACACCCCACGCATCAGGAACTACCAGGGACACATACATTCCCCATGCATTCCTATGGGCGGGCAGGCCTAGCTCAGCACATGCACTCAGAGTGCGCACGCACTTTCCACTGGGACACAGTGAAAGTGCGCAGAATCCCAAAATCACCATCTCCAGGTCACCATTTCAAGCAAAAAGTCTAGGGGTGAACCTGCCCTAAGGGCCAAAGTCCAACAGGGGTGGTGATGGACGGAGCATCCGAACCAATCAAACACTCACACCCAGTCAAAAGATCTGTGTTTAATCAGCTACCCTTGTAGGCAAGCGCTTCAACACCCCACATAAAGGTAGTAAGCGCTATATCAATGTTCCACTACAATACAATGGTTGCCCAGGGGCAAGAGACCTTAAGATCAGCCAAACTTGGCTTTTGACCCCAGATTCACTCCAAAAGTGAATTGCTGGGTCAGAAATCAAAAGTCAATTGAATCAAGCCACACTCAGCAACAAACTGCTGTTCGTGGTAAGGTCGAAAAATAAGGGCCACATGTACTAACATTTCCGTTTCTGATTTCCTAATGGCAATTTTTTGCGATTTGCTATCAGGAAATCGCAAACACCAATGTACTAATGTGTCTTTGATGCATTTAGCGATTATTAATTGGGTCGCAATTCTCCTACCTCATAAATATTCAACAGGTAGGTTGCAATTTTCAACCTACTGGATATTGCTAAAAACACATGGATGGTGTCCTGCTGGGGACAGCAGACCTCCTTGTCTATGTTTGCTTTTAAATGAAGCAAAGTTTATATATTTTTTTAATGCAGCCTGTTTCCCTTAAAGGAAGACATGAAGGGGCATATTATCAAGCAGGGCGATAGGCAATTATCGCCGCTTTAGCGGCCGTTTTTAGCTGCTGAGCGGCGATAATTCTATCGCCCTATTAGCAAGCTTTCGCTAACTGATGTTAGCGACAGCTTTTAGGCGATAGCGAGCGGTTTGGGGCCAGCTTTGCATGTCAGCGAATGACATGCAAAGTGGGCGTACCCAACCTGTTAGCGACTGAAAGCAGTCGCTAACGTCGCTATCGCCTATTAGCAAGGCAGGCTTAGCGATGGAAATATTCCCGCTATCGCCAAAAACCAACGCCTGGCCAGAGCAGTTCTTAGCCATGTTATCCAATGGGAGGTGGATAACATGGCTAAGAGCATTTTGTCGCTAATGCTTGAATATCGCTGTATTCTCCACGATATTCACGCATTTCGCCGCTATCGCTGGATATTTTATCACAGTGGAGAAAAACGTTGCTAATAGCATGTTTTCTCCGCTAACATATCCAGCGATAGGCAGCGATAAAAAAATCGTCGCTAAGCCTATTTAGCGATAATTATTCCTTCTTATGAATGAATGAATTACCACTACCTTCAAGGTCTTGGTAAAATGCGAATGTTTTGTGATTACATTTTGGTCACAAAATATTCATACATGCCACTGCGAGTTGCTATTAGAAAGGGAAGCCTTTCTAATACCGAATCACTAACCCATTTTGCGATTTGGTAATAGGTTACAGAATCACAAAATGGGTTTTGTACTTAAGAAAATGCATTTTTCCGGTCGCAAACGACCCAATACTGTTTGTGACCTGAAAAAACCTACGTACATGTGGCCCTAAATCTATTCTTTTTTGGAGGAAAAACAAATTCTTATATTTTACTGAAAAGAAATAACATATATGCCATTGCTGGTAGGCTAGGTGCTTGGGTACCTCTTTTTTTTTTTTAAGTATATATATTATAAATAGAACACGCTTGTTGGGAAAGGAATGTCCCAAGCATTTTAGAGGGGCACATGCCCGTTCCCTGAGAGCCCAACTGCATGTGATACTGGTACCCTTACTTTTATTTTGGCCGTGGCGTCACACTCATGTAAAGTGCAAAGGCCCAGGCCGGCCCGTGGTAATGTGAGGCCCAGAGACTGTTCTGTGACTTGGAGGGGAACACATGTTCATGTCGGTCCATGCACAGGCCGCATCATGTGAAGTGGTGGTGTCAGCAGACATGCGTGTGATTCAGCGTTGTCACCTGACCTGTCTCTGTGTCAAGGAGAGGTGAGCCTTCTGGTCCTCTCATGTAACCCAGAACCTTGTGCTGCCATCCCATCTGCATGTCACATGCGTGTATGTAGTATTATATGTGTGGTAGTAGGAATCCGTGTGCTGCTGGTGAGGACAGTAGTCGCGCCCTTTCACAGCAGATCTGAAGAATGGATTCCAAGAAGGCTGGGATGATGAAGGTCTCTCTGTCAAGGTTGATATGGCTTCCTCACACCCCAGCAGTGGTCTCAGTGCCTGAACGGCTGTACTCAGCGCCAAGACCACCAGGGCATTGATATTATGAGGTTCTGGGCTCGACAGACGGTCAGGCCGTGGCCTGCCACACAGGCCCGGCTCCAGGAATTTTTATTTGGGTGGGCCAAGGGTGAATTTGGGTGGGCCACTAGGACTCAATTTGTCGCATATATTTCTGGGCAGGCCTGCTTCAGGGCCCTCATTTATCTATTCTTACTCTTGCAAGGCCCAGTAAAACGCACTCTTTTCCAAATCTCTTTCTAAATTTTATTACTCTCAAAAAGTGCTTTTTCCTTGTAATGTTCCTTTGATGGGAAGAGGCGGATTCTGAGGTGGGGATATCAGGCAAATGACACTTCTCGGGCTCCCTCAGTGTGAGCCTTCAGGGAGAATCCCTCTTCATTACTACCTCCACCTGACCCCAGACTCTGCAACACACTCCCTTACAGGCTTGAATATCCACTACTCCTCTCCAGTGCACCTTATGCCACAGCTGACCTTGGGACCCAGCCCCATATCAGGCACCATCGGGCTCCACTTTCATTTTGCCCGGTAAAAACATTAGAAAAATCACCTTCCAACTTAAAACATTGAATATAGCAGTAAATGTAATTAGCACGCACTTTAAAGTATGTTCCACAGTAGCCCTTATGACCCGACTGCTAATTAAATAAACAAAAACAGAAAGGCCATGACAGGGCCGGCTTTATCGCTGATGGGAAAGTCTTTTTTGGTGCCACACCAATAACCTTTCTCCGTAAATACCTTTACTACCACCTTCCAACAGTGCCCCTCATCCCTCCATGACCCCCCCTATTGACCCCCTCCTCAGATTTCCTCACTGCCTCACGCCACAAGTGCCCCTCATATCCCCATAGCCCCTCCCCCTCATGACCTCCTCCTTGGAGACGAGTACCCCTTATCTCTCTGTAGCCCCTCCCACTCAAGACCTTCTCGTCTAACTCCCTCACTACCACCCTACACCAGTGCCCTCATCCCTCCCTAGCTCCCCCTCCACCCCATGACCTCTTCCTCGGATTCTCTCACTACCACCCTCCATCAGTGCCCCATATCTGTCTGCAGCCCCCCTCATGACCTCCTCCTCAGGCTCCCTCATGCCACCCTCCACCAGTGCCCCTCATCGCTCCTTAGCCCCTCCCACTACCTTCTCCTCGGATTCCTTCACTGCCACCCTCCAACAGTGCCCCTCCTCTTTACGTAGCCCTTCTCTCATATGCATTTCATTTGTTGTATAGCGCTACTCATGTCAGTGTAGTGTGTGTCAGTACTTTACATCACACACACATTATACAGAGACAATGAATCATACAAGTATGTAAATCAGTCTATAGGGAATGTCACATAAGCCAATGAGGATTACAAGGTGTATGAATCACATGTCATCCATACTGGTGGGCAGTATATTTTAAAAGGGTTTGGTATGGGGAAACACAACCTTAGGATTTAAAGACGATTCCATGGGGGTCAGCTTTACTGATAAAAATGTATATCTGTCCAAACATACTCATTTTAGCAACATTAGAATAATGAAAGACTGGGGAAGTTCTAACTATATCACAAAACAAAAAAAGCTAAGTTCTAACTATACAATTCATGTTTGTAGACAGCTCTTAGATGACAGTTCATAGGTCACTGTCCTATGATACGATTGTAACCTCTGAACTTCAAGTAACACAAGGATCTCTGCGACAAAGGCAGTAACCCACTGAGCTATCCAGATACAATACAGTTCATTTGCATTTAAAAACTACTAACAAACAAATGATTGCTCTCCAGAAGGATCATTAATCACCAGCGTTATCTGGGCATTTTGTATCGTCTTATTGCTGTCCTGCATCGGCCATGATAAAGATGAAAACTGTTTAAATAAAGCTCACACGAAGTATGTGTCCTGCTGGGCCTGTGCAGATTTCAAAAAGAAAAAAATGTAGTAACACATTCTCTTACCTGCTCCATTAGTCAAACTTTGTGTCACAGCCTGATGTGATAAGCCACTGCAGGGGTCAGGAAAGGTGACTAAGAATAAACAAACTTATTTTCGCCTGAGCTGCATAGAAAAAGAAATATCAACGCAGCAGGGCAATAGGCAAAGGTTACCAAAGGTTACCAGTGTCAAAGCAAGGATTTGTCACCTTTCACTGTGCCGAGATGAAGGGGTGAAAAAAGTAATCAAAGCCTTGTTAACATGTTAATGGTCTTTAAAGACCTGTGAAGTACTCGGGGTGAGGCTGCGATAATCTCTAAATCTGTCTGTGTGTGTGCGCCCGGAAAGCTGCCTCGGCCGGGCTGACACACACGACCTGAGCGCTGCGCGCCTGCCTTCCAGCCCTCACTGCTGAGGGCCAAGGCTCCTCTTTGGGTGGGCCAGGCTCATGTTTGGGTGGGCCTGGCCCACCCGGCCCACCCTCTAGAACCGGGCCTGCTGCCACATAAGTTGGGTTGCCCACTAGTTGGGTGAATCCAGGAGCGTCCAAGCTGCCAGCAAGCCCAGGGTGTACTCAGAGCTGAGGTATGGGGCCGAGGCCGTGGGTGAGGAGGCGCGGGGTCAGGGAGGTGGGGGTGGCCCGATCCCCAGGACAGTATGGTGTAAAATGCGGAGCAACAGAGAACCTGGCGAGACAGGGCTGCCCTGTGTATCAACAGGGGCTTATTGCACAGACACCTGCAAGTTAAGCACTCGCTGCTGATCTCTGTACTGCGGGTCACGAGTACAAATCTGCACAACAGCGACTCCTCCTTTCGAGATTGAATGATTGAAGTGATTAAAATTGGGCAATAGAAACAGCAGTGACTTACTGCACGTACAAGCGAGAGGGCTGAACTATTGAAAACAGCTGTCATTGCTTCTCCTTTCGTTGTGGCAGCAGCAGCACACCATGGGAACAGGACCACCATCTCTTACAGAGGCCTCAGCGAGGGACTGCCCGATTCCTGAGGTGATTCAGGGGCCTCATGGTCACTCTGAGAAGTGTGACAGACCTCAGAGCTGGGGCATCAGGCCACAGATAATGGTGGCTATGAAGCCAGAGGCCTCTTGTCTCACTCATTGCCTCCCCCATTTGGAGGTCAGGTTGAGCTCTCACACCAGCTAAAGCAGGACTAGAAATGTAACTCAAATGTAACTCTTTTCAACGCTCTGCAGAGAAGCTCCTGGGTGTTGTAAAGACTTTTGAAAGTAATTCAGCCTGAAAGAAAGCCCGCCTACAGTCTGCTTCACTTGATGTGAGACACTGCTTTGGGCACATGAGAGTGCTGCTCCAAACTGTATAGAGGCCATGAGACTACTATAATAACATTGTGGTGTGTTTTTATTCATTTCACTTTTATGATCAATTCACTGATGCAACTTCTCTTGTTATCATTGAAGCTAAAGCTTCTGTAACATTTTTCCAGTCAATCAATCAATCAGTGATTTATAGAGCTCGCTACTCACCCGTGAGGCTCTCAAGGCGCTGGGGAAGTAAGTGGGGGTGGTTCGGGCGGCTTCGAAGTCATCCGAAAAACTTCTTGAGGTATTTTCTGAAGGTTTTCAGCGTCGTAGGGATTCGTTTGATACTGAGGGGGAGTTTGTTCCAGGTCTTGGCCGTGATGTACGACAAGGATCTGCCCCCTGTTCTGGCTCTGTGGATGCAGGGGATTTCTGCGAGGGATAGGTCGGCGGAGCAGAGGTTTCTCTTGGAGGCATGGAAGGAGATTCTTTTGTTGAGTTATTGGGGTCCGGTGTTGTGGAGGGCTTTGTAAGCGTGTGTGAGCAGCTTGAATGTAACTCTCTTTTTGAAGGGGAGCCAGTGGAGGTCGCAGAGGTGCTGGGTGATGTGGTCATGTCGTGGGATGCCGAGGACCAGTCTGGCTGCGGCATTCTGGACGGTCTGGAGTTCGCAAAGAAGAGATTTGTTGATAACGCCGTCGAGAGCGTTTCCGTAGTCCAGCCTGCTGGTGATGAGTGCGTGAGTGACGGTCTTCCTGGAGTTGGGAGGGATCCATTTGAAGGTCTTGTGGAATATGCAGAGGGTGTTGAAGCATGTGGAGGGTGGGAGGGTTTCCGAGGGCGGGGGGTCACCAGGTGTTATCTCACGCGGTAGGGGTGAATCTGAGGATGAGGACTTTTGCTTTCTCCAAGTTGAGCTTCAGGCATCTGCTGCTCATTCAGGATGCGATGTCCTTTTATTCCTTCCTGGAAACTGTGCCTGGTAATGTCGGGGTCCTTGGTGAGCGAGAGGATAAGCTAGATGTCATCGGCTTAGGATACCTGTGATGTCCTTAAATATGCTAATTAGTTCTCCCTTCTAAGAATTATGAAAACGTGAGAGCATTGTGAAGTAGAAGGGCCTAGGAGCACATTCTCCCATGACACTCAGAATTGAGCCAGTTGAATGGCACAAACCTGGTAGGCCTCAGACAGAGGACAGTGGGGCATATGCACAAGGAAATGTCGGAGCGCAGAGCTGCGCCAAAATTTGACAGCACCACGCTCCGACATTTCCTAAACACAGGAATGCGCCGTATTTACAACAGTATGGTGCACCCCTGTGTTTTCCCTAGCGCTGGCGCTAAATTTAGCTGCCTAGCGCCAACGCAGGCACCCTTGCACCATAGTGCAGGGAATGATTGTTTATGTGCAGGAAAGAGTCCATTCCTGCACATAAACAATCTATAAGTAGCAAATCGTCATTATTAAATGATTGTTTATGTGCAGGAAGGCACACCTTCTTGCACATAAAAAATGATTCATGGCGTTTTGCTCTTTCTATGTGAGCTGCAAAATGCAGCACAATAGAAAAAGCAAAAATGAGAGGAAATAAAAGTATTTCTCCTCATATTGCCATTCTAATGCCTGCCCTTGCATGGCTTTAGTTTTTGGTGCTGCCTCAGATTTACAGATACTTGTACATCCAAGGCAGCGTAAAAATGGTGAAAAACCCACTGCAACACCCAATGCATGCCCCATTCACACAGATACCTGTGTAAAAGGGTACCATATTTACAAAGCAGCATTAAGCCACAAAAAGCGGCTGAACGCCACTTTGTATATATGGAGCATGGTATGGCACCACAGAAACGTCGTTAAAAGTGATGCTCCGGTGGCGCAATACCCTTGTAAATATGCCCCAGTGTGTTCTCATGTTTTTATTGAAGCATGGGCTTGGACAGAGGAGCACCAGCACATTGTTTTTCCTTTCTCCTTGTCTCTTTTGCCAGACTTACCTGCTTCTCACATTGTTCGGATAAATACTCTCTATTTTAGCATGCAATTTGTTTTTTCCAAGGAGTGTTAATGTTAGCCCATTATAATGAGATGCTTGCAATTGCATGTTAAAACTGTCACTGCCCATTGGGCTGTTGGCTGTTTAACCCTTGATTGTCTACACAAGAAAAGGCGGAAAGTCAGGAACTACATTTTATTTTACATTTCACAAGTCTGAAAAATGATACCATTACCATCCGTAGCCAATAGAATATTGCACTGTAGGGCTGTCGTTTTTCTTTTAACTATTTTATCAAGGATGCAAAACCCCGGAATGCAAAGCGACGGTGGCTAAAATGCCAAAACAGGACAAAGGTGTTATACATAGCAAGCAGCCACGTGTTAGCTATGTTTTAAAATGTTATAAAGATTTCTAGTCCATTTCAAATGCTGCTTGTTTGACATGTGAAACAGTGCTTTATTTGTAATAAAATAAGTGCCAGGGCCCTCATCATTAGGCCACTAGAGCTAGCACCACCCATTGACCCTGCCAGTGCTGCCAAAACAAAACTATTTTACCATCACACTCCTAAAAGTGTGACAAGCCAGACTATACCAGGCCCCCAAAGCTGTAAGAATCTCTTGAGTGGCAGGTAGTATTTATTTTTAATGCTCATCTCTAAATTAGACACCATGGGCCCGATTCACAGAATGAACTTAAGACTCAATCCTAAACGTACTACTATTTTGGTATTCACAGAATGCACTTACTACTTTAGGCATTCACAGAATGCACTTACTACTTTTGGTATTCACAGAAGTTAGGATTTTGTCTTAAGTGTGTCTTAAGACAAACTTAAGACAGAATTAAGACAGACTTAAGACAGACTTAAGACAAACTTAAGACAGACTAAAGACAGACTTAAGACAAACTTAAGACAGACTTAAGTCTGTCTTAAGTCTGTCTTAAGTTTGTCTTAAGACAAACTTAAGACAAAGTCCTAACTTCTGTGAATACCAAAAGTAGTAAGTTCATTCTGTGAATACCAAAAGAAGTAAGTGCATTCTGTGAATGCCAAAAGTAGTAAGTGCATTCTGTGAATACCAAAATAGTAGTAAGTTTAGGATTGAGTCTTAAGTTCATTCTGTGATTCGTGCCCCATGTGTCAGACTGTCATATGGACTGGTGTTGACAATTAAGCGCCGGTGCAGAGCACCGGAAACCACCGGCTCAAATTAAGCACTAATGTGAAACTAAAAGTAAACTCTGCTCACATGTTTTGTGATGGTTTACTCTTTCAAATATATAATGGCAACTAACAGTGACAATGCAAATTGTATTTTTTTTGTGTAGCGGAATGTTTTATACTGGGCTTCACAACACAACAAAGGTACAACAAGGACAGCAGCAACACAACCTTCCCTAAAACAAACTATAAGTGCGTGGGGTGGGCAGCAGGCTGCGCCATAGCTAAGTGCGTGATGACTCAAGACAGGGGCTTCCGAGTCTCGCCATCATGTTGCTGCCACTGACTTCCCGAGGCTCGTTCTAGTGGCGAAACCCATACCGAGTACCAAGTACCTGCAAGGTACGGAGGTCCCCAGTAAACTGCTATTGACTCCATGCATCAACCTGGCAGCGTTTTTTTTGCTGGATGCAGTGACCTGGCAACGCTGACCTCCTCGCTCCGCCTCTGTGACGCTACACGTCAAGCTACACATTTATCCATGAAATTCCGTCTGTCACCAAACTTCGCCTCGATGATGTCATTGCGGTAGAGCTCTGATCAACATCATAGTTCTGGTTCCTATGGCTACACTGACCCATTGCCACAAATAGTAAAATCACTATGAAGGAAACTCCCAGGAGACAATTGCCTTCTGTTTGACAATATGTATGTAGTGAATGGTCAAAGTAAACTAAAGACCCCCAAGGATATTGCGGCATGGATTAGCAAATTTAGCAGCACAAAAATGGAAATTTAGCGGCACAAATATGGAAATTTAGATGCATTTTTGCAGCACATCATTTTACTCATAATCATTCATTTTCAGCTTTAAAACAATAGAAACTGTCTTAGCAGAGTATTCCATTTTGAAATAGGCCCTGACGCGATGTAATTTCCTGTGATGTCCCTTCCACTACCCCTAGCATTTTAGTGAATTGACGCCCATGCTCTAGTTGGACATGTTACCCCCTCACCTTCCATGTCCAATGTGCCTGTATTTAAAATATATCTTGAAAGCCATACCTTCATATATTAAAGCAACTTCTGAATTTGAAAGGTTTATTAAAAAGGGCTTTCTATTTTAGCTGTTATGTATATTGTTAGCAAGAAATAGATATACCTGAACCACCTTCGAATGCCCGTGATACTGTGCTTGGATAGTGTGCACAGCTGCACTCGCTAGCGGGTTATTTCCCAGACTATGCCTTGCCTTCATGTTCACCTGCCCCTGTCTTGGGCAAACCTTTTCATATCCCGCATCAGACCTGAAATTATCTACCTATGGTAACATCCTTTAAGCCAATTAATGTGTGTTACATTACAGGTAATGTTGAAAAATAAATGCAACCCGGTGTCATGGTCAGAACGCTTTACTGCTAAAACTACTATTAATGCCTTAGGAAAGCATTACAAATCCCTAGGCCTTGTGGATCCCTTTAAAAAACAAATATTTAAAATATAAATATTTCAACACGGGCTGATTGGCCACAATACAAATATTTCTTTGGTCAGCAGCCACAACTACAGAAGAGAGGATATTGACAAGTGAAGAATAACCTTCTCCCTGCATTCCTTCATTTTCGCAGGCACTTATGTAAAAATTGCGGCATTTTTACAAAAGTGCCAATTTCGCGGCAAACCGCGAAATGCAATATCGTGAAATTCTGAAGGGTCTGACTAAAATGAGTATACAGAATTCTTAGAATATCTTCGAGTGTTCATAGTAAAACTACAAAAACACACAATAGAGACCGTTTTTGTGTACCGGGACCCGGGGGAACTACAAAACCCGGCATTCCTTGCGGCCCGTGAGCCGCCAACACCACCAATGTGCCAACTTGAACGTGCCCTGAGGCGAATTAAAGCACAGGGAGCCTCCTTTAGCGCGGAAGACCGTTTTTGTGTACGGGGACCCGGGGGAACCACAACACCCGGCATTCCTGGCCTCTTACTCTTCGAAGCACCAGCCAAGGACTTGTGCAATGGTATGTGAAACATCCAGCGCTGACTTTCATCCGGAGGTTGCTCATTCAGGCCTTGCTAGAAAATGGAAACCCAAACCTGCTGTAAGCGTGGGGACCAAACGCAAGAACCGTGTTGTAGAGCCTTCAGCTAAGGGTGACTCTGAGGAGGGAGGGTCAGGTGGCTCCTCACATGTAGGCACAGAGCAGTCAGCTTGGGTGACTAACCTGGTGGTGGATCTACAGGTCCAAGTAAGGGTTATTGTTAAGGATGAACTCAACACTCTGATGGCACGGGTGGATATGCTTGCAAACTTGGTTGAGACCTGAGTAGGCAAGACAGAAGCAATCCTAAGCGGGGCCGAGTCTGCAAATTACCTGGTATTACAAGCTTCTCATCCCAATACTAGGTTGGAACCCATATCTATAAACAACCTGACCTCAATCATAACCCCAAACCAGATTATTCAGGAGGTTGTAAATAAAAGAATGGTAACTCAGCAAAGCCGAGAGCAAATTATAGTACACATCGTCAGGGGCCTAGTCATGGACTGGAAACAAACGCGGGGCCTACCCAGCAAGCCCAGCAGTATGTGATAACTTGCCTCAACAGGGGACCAGTCATAGGGCTGATGAGGGGTTTGTTTCACGAGCAGAAGCCAGCGAAGAGAGGCTGGCTTTGCCATGCTTCACCCTCCCCCCGGCCTCAACCCCATAAGCCATTATCTTAACTGGAATACCAGAGTTGAATAAGGGACATAGGGAATCACATATTGAACTGACGAACAAGTGTATATTTTGGCTGGCCAAGTGGCGGCAAATTTCTTATATAGATGCAGGCGAAATCCTTATGACACGCAGGGTGGGATGTGTGCACTGGAGGTCGAAAAATGTGCCTTTGAATTGCATTGTGATTAACTTCAGCAACCCATCTGTTGTACACGCTCTCCTAGACCGGAACCACCACAGGCAGGAGGGGGGCATAAGGTCCTTTCTGCTGGGCAATTTTCACCCCTTGGGCTCGTCCCACAAAACAGAAGTTGGGGTGGCATGAGGTGGGGATGTGGAATCAAAACAAGCAACATACTATTTTGGGTCGGGATCAACCAAGTCCGCTATTTTTCAACTTACCACTATCAAATAGATTTGTGACCATAGAGTCAGTAGATTGACTTGATCCTGCATGGCCCACGATCGAGAAATTCGACCATCAGAAGGAGCACTTCGGGAGCCTTACTCAATGGGGAGAGTTTTCTCAGCGGTATTGGCATTTAAGGCAGGAAGTGGAACAGGCGAAGGTGTGTGCTGATGGAGTGGAAGGAGTTGAAAGTGATGGTTGGCTCGGGGCTTTTACCAACCGACCCTTGCCCGATCCACTTCATGAGTCCATGCAGGCACTTCATTGCCAACCGTGGGTGACCTTAAAATCCTCATCCCCCTTGTTTGACAATTCTGCTGCTAGCAACGGCTTAAGGCCTATGGGGGTGGAGACGACCAGCCCTCTCCAACAAGAACGTGTGCAAAAAGAACAATTGATGGACAGAACACAGAACAATGTCATGCAATCACCCCAGTATAGAGATCTGGGCCTAAATCCATCGTTTTTTGCTCACCATGCCATTCCAGTTTGGACCCAGCCATATGCAAATCAGTCTTGACCCTGTACCCAATGGGAACAGTCCATCCCGAACTGCCAGGCCAGGTCCTCCCTGGACTGGAAACAAGCATCCTAGGACCGGAATGCCCAGACTTGGGTCCCGGGCTCACTGTGCCACTGGAATCAAGCAATCCTGACTGAAGAGAAAATTGGTCCTAGGATGCTTGTTTCCGGTCCAGGGAGGACCTGGCTTGGCAGTTCGGGCTGGACTGTTCCCATGAGGCCCAGGGTCAAGACTGATTTGCATATGGCCAGATCTAAACTGGGGTTGCATGGTGAGCAAAAGAATGATGGATTTAACCCAGATCGTTTTTAGGGGGTGAATGTTTGGATTTGTTCTTCATTCTTTCCATCAATTGTGTCTTTTACTTTCACGCCTTAAGTGCGCCGGGTATGCCCAGACGTGGGTCCCGTGCTCACTGTGCCACTGGAATCAAGCTATCCTGGCTGAAGAGGGGTGAAACCCAAAACCGGTCCTAGAATGCTTGTTTCCAGTCCAGTGAGGACCTGGCTAGGCAGTTTGGGCTGGACTGTTCCCATGAGGCACAGGGTCAAGACTGATTTGCATATGGCCAGGTCTAAACTGGGGTGGCATGGTGAGCAAAATAATGATTAATTTAACCCAGATCTTTCGACTGGATTTGAATGTTTGGATTTGTTCTGCATTCAGTCCATCAATTGTGTGTCTTTTGCTTTCTCGCCCTAGGTGCGCCAGGTATGCCCAGACGTGGCTCCCGGGCTCACTGTGCCACTGGAATCAAGCTATCCTGGCTTAAGAGGGGTGAAACCCCGAAACCGGTCCTAGGATGTTGATTTCCGGTCCAGGGAGGACCTGGCTTGGCAGTTCGGGATGGACTGTTCCCATGAGGCACAGGGTCAAGACTGATTTGCATATGGCCAAGTCTAAACTGGGGTGGCACAGCAAAAGGTTCCAGCACTCTTATGCATCAATATTAGTTTATCATATTAAAGTCCACAAATCAACAGCACAATAAAGAAGAATTGTCCAACTCCGTAGTGTGTATTTTCAAATGCAGCTTTCACTTTATTGTTCATCAATAGATTCACTACACAATTCCACAAAACATAGCCAACGCGTTTCGTCTACTGAGAGACTTCTTCAGGGCCATTAAGGAAATACATAAAATACATATATTTTAAAACGAGGAGCCTATACACATTTTTAACACAAAGCAAATAAATACATGACAGAATATATTTATAAATTAACACCACTTCATGATTATGCATATTGTGATTCATATGATTCTTTCCAGCGTTGGATAACTAAAAACAAACAAATGTTAATATCATTCATTAACCAAATGTTCTTCTATGATTCCATTGCTAGAGTCAACATTAGATTTCAACAGCATATTCGTGTATCAAACAACAACAAATCATCTATATATACAAAAGACCCCAGACAATAATATATACAACAATAAAAACCATACCTTGAATGTATGGCACAAAATGTATCGCATCACAACTCGCAGTATTTCTATTCCAGTAGAGAGTGTTTTTATGATGCTCCCAAATTCTGAAATATCAAACATTTTAATAATGAGATTCCACATCGCCAAAACAGAGAGGTCAGATGTATTAACATAACGTCAATTGTCACCTTAAATTGTCTACATAGTTTCCATGGAAAAAAGCAGAAATACCACAGATATTATGTATAGTTATATAACTTTCTATTCATCGATCTCAGTCACTTCTAACTTAAAAACTGCTGTGTTGTAATTATCCACACCACATAGATCTAAACTTGCCTATGTAACTGTTCAGTGCTATGTAAATTCCTCATAAATAGATGTTGTATCATCATTCTTACCAATATTATGTAACATATTAGTAAATAACCATCTACTTTAAATGTAAAGAGTCAGAGATAAATGGCTATTTGAAGGATGATGGTACCCACACTAAACCATATTAACTGACTATTATGGCTGTGGGAACCACAAACATATAAGTAAATTCTGGCCAAACATCGTCAATATCACCTCCCTAACGTCCCAAATAATTGTTTGGAAAATGTGTACTTAATGTTTTTTGACAATCAATTTTATTGGGTTTTTAATTTGAATACGTCAACAAACTGCACCATTTAGAGCTACATAGTACATTAGCAGGATAGGGGACAAACACATCGCAATGACATCAAGATCACAGAAAAGAAATCCAGAATAGCATATCCATGTACACCTGGAGAGCGGACCACATCATCTCATTCGTCGATTACCCCAACCCATTTTCCCCACATGCAATGGAATTTCTCGGGGCACCCCCTGGCTATGTATAGAGGCCGCTCCTGCCCACCCCCCGGCGCCAGCACCGTCGAGTGGGAGGGGCGATGTCCAGCCAGTGAGCAGAGATTGAGGAAGAGCTTCTCTGCCCTGGAATCGTCCAGACCGTCGGTGACGCCCAGCAGAACACGCATGGAATCAAGGGGCACCAGCCCAGGACCCCTGTCAGGTCTTGTGTTAACAATTCCCAATACCCCTGAATTGCATTGCAGAGCCACACCATATGATAAAAGTCAGCGCGGGGGTGGGAGCAGCGGGGGCAATTAGCATCGGGGGGGAAGCCCAGCATGGTGGAGACACAGAGGTGTAAGGTAGGCGGCGTGCAAAAAATAGACTTCGACCAGGCGCAGTCTTGCTGATACCGCAATCGTCCTAGTGGCCAACAGGGCATCTCTCCAATCCTCATCCTCTAGAACCCCGAGCCAGCCCTCCCACTTTTCTCGGAGCAGGAAAAGGTAGTTGGGGGTATTGTTGACGAGTAAGCAGTAGATTCGAGAGACTCCACCCCTTCCCAGATCCCCCGGTCAGGACTTGCGCCTTAGGCGGGCTATATTCGGGTAGAGAGGTGCCATCTGGAATGTGGGAGTAAAGGGCGTGGTGCAGCTGTAAGTAGCGAAAGAATTGGGAGGGAGGGAATGCCTAGCCTGTCACCCATTGAGTATGTCGTAATGATGCGTGCCAAGCCAAGAATGCTCCGCGTGTGACCTCGGGAAGAGCACGAGGAACCGTAGCCCCATAAAGCATCCCCTGGATAGAGGAGAAGCCCAGGATGTGTAGCTTCAGGCAATACGCCGGGTCGGACCAGCCGCCATTGAACCAATCATGAATCGTGAGTAGACAAGTCGCTAAGTAGTAGAGGTAGAGTTTCGTCATTCCAAGACCTCCATCAAAAGGTGGGATTCGGCATTGGGCCAGGGACAGCCTGGACCTTCGACCCCCCAAAGGAATTTCGTAGCCATGCCATCCATCTCCCGGAACCAAGATCTAGCAAGGGAGAGGTGTGTGTTCTGGATCATGTACAAAAAACGGGGGAGGATCATCATTTTGTTTAGGGCGATCCTGCAATGTGCCCTTCTTAAGGAGCTCGGCGCGGATCTGCTTAACCAGCGGGGTGACGTTGAGCTCCCATGCAAGGTCAGGCAGAAGGGAGATCGAAATCCCCAAGTACTTGAAAGAACGCCGCCGAAGTGGAATCGACGACTGCCAATCAAAGCACTCGGGTGACAGATGTAAGGGGACGAGGACGGACTTGGACGGGTTTAGCCATCGGCTGGATGTTTGTTCAAAAATGGCCAGTGCCCGAAGGCAGCGAGGTCCAGAGCGAGCAGGGTCAGCTAGAAACAGCAGCACGTCGTCCGCGTATAACACGATCTTATCCTCTTCCGCTAGGCCAGGCCATCTCCAGCCAGTCAGGGAGTGGTCGCTGCGGACAAGGCAAGCAAATGGCTTCATAGCTAGAGCAAAAAGGATCAGGGACAGAGGGCAGCCCTGCCTCGTACCCCATCCAGTGGGGAAGGGGCGGGACAGCGCACCATTAACAAGGACCTACGCCCGGGGACGGCGATATAGTAACCACGCCAGATTGCGGAAAGGAGTGCCAAAGCCCATCTGGTCCAACACCGCGTCTAAGTAGCTCCAGTCGACAGAGTCGAAAGCCTTCTCAAAGTCAATAAGGAGAAGGGACAAGTAGGGAGTCAGCAGGTGTTGATGCGCAAGGGCAAGGTGAAGGCGTCGGATACAGTGTCTAGTCCCTCGGAGAGGCATAAAGCCGCATTGGTCAGAGTGTACAAGGTGAGTTAAATGCGGGCGTATGTGATTGGCCAGTACGGAAGCAAAGATCTTGAGCTCCGTATTGATAAGTGAAATGGGACAGTAATCCGAGCAGCGCTGCTAGGGGGGCTGGGACTTAGGGATCACTACGATGGTAGCGAGGTCCGTCTCTGGACGAAATGAGCCGCACTCCACCGCCTCCTTGTACATGGCTAATAGAGGTGAAAGCAGGGTGTTGCGATAGGACGAATAAAACTCCAGCGGGAGTCCGTCCGGCCCAGGAGTCTTACCAGCCGACAAGCGCTAATTAAGCGTCAGACACCTCCTCAGGGGAGAGCGGGAGATCCAACGCAGCCGCGTCAGATTCACTAATGCGCGGAAGAGGGAGCTCCTCCCGTTGGAGGAGGTCAGAGAGTGAAAGGCCAGGTGGCAGCACCGAGTATAGAGTAGCGTAGTAAGAGGCAAAGCATTAGGCCACTGCCACCGGCGCACGGTGGAGCGTTCCGTCTATGTCCGCCATTTCAGGTATGATACGGTTGGCCATGGGGTAAGTGGTGAGGCGATAGAGGAGCTTCCCATTTGTGTCTCCCCAGCCATATACTCGAGCTACAGACGAACGCCAAAGAAGCTTTGCAGCTTCCAGGGAGGTCTGCCGAATCTCATCTCGCAGGAACGCCAGCCTCTACTCTTGGACTTCAAATCCATCCCCGGGGTCCAGCGTCTCAATCAGAGTGCCCTGTGCTTCCAGTTGTGTTAGCTGGGAATCACGTGCCTCGCGGGCGAGTTTCAGCTGGCCCTTGGCAAACCCCCTAATAGTGGCCTTACCAGCCTCCCAAAGGGTGCGAGAGGAGGACACAGAGCCCTGGTTATTGGCAAAGTAGGCACCAAGTTCAGCACCAACACTGTCCTTGAACTCCTCATCTTGGAGGAACCAAGCATTGAGTCGCCAGAGCGGCCAGGAGGATGGGGGAAGGGCCCCTACATGAAGTAGCACTGGGGAATGGTCCGACAGGCCCCTTGGGAGGATAGAGATCGCCTGGAGCGCTCGGCAGTCCTGAACCAGCAGGAAAGCATAGTCTAGGCGTGCATGAGTGTGGTGAGAGGCAGAAGTGTGGGTGTAGTGCCTAGCAGTCGGGTGCCACAGTCTCCAGGCGTCCCCAAGACTCAAACTGGCCGCCCACGAAGAGAGGAGATCGGATTGAGCAATCCTGGAGGTAGAAGGAGAGGACGCAATGTCAAGTCCCGGATCCATAATGGCATTAAAGTCGCCCCCCACCACAGTCAGTCCTAGGGGCAAAGCCGTGATCAGCGGGGTAAGTCCACGGAGTGTAGGAGCCAGCAGAGCAGGAGAGGAGTAGACAGACAGAAGGTTAAGTGGGTGATCCCCAAGGGTTCCTTCCAAAAGAATAAAGCAGCCCTGAGGGTCATGTGTCACCTTACTCACCACTAGGGGAAGAGCATGATGCCCCAGAATGGCCACCTCTCTGGACCCCCTACAAAACCCAGAATGCCAGACAGCACCGTAACCATAGCGGGTGAGGAAGGGGCCGTGTCGGCCTTGCAAATGGGTTTCTTGAAGCATGAGGATGTCCACCGCCTTCATTAAACGTTACTTAAGTGAAACCGATTGCCCGTGGTACAATCCGTATGACTAAATTGGTAGTATTCACTCTAGTTTGCAAGTATTGCGTTTCACGCAAATCAGACTTCAAAGAACGTAGTACTGTTGTGTGTTCTGTGAGCCAACTGGAAGACAAAAAAGAAAGATGTATCAAAGTAGTTGGTTTGATAAACTGAGCATAATCTGGAATGTAGGTCCTGCTGAAATTCGGGAAACCCAGCAATGATTGTAATTTTTATAGGGTAGTTGGAGGTTGCAATTGAGAACACTTCTTCAAAAAGTGGGGTGCTAACCCCCTACCCTCGTTGGTCAACTCATAACCAAGGAAAATAACAGTCAAAAATGCAATATGAGATTTTCCGAAATTGAATTCATAATCTACAGCGGCCAAAAGCTCACAAAATGCGATTCATATGTGCCAGATGAGGATTTAACTCATTATCTGTCATATAAATGTCATTGACATATGAAAATGCATCAGGGTTAATTTCATTCAAAAGCGGTACTATAAGTGCAGCAAAAACTCAGGGGCTATTCTTATATCCCATAGATAATCTCGCATAGCGTCTTTGACTGCCGAAGGCTATGAATGTGGTCAAGTCACAGCTCTCCGGAGCCAAAGTGTGGCTGAAAAAAACATTCGAAATGTTTAAAGTGGTTTTAAATTTCTTACGCACAATATTATTTACTAATGCTGTACTATGTGTGTTCTGTACTGCGCAGGTATGGACATGACTATTCAAATGTCTATAGTTCAAAACAGTACGATATGAACCATCCGGTTTCAATATCGAAAAAAAGGTTTATTCATTGAAGAGACACAGGGCTCAATAACACCTTGATGTTCCAATTGAGTGAGAATGTATCTAACGGGCACTTAAGCATCATGTTTAATGGGATATTGAGGTTGGGGCCGCGGAGTTGACTATAGAGGTACAACAAGCAAAGGAGAATCCTTATCCAAACCAGCCTGATTGCGATACAAGCAGGGGTTAAGGCTAAAGCCCACTCCGAAGCATAAGCGTGCTAAGTCTCAGCGGGGTTATACTGCAAAAAGAATGAAGAATTACATCCTCATCTCGTGGAGATGCAAGGATAAATGGGGAAGGCCAATCAACCTCCACAAGTATTATGTCATAGGAAGACATCAAGTTGTCCCAAAAAACTGCATTTATTGTGTGTATAATATCGTCCTCACTTTAAATGTCTACATGATATGATCTGTCACAGGGAGCTATGCGGGTATCCATGGTTTTAACAGTCATAAAAGTGTGAGCTGCTCTCCCCTTCAGAAACTGGTGGCGTGTCAGGCAAACTATTGTAACTTTTGCTGCGATGTTGAGGGGAGTCACCGCCCAACTCCTATCCAGGAGGGGAGTTCTCACCATCTGCAGCTTATTACACTGTCCAGGCAGCAAACTTTTTCATTCTGAAATGGGGCTCGCCGCTCGATATTAAAGAGGTTCCTCCTGTTGGTATTTTGCACATCACAAAAATATAAAACGTTGTAACATATAATGAATAGGAAGTTACACGGGCGAGCCAGTAGGGATACGTGATTTATACTTGTTTCTGCCCCACGTTTCTACAAACGACAATAAACATTTAACATTGAACATATAGGTGTTTGCGTGTGGATGCGTGCTATGACGTGAAGACAAAACATAGATGTGTTTGGCGGCTGTTTAGTGTTAGATTATACTCCCTTCTCAGGTTCCTGGTTTGGCAGGCTTTTTTGAGTTTTTTCGCCAGGTATTCGGGTTTGCCGGTGTGAAGGGCTTTATGGGTGAGGCAGGTTGTTCTGAAGCTGATCCGCATTTCGACTGGAAGCCACTTAAGTTCTCTGAGTGCAGGTGAGATATGTTCGAATTTCTTGATACCGGTGATCATTCTGGAAGCCGCATGCAGCGTTGTCTTGATGGGAGCCAAATGCACTTTAGGAACTCCAGAGAGGACTGCATTCCCATAGTCCAGTCGTGACAGTACTAGTGATTGTGTGGCCTGTTTGAGATCACTGGGCGGAATGAAGGGTTTCATTTTGTTCAGAAGTCTGAGGTTAAGGAAAGCACTTTTGGCCGAATTCTTAATATGTCTCGTCATGTTCATGCCTAGAGAGTTGACAGAGTCTGCTAGAGTGAGATTGCCATTGAACGCATCAATGGCTTTTAACCATTCTGCAATTTGGGGGTTATCTTCCTTGTTCGAGATGAGGAGTATCTCCGTCTTGTCGGGATTTAGTTTAAGGTGATTGCATGTCAGCCAGTATTGGATATCTCTCAGTACATCATTGAATCTTTGAATGTCTTTGAGAGAAGTGGTTTCCAGACAGATCTGGGTGCCATCAGCGTAGAGATGGGAGCGTATGTTGGCTTTCCTAAGTAGTTTGGAGAGCGGTTCCATGTAATGTTAAAGAGTTGCGGTGATAGCATTGAGCCTTGAGGGACGCCTTTATTGACTTGTTGGAGGTCAGAAGTGAAGTTTTTTATTTTTATTTTTTGAGTGCGATTGTGTAGAAAGGAGGAGAACCATTTGAGTACTACCTCGCCAAGACCAGCTCTTTCTTGGAGGGCACTTATGAGGAGTTTGTGATCTACAGTGTCAAAAGCTGCCAAGAGGTCAAGAAGAATGAGGAGGCAGCATTGGTCAGAGTCTAGTGAACCGTGGATATCGTCGATGATGTTGAGGATCGCGGTTTCTGTGCTACAGCCTTTTCTGAAGCCAGACTGTTGGGGGTCCAGGAGGTTGATGTTGTCGAGGTGTTGGGTTAGTTTATGTAATACGTATCTTTCTAGGGTTTTTGAAAGAAGGGGGAGGTTCGACACAGGTCTGATGTTGTTCAGGTCTGTAACATCTATGTCAGGTTTTTTCAACAGGGGTGTAACTTGACCCATTTTAAGGCAGTCTGGAACGACTCTGTTTTTCAGCTGTTTATGATTGTGCTCCAGAGAGGCGTTAAGGTGTGTTTCAGTTTTTTGGTCAGTAGGGAAGGAATGAGGTCTAGGACATGCGCTGAGGGTTTGGAGGAGGAGGTCAGCCTGACTATCTCAGTTTCCTGAATGGGGCGGAAGCTTAGCCAGGAATTGAAGGAGGAACCAGGAGAAAGATGATTCGATCCAGCCGAGATGCTCTTCGTGAAATGCGTGTTGTTGATGTCCAATGAAAGTTCAATTTTCATGTTCTTATCATTGAAGAAGTTGCCGAAGTTATCGCAAAGTTCTTTTGAAGCCTGTATGGAGGAGGATACGGGCTTGGAGCTTTCCCTCATTATAGGTCATTTCGAATGGAGGTGCTGTACCGGCTGAGAGGAGTGATGTCTTCTCTGAAACCTCCACCAAGACCAACGCAATTTGAAGCAGTAGATGCATGGATGAGAGCAGCAATGGCAAATAGGAGAGAAGCATCACAGGGAAGAATGAAAAAGGCAATGAAGGCATATCAGGTGGGATGCACAATTGAAAAAGATGGAGAGTAGACACCATAGAGGGAGAGCGCTTATATCCATTCGGGTTGCTAAAAGGAGGGTCTGAAGGATAGAGGAGAGACAGAGGACAGTGATACAGATGATAGTTTTCTTGAAAGACTGCTAGCAGAATGTCCTCCACCTTGTGACTCCAGGTTGGAGCAGGAGAAAACACAGAAACTGGAAGAAGCTTTAGGAGTGGGACGAATGGGTTCAGAGGAGAGGACAACAGGGGAGAATGTCAGTGGGAATAAGAATTCCAGGATGATCTGGAGGAGCAGGGTACGCAGCTCCTGAGCCAGATGAAACAGCATTTACCATGCGATTGCCAGAAGCTTTTACGGTACCAGTTACAATTGGACCTGTAGTTTCAATATATAACCCTAGATAGAGGACAGGTAGAAATCAACCGGAAGCAGGAGAAGGAGAAGGAGAAGAGACTATCTCTGGAGGGAGTCTTACAATGAGTGGAACAGCTATGGCTCAGATGCCAGTGGAAGCTAGTTCTCCACTGCCAGCTACGGCTGATCCATCAAGAATGAACAGTGGGTCGAAACGAGGACGAACAGGAGCTTTTGCAAATTCTAGATCAGATATCAGAATGTGGGTTTCACCAGTGAGGGAGTCAATGATACAGAGAGAGGAACTGGATAAGAGACGAGAAACACATACAGTACCGTTCGAACCACAGAATTTATGTGAGGGTAACCATTGGAGAAGTCGAAGTTGTGAAAGAGAAAGTCGCCCAGTGTTGAGAATGGAGAGTGTAGGTCCAAGGAGAGCACAAAGTTGTGGCAGGGAAGAATCCGGAAGTGAAAGAGGTCAGAGAATTATACAAATTGCAATGAAAGCACCATTGATAGATGTGGTAAGATTGAAAGCAGAAATAGATGAAGTGATTGAAGGCAATCTGCCATTGGAAAGAATTGAAACATATGACCCAAGTGAATTGCTATTTGTAGCTAAGGACGTTATTAAAAAGGCTAAGCGAGCTCACGAAGCATTGGTACAGTTGGCACGAAGGTATGAGGTGTACTTGACCAAGACAAAGGTAATGCAGGGAAGCTGTAGATTGAATTATACTGATCAAGATTTAGAAGAAAAGCGAACAACAGGATTAAAGACACAAATTAGAGACTTGATAATAGCAATGCGACCATGGAGAGAATTAGACAAATGGGAAGAAAGGTGGTCTAAAAAGAAAAGCGCCAAGAAAGTGATGGGAGACACTCCACCTCAGGGTGGAGGGACGGGAGTGGCAGGAAATTATCTTCTGAGAGAAGTACAAAATAGAGGGTATGTACATGTGCAATGGAGCAGGGATGATTTGGCAGCATTTACTAATGATTTTCCTCGGCTGATGGAAAAACCTGCTGACTGGTATAAACAGATTGACCGGTTTGCCAAGATTTCAAAGGTGTTATGGATTGATTTGAATACCTTGTTTGACATAGTGGTTCCGGCTGATTTATGGACAGCATGCAAGGTTGCCTTTGATTGGCCTGCTGCAGAACCGGCTAGAGATGCGGTGACTCATGGTCATTCGGCTGAGGTAATGAAGAAATATGAACAAGTGATTACGTGGTTGCAGTCTAAAGTGACCCCTCAGACTGTTGATTGGCTTAAAATCGATCGTACTACTGAAGATCCTAAGGAGTTGGTACATGACTATTATGAGAGACTTTTAGTGCCCTTTAAACAACATAGTGGATTGGACACCATTGAGGCAAAAGATATGGGACAGTTTGTTTCGAAGTTTGTGTTGGGATTGAAATCTGATATTAGTTTGATGATACAGCATCACTTGATATGTTGGCAGAATAAGTCAGTGGACGAAATTCAGAGTTATGCAAAGTACTGCAGTGAACAGGTAGAGACAGCACAAAAGAAAACAAAAGAGAAATTAATGTTGGTACAGTTGAGGAATGCGGAAAGGCCTGATTGGATGCAAGGGGTTGGAGGAGCGAAGGGTCGAGGAAGAGAAAGTGGTAGAGGAATGAATCAACAGACGGTACCTCAACCTGGACAGGGAAGAGAAAGGGGTATGGATGCCGGTATGGGAGGTGATTGGGTAGCAAATCAAAAGAACGTCACTGCCTGTCATTATTGTCATAAAATCGGGCATTGGATGTGCAAGTGTCGATTGAATCCACTAAATCAAATGCAATATGAGGGAGAGGGACTGACATCGGAGGGTTTGAACATGGTGACAAGACCTAGATTCATGTATGGGGGAGGTTGTGAGTCCCAAATGCAGATACCTCAGACTCCAAGAATACCCATGAGTAATCAGGTATATCATCAGATGCCTTATTTTGAGATACAAGACAGATTTGACCAAACTCTGGGGCATATTACCAACAACTAGCGATAATTATCGCTATGTTGGCTTAGCGGCAATATTATTATCGCCGAGCTTCGCCGATTTTTATCGCAGATAAACCTTGCTATTATCAAGGTTTATCTCAAAAGCGATAAAAATCGGCCGAAATGCATGAATATCGCTGAAAAGTTAGCGATATTCATGCATTACCGAGCAAATGCTCTTAGCCATGTTATCCACCTACCTTTGGATAACATGGCTAAGAACTGCTCTGGGCAGGCATTAGCTTTTGGAGATATTCGCTCTTGGCGCGAATATTTCCAAAAGTAGGTAATAGGAGATAGCGATGTTAGCGACTGTTTCCAGTCGCTAACATCTTGGCACGCCCACTTTGCATGTCATTAGTGATAAATATCGCTGACATGCAAAGCGGGAACCAAGATGATCGCTATCTCCTACTAGCTGTCGCTAAATGATGTTAGCGACAGCTAGATAATAGGGCGATAAAATTATCGCCGCTTTAGCGGGAAAAATTCCCGCTAAAACGGCGATATGGCCCTTGGTAATATGCCCCTTAAGTCCTCATGAGTGTCAGAGGTGGGTGCAGGGAGAGTGCACTTTGGGTGCTGCTCTAGAAATAGATCAGAGTGGACCAATTGTAGATGCAGTGGTCAATGAGTATCCTGTTACCTTTTTGTTAGATACCAGAGCTGCGCGCTCCACAGTAAGGACGGAAGTGGTCCCTAATTTATCCCTTTCAAGAAAATCGATTCAAGTGGTGGGAGTTACAAATTTGAAAATGACTAATCCGTTGACAAATGAATTCCAAGACAAACTTCAATTTGTGGTGTGTGATTCAAGCCCAGTCTGTCTATTGGGACGAGACCTTTTATGTAAGGTAAATTGTACTATATCTTGCACTCTGAGAGGTGTAGAGTTGCAAACCTATGATGACGATACTGATTTTAAAATGGTCAACATGAGCTTGTGTGCCAAAATATCTGTGGTTCTCACGACAGAGGACTTACCCCATGATTTGAGAGATTCAGTTTCTCCGAAAGTGTGGGATTTCACGGGTGAGGAGATAGGATTGATCCGAGGGGTGGAATCTGTCAAGATACAGGTCAAACCAAACGCTGAATTCCCCCAACCCCGCAGTATAAATTGACTCCTGAAACTGTGGCTGGAATACGACCTGCAATCGAGTCTATGATTGCATAAGGTATTCTGAAGAAGATAAGAGGAAGTCCCTGTAACTCACCTATAATGGGACTACAGAAGCCTAGTGGCAAGTAAAGAATAGTGGAGGATTTGTGCAGGGTCAATGAAATTGTGACCCCATGTTGTCCTGTGGTACCGAATCCAGCTGTTATATTATTTCAGATACCATGCGAGGCAGAGTGGTTTACCGTCATCGATTTATGTCAGGTATTTTTCTCCATACCACTTCATGAAGAGTGTCAATATTTTTTTTCTTCAAAACTCTTTTTATTAATAGATCTGGTAGAAGACGCAGCACTCCATACCCCGGAGGAGCTGCCACAAGTACATCTTAGCATAGTCAATGATCCATAAAACAAGTTAATACATAATCCCCACCCCCCCAAACCCCCCCTTCTCCCACCCCTATAGCTCCTGTCCTCCCCCCTCCCACCCTGCACAACGTCTCGACAATTCTCTGGAAAATCTGTAGTCTGTAGAAAACATAATGTGGATGATTTCGCCTCCATGACACCATCATTGTAACCCCCCATCCGCATCCGGTAGCGTCGGGGGTTCCAACCAAATACCCCTGTAATCCGCCCACTGTTTCCATATTTTGTGATGTTTCTTAGGGCAGCCCCGGGCCTCAAATATCGGTTTCTCCAGCCCCATACAAAAGTCCAGGCCTTTCTGCCATGTGAGCAATATGGAAATACAAGCGCACTCCCGGTGTTAAGCAGTTTTTACTCCTTTTCTCGATGTTCTGATGCTTGGCGTGCTCTCAAAAAGCGGTCTGCCCTAAGACCACCTGGGTTAATACTAGACAAGAAATTGAAGCGGGTAAGCCTCAGACTTGAGAGCACAAGTCTGAGGCTTACCCGCTTCAATTTCTTGTCTTTCTGCCATGTGACCACTTTGGGGGCCCTGGGATCTTTCCAAGCCTGAGCTACGTCCCTCTTAGCTACTGTAAGACCCAGTAATAGTAAATGCCTCTTGTAGATGTTGCCACCCACGCCCTCAAGCACATGAAGCAATCCCAATTTGGGGGTACGAGGTAGGTCCCAGCCCAGCACCTCCGACAGACAGTCCCACACCCCAGTCCAGAACCCAGCCAGGCGTGCACAGCTCCACACAGTATGAATGAAGGTACCCTCCTCGTGTCCACACCTTAGGCACAGTGGAGACTCAATCAAACCCGCCCGCCACAATCGCTCCCTAGTGTAGTAGGCCCTGTGTAGGTACTTGAATTGTATAAAGCGCAGGCGCATGGCAATAGCCGCTCCTCTAGGAGCTTCGAGGGCTTCCCTCCAATCCTCCTCCTCCAAGTCCCCCACATCCTCCACCCAGCGGTCCCGTAGTGTTTGGAAGTTGGAGGAGCAGTGTGTAACTAGTGTTTGGTAAATTCTGGATATTTTCTTATCCTCTTGGTCCCCCATGAATATCTTTGCCTCTATTGGACTGAATTCAGGCACGGAGTCAAGTCCCTCCAACGCGGGCGTAAGGGCATGTCTGAGCTGTAGGTACTTAAAAAACTGCGTGCGGGGCATACTGTATTCTGCACTAAGTTCTTGAAAGGATTTGAGTACCGTGCCCTTCAGGACCTGTCCCAGTGTGGAAATTCCTATCAAGTCCCAGCCTCGGAAACCCTGCAATGATGCCAATGCCGGCAGTTGTCCATTATTCCAGAGCGGGGTCTCCTCTGTCAGTCTCCCCCACCATCCCATACGGCGCAGCGACTGTCGCCAAATCTGAAACACCACCTGGGTTGCCCATGGCAGCCCCCTTCTCAGCTTTGCGGAGTATAAAATAGTATGGAGCGTATCCGGGTCCATCAGATATCTATCGAGGGCATACGCTGGGTCCCTCCTGTCTCCGTACCACCATTCATTTAAAACTAGTAGATGGGACACTTGGTAGTAGGATAACATATCGGAGGTCGCTAGGCCTCCACAGTATGTGGACAAGAAGCAAGTGCGCAAGGCCACTCGTGCCGCCCCCCCACCCCGCCCACAGGAACTGACCCAGAGCCGAGTTGACCTGCCGGTACCACTGCGGCGGGATCGCGTAGGGGTGATTTTGCAGCTGGTAGAGGAGGCGCGGGAAGGCAACCATTTTGAAAATAGCTGATCTGCCATAGAGGTTGAGGGGCATACGGGACCAAGACTTCATCTCAGTCTGGACCTTGTCCCAGACCGGCATTATGTTTCGTTCCCAAGCCACAGCTGGCGAGACCGTCAGAAACACTCCCAGGTATTTAAGGCCCCCCACTGCCACTTGCAGCATTGATGCCCATGCCCCAATCCCCGTACGGTCACCTAGCACCCAAAGGGTGGATTTACGCGGGTTCAGATACAGTCCCGAAACTTCACCAAAGACTTTCATTATCTCTAGGACCCTAGGTCCCGACCGATTCACATTCGTGAGGAAGAACAGGACATCGTCTGCATAGAGTGCAATTCTGTCTGTCGGTCCCACCTCCCATTCGAATCCCCGCAGCTGCGCGTCCATCCGCACCCATGCGGCCAACGGCTCCATAGCCAGAGCGAACAGGTATGGCGAGAGGGGGCATCCCTGTCGGGTGCCACGCCCTATCTGGAAGGCCGCCGACGTTGCTCCCGCCACCCTCACCGAGGCGGTCAAACCGGTATACAGTAACTTTAGATATGACATGAAATGCGGCCCTAGATTAAGACGCGGGAGGAGGGCAAACAGGTAAACCCAGCTTAGAGAATCAAAGGCCCGGTCAATGTCGGCCAGTAGCAGTGCCGCTTGGGCCCCAGTTCTTCCCATGGCCTCTACTGCCACATGAGCACGTCGGATGTTGTGTCTCGTCGCCCTACGCGGCATAAATCCGGCCTGATCCGGGTGGATCAGGTCTGCGATGTAAATGTAAATGTAAATGTAAATGTAGTTGAGCTTATATAGCGCACAGCTACCCGCAGTGGGTTTCCCGGCGCTTGCTTAGGGAACCCTTCCTGGTATTCCCCTGTGAGATAGCAGGGTATCCACAAGGTGAAAGTCAGGCATCCCGCCGCGAGGGGCCGTTGTGGAGATTAAGCAAGCTATTGCCCAGAGTCGCAGAGTGTGAACCCGTGAGTCGAGGAGGCACCGGGGCGAGAATTATCAAGTCCATGGAACTTTTTTTTTTTTTAGCCCAAGACCCCGCCGAGGCGGGGAATTGAACCCTGGTCCAGGACCGATCTCAGCTTCCGGGTCTGCTGCCTCTAACCCCTGAGCCACACTTCTCCACAGGGGAGGGGTCGATTTGCGAGCGCCTTAGCCAGTATCTTGGCCTCGATATTTAGGAGAGAAATAGGCCGATAGGACTCATGTCTGTCTGGGGGTCTTCCAGGTTTACAGAACACCACGATTTCTGCATGCCGCCAGTCTGCTGGCAGGAGACCATGATCCCTCGCCGCTTCTAAGGCCGCTTTATAATGGGATCCCAACTGGAGATGGTACCCGTTAAAGAACTCGGCCGGGAACCCGTTTGGCCCAGGGGCCTTACCAGCGTTGAGCTCACCCACGGCCGTACCCAGTTCCTCGGCCGACAGTGGAATCTCAAGACGGTCTCGCGCCTCCTGTGGGAGCCCACAGGGCGGAAGGTCCGTAATGAATTTGGTGACGTCCAGTTCCGGGAAACATTCCTGTGGGGCATATTGGGCCGCAAAGTATTGGGCGAAACTGTCCGCTAGCTTCCTTGGGGCTACGATTGGCGCCCCCGTGTCATCTCTAAGGCCCGGCAGCGCCTGCGCTTGAAACGTATTTTGGCAGAGCCTATGCAGCATAGTGCTCGATTTATCCCCCCATTGATAGATTCTGCTCCTGGTCACCAGCCATACCTGTCGAGCCTCGTCCATCAGCATGGACGCGTAGGACTGCTGGGCCAGGAGTAGCTGTCCCACTTCCCCCCGTCACGCGCAGCTCCGCACCGCGTCTCCAACCTCTCCACCTCCGCTGCGGCTCTCACCAGCTCCTCCTTACGTTTCCGTCTTGCCTCCGCGCACCAAGCAATATCTACCCGACGAAGCCTGGGTTTCAAGGCCTCCCATATCGTTCTCACGTCCGGCACCGTGCCTACATTCTCTTCCCGATAAAGGGCTATAGCCTTTCCCATATGACGCTGGTAGCCCTCCTGTTGCAAATTCCAAGTGGAGAGGCGCCACCGAAATGCCTGTCGCTCCCTATCTAATATAACGTCAGTTGTAACGGGGGAGTGATCTGACAGTCCGCGGGGCAAGATGGTCGCCGAGTCGACCCTCCCTATCATGGCGCGGGGGACAAAGATGTAATCAAGTCTAGAAAAGGATTTATGTACAGCCGACACATATGTGTATTCTCGATCATGTGTGTGTAGATAACGCCACGTGTCCACCCAACCCATTCCCTGTACCATGTTACTCAATTTGGTGGGTGGGTCTGCATGTTGCTCACTGCCCGGTCTGCAACGGTCTAATCGACATTGCATTACATCATTCCAATCACCTCCTATCACTGCGAGGCTATCCGGAATTTCGGCCCATATTGTAAACAATTTCTCAATTAATGTCCACTGCAGTGGAGGCGGGGCATAGACGCTCCCGAGTACAAGCGACTCCGTGCCTATCGTCCCTTTAATAAACACATATCGACCCTGTGGATCGATCCATTGCGTGGAGTGGACATAAGACAATCTGCGATGAACCAGAATCGCCACCCCTCTCGACCCCCTCACAAACACGGCATGAAAGACCTGATCATAACCATAGCGTGTCAGACTGAGCGCCTTGTTACCCAACAGATGTGTCTCCTGTAGCAGGAGAATGTCTGCTCTTTCTCTCTTCCCTTGTCGTAATACTGTACCTCTTTTTATCTTATCTAGCATCCCCCGCACGTTCCAACTCATCACTCTCATTGAGGCTTTAGTCAGGCTCCGTCCGGGGTCCTCAACCGCCATCCAATCGCAGGCATACCAGTGGAGTCAACAATGAGCATAGTAGGCACAACCACATTCGAAGCAACAAGCGAGACAGCCGTGTGTAGTGCAATCCGCCCCCACTTCCCTTCAATCTCCCCGCTCCCCCTTCCCCCGTCCCCATCCCCAAACCTTTTGAACCGATAACATTCCCCTCAACTCCCCTGCATCCTCCCAACTCCCCCCCCCATACCTCAGTAACGTTGAAGTACCTGTCGCGGCATAGGGTGCCGCCAGCCCCCAACGGGAGGCTGGAGACCATCTATCCCAGTGGATCCCCATAAACAGAAGAGTGTCAATATTTATTTGCAAATAGGTCGACGACCATGTGTTAACATGGTGTTGTATCCCTCAAGGGTATACAGAAAGTCCCTCTATCTTCAGTCAATGTTTGAAAACAAATTTGGAAGCGCTAGTGATGCCCGAGAGCTTAGTCCTGGTGCAATATATCGATTACCTTTTGGTCGCCTCAGAGATTGAAGATGCTTGTAGGGTCGACACAGTAAATCATTTGGCAGAGAATGGACAGAAGGTGTCTCCAAACAAGCTTCAGTATTGTCAAACAGAAGTGCAGTATCTGGGTCATTGAATTGAAAAGGGAAAACTAAGGGTGTCACCAGATCGCATAGAAGTGATTCTGCAAATGGGAACTCTGAAAACACAGAAAGAAGTCTGCATGTTTTGGGGAATGGTCGGCTATTATCGACAGTGGATCCCAAATTTTTCCTTACAAGCAAATCCACTCTTGAGGTTGACTCGAAAGGACATTAATGATTCGGTACCATGGAATAACAATTGCTTGAGAGCCTTCTGTCACGGCTCGCGGCGTTGCCGCGGCCGGCCGTTCCCGCAGACACACACGGGAGGCCGGGATACTCACTTCCGGCGGAAGTCGAGTACCCGGTCTAGTCACCGGGCAGCAAGGCACAGAAGCACTTCCGGGGGGAAACGCTTAAACCTCGCGTTTCCCGCCGGCTGAGTGCTTCGGATTACAGAATCTTACTGGAACACCCGCTTGCCGAGACCTGCATGTCCGGAGAAGAGCCGGGCAGGAGTGCTTGTGAAACTGTCACGTCAGCTGCCCTTCGGAGCTCTCCTCGCGGACTTCACGAAGGCAAGCCGCGCTGAAGCGATACTTTGTTTCAGCTGACTTCACGGAGACAAGCCGCGCTGAAGCGATACTTTGTTTCAGCTGCCTTCACGAAGACAAGCCGCGCTGAAGCGATACTTTGTTTCAGCTGACTTCAAGGAGGCAAGCCGCGCTGAAGCGATACTTTGTTTCAGCTGACTTCACGGAGACAAGCGCGCTGAAGCGATACTTTGTTTCAGCTGACTTCAAGGAGGCAAGCCGCGCTGAAGCGCTACATTGTCTCAGACTGCGCCATTCAGGAGCGCTTGTGTAATTCTTCACCTGGGGGTTCCAGGAAAAAGCCCATTTTTCGTTTTCATAACCCTTGGTGCGCAGGAGCGCCCTAAGGGTGTTAATTGAATCTGGATTGTGTTTTGGGTGTTATACTTTAGGTTTCCCACCGCGCAGGAGCGCTATAGGGAATAACTCAGCCTACAGACCCGGGTACCTTACCAGGGATACCACAAGTTGAGTGGTTGTTTCCAATTTTCAGCTACCCGCGCAGGAGCGCTTTTCCTTTTGTTTTAGCTTGGGTGAAACGCGCAGGAGCGCTTTCTTTAGTTTGAACTTGGCGATAACGCGCAGGAGCGCCCTTCCTCGCTATTCACATCCGGAGCTGTACTCATCGGGGACCTTTCATTTCGGGAGCCTTGGTGAGTCCTCAAGGGGTAACTGGTCCTGTGTGTGTATGTGGGGGTGGTTCCTTTTCGGGTCTGCTTCACTTTCTGATCTTTCTTATTTGGTTTCCAGTTGACACCGGGACGCCCCACCAGCTCCACGCCATCCTTAACCCTACACCCTGGCTCCCATCCCTGCGTCCATCTCATCCCTGCTGGGTATTGTCGTCCACGAGGGTCAGGTGGGTACAGGGACGGGTGCTCTTGTCGTCTCTGCGGAATCGCGCCACAAGCAAAGGTAAGACTTGTGGGGCAGACTTGACAGAATCCGAAGCCCACGAAAACTATTCCGCCCAGACGACATGAGCGATCCGGAAGTCACTCTGCAAGACATCGCAGTCATGCTGGCTGCCATGCAAACAGAGAACCTCGCCCTCCGCCAGGACATAACGGCCCTACAGGGTCAAATGGCAGCCGGGGTCACGAATCCTTGGGGTACTACTCCCAGCCCCAGAGCCAGACAAGACGGCCTGTTGAGACAACCAACGTTCACCTTTGGGGGTCCTTCCGCCGCCACGAACCAAGACACAGCCATCCAGGTCGTCACTCCCCATCCGGTGCAGTTGGCACCACCCGAACGTTTCTACGGAGATAGTACTAAGTACGGAATATTTATCCATCAATGTCAACTACATTTCATGGCTAGAATTGCGGCCTTTCCCGATGATGCTTCCATGGTCGCCTACATACTATCTTACATGGGCGGGGATGCGGCTCAGTGGTCCATATCCTTGGTAGAGAACGACGATCCCATGCTTAACCACCTGCCTACGTTTAAGGAAACTATGCGGCGTATGTTCGCTCGCCATACCTTCGTGCAGGCTGCAGACAACGAGTTGCTCGGCCTCAAGCAAGGCAACCAGGACTTGCTCCATCACATCACCATGTTCAACCGGCTGGTCATCGAGGCCCACTGGCCAGAGGACAAGAAAGTATCTGTGTTCTATCGGGGGTTACGGGATGACCTGAAGGACCTCATCTCGCAGTATCCCGATCCGCCCGAAGCTATAGGCCCTTTCATTGACATGGTGGTGAAAATGAACTTCCGACTACAGGAAAGAAAAACCGACAGGGGAAAAGGGAACGACAACCGTCTCTTGCCCATCGGAGACAAGGGCGTCGAGAAAGCCAAAGAGGTACCTGCTCCCCAGGGAGAAGCGTCCGAACCCATGCAGATCGGAGGCGTCAGAGGACCCCTGACCAGTCAAGAACGGGAAAAAAGGAGGAAGCAGAACCAGTGCCTGTATTGTGGCAAAAGCGGCCACTTCGTATGGGAATGCCCTGCTAAGCCCTCAAGACCACGAGGCAGAAGGCCGTTCGTGTTGCCCATCAGCAAGGGAGACAAGACGGGAAACGAGGAAACCCAGTAGACACAGGGGTCCGTCTTCTGGGTTCTTCGTCATGCACATCTGCGATCCCTGTGGTATACGACGGTAGTCATCACGTCGGCATGGACGTGTCCTTACGGAATCTGGCGGGCAGAACCTGGGTGGTGACCGCCATGTTGGATTCCGGGGCGACAGGCTGCTTCATCGATACAGCGTTTTCCCGCGCCTTGGGCATCGACACAGTGACGAAGGCCCAACCTGAACCCGTCAAGGCCGTTGACGGAACGGACCTTACTTCCGGCCCCATTCGACACCGAACAGAAACCTTGACAATGGTCTTCTCAAACAACCACACCGAGTCCATAAGTTTCGACGTCATAGATGCCCCTCAGTTCAAGGTGATCTTGGGTTTGCCATGGTTGGTGAAGCACAATCCCCGCATCGATTGGGTGACCAGAACCGTCCATCTAGAATCGGAGCACTGCAATAGCACCTGTTACGCAGATGTCAACCTGGCAGGTCCTCGTGTCATACAGGCACACTCGTTACCTGTAGTAGGGATGGGAATGGTTTCCCAAGGAACCATACCGAAAGAATACCAGGACCTAGCGGGGGTATTCGATAAGAAGGGAGCCAACACCTTGCCACCCCATCGATCCTTTGACTGCCGCATAGATCTGATTCCCGGCTCCACGTTGCCATGCAGCAGGATCTACTCGCTCACAGAAAAAGAGAACATCCACCTCCGCTCCTATCTGGACGAATACCTAGACAACGGCTTCATACGTCATTCCAGATCTCCGGTTTCCTCTCCTCTTTTCTTCGTGTCAAAGAAGGAAGGGGATTTGAGGACCTGCATCGACTTTCGTGCGATGAATACCATCACGATTAAAAAACGGTACCCGCTACCGTTGATATCCAACCTCTTGGACCAGGTCAAAAACGCCACCATTTACACTAAACTGGACCTTCGGGGGGCTTACCATCTTGTCAGAGTCCGGAAGGGTGACGAATGGAAGACCGCCTTCCGGACGAAGTTCGGCCTGTTCGAATACCAGGTCATGCCTTTCGGACTCTGCAACGCCCCCGCCGCATTCCAGTTTTTTATTGATGAGGTGTTGAGAGACTTCATCGACGTCTTTTGTATCGTCTACATCGACGACATCCTGATTTATTCACAAACCAACGAAGAGCACGTCCATCATGTACGTTCAGTCCTACAGCAACTGGAGAAACACCGTCTGTACGTAAAGTTAGAAAAAAGCCTGTTTCACGTCACATCGGTTGAGTTCCTGGGGCACATCATCACACCGGCAGGCATTCAAATGGACAACAAAAAAGTGGAAGCCATCCTGTCTTGGCCTACACCTGAGTCTGTGAAGGGCGTCCAACGGTTCCTTGGCTTTTCCAACTATTATCGTCGTTTTATCACAGGCTTCTCTGAGATGGTGGCTCCCATTACGCGCTTGCTGCGCAAGGGAGTTCGTTTTGATTGGGACCAAAAAGCAGACAACGCCTTCCAGGAACTAAAGAGACAGTTTACCATGGCCCCGGTTCTGGTGCACCCTGACACCGAGCAGCCTTTCATTGTAGAGGCTGATGCTTCTAAGGACGCCATAGGCGGTGTGCTCTCACAACGGAACTGCGAGACGGGCCGACTGCATCCCGTGGCCTTTCACTCCAAGAAACTCCAACCCGCCGAGCGCAACTACACCGTGTCTGATCGGGAACTACAAGCCATCAAGACCGCATTCGAGGAATGGCGACACTTCCTGAAGGACTCGAAACATAAGGTGACCATCTATACAGACCACAGAAACCTGCAGTTTCTACGATCAGCACGTGCCCTCACAGCCCGACAGCTCCGATGGACCTTATTCTTCAACGAGTACGACTTCATGATTACATTCCGGCCAGGGAAAGACAACGCCAAAGCAGATGCGCTGTCGCGGCTGGCTGAAACGGAAGAAAACGCCGAAGACCATGAGCCTGGCCTAATCTTACCGGAGAAACACTTCCAGGGCATCATCGCTCCTGTTCGTTCCAGCGGCCAGGCAGAACCAGACAAGAAACGGTCCGATCCCGTTGTCTCGACAGGGGACGAAGAAGGAGGGACAAGAAACCAAACACATCTAACCGGGGTACCCGAACAAAAAGAGGCCCTATACTCGTGTCACAATCATGTTCTCTCCGGCCATCCTGGTTACCACAAAACGCTCGATCTTGTGCGGAGGCAGTATTGGTGTCCAACGATGGTGACGGATACAAAGGCACACGTGACGAACTGCGCCGTTTGCCTGCTTGGCAAGAACAGATCCGAACCATCGGTTGGTCGTTTACAGTCCATTCCTGTGCCTCCTTCTCCCTGGCATACCATCTCCATGGATTTCGTGGTTGAGCTCCCACTCACCAAAACAGGACACACCACGGTTCTCACTATCGTGGACCACCTCACCAAGATGGCACATTTCGTTCCCTTGACGAAACTACCCACGGCGGCCGAACTGGCCTTGATATTCGTACAAGAGGTGGTTCGTCTCCATGGCATTCCGTCCGTGGTCATAACGGATAGGGGATCGCAATTCGTGTCCCGTTTTTGGAAGGAGACATGCAGGATACTCGACATGGACATACGTCTCTCCTCAGCATACCACCCCCAGACCGACGGGCAGGCCGAAAGAACAAACCACACCATGGAACAGTACCTCCGTTGTCTCCTGCTGACAGTCGAGAAGGAATGGTCCGAAGTGCTATGGATGGCAGAGTATGCGTACAACAACAGCAAGCATTCGGCCATCGGCATGTCCCCTTTCTTCTGCCTCCATGGCCGCCATCCCCGCACGTCGGCATGGGAAGAGCCTCAGGACAGCCTCCTACCCACCGTGCGATCTTACCATGAGACACTGCGCAACCTTTGGCAAAAGGCACAGTTCGAGTTGGCCAAGGCAAAGGACACCTACAAGGAGCGAGCTGATGCACACCGACAACGAGAACCCGCGTATCGCAAAGGCGATAGCGTGTGGCTTTCTATTCGGCACCTGAATGTGCATGGGCCCAAAAAACTGTTGCCACGTTATGTGGGTCCCTTTCTTGTGGAGAAGGTAATCAACCCTGTGGCCATGAAGCTGTCCCTGCCTTCGCACATGAGAATCCATCCGGTCTTCCACGTCTCCCTGCTGCGGGCAGTTCAGTCTGGCGGTTCTCTTCCGTCTCCCCCTTCTCCGGTGGTGGTGGAGGGCCATGTTGAATATGAAGTCAGGGCTATCTTGGGGTCCCGTCGTACCAGGGGCAAGCTGTTCTACCTTGTGGACTGGAAGGGGTACGGTCCCGATGAACGATCCTGGGAGCCCTTGTCCCATGTACGCCATGCTCCTGTTCTGGTCCGTGCTTTCCATCTACGTCATCCCCTGTGTCCTCGCCCTGTCTCTCTTTTCTGACTTCGGGGGTGGCTTTGGGGGGGTTCTGTTCTGGGGGTGGGTACTGTCACGGCTCGCGGCGTTGCCGCGGCCGGCCGTTCCCGCAGACACACACGGGAGGCCGGGATACTCACTTCCGGCGGAAGTCGAGTACCCGGTCTAGTCACCGGGCAGCAAGGCACAGAAGCACTTCCGGGGGAAAACGCTTAAACCTCGCGTTTCCCGCCGGCTGAGTGCTTCGGATTACAGAATCTTACTGGAACACCCGCTTGCCGAGACCTGCATGTCCGGAGAAGAGCCGGGCAGGAGTGCTTGTGAAACTGTCACGTCAGCTGCCCTTCGGAGCTCTCCTCACGGACTTCACGGAGGCAAGCCGCGCTGAAGCGATACTTTGTTTCAGCTGACTTCACGGAGACAAGCCGCGCTGAAGCGATACTTTGTTTCAGCTGCCTTCACGAAGACAAGCCGCGCTGAAGCGATACTTTGTTTCAGCTGACTTCAAGGAGGCAAGCCGCGCTGAAGCGCTACATTGTCTCAGACTGCGCCATTCAGGAGCGCTTGTGTAATTCTTCACCTGGGGGTTCCAGGAAAAAGCCCATTTTTCGTTTTCATAACCCTTGGTGCGCAGGAGCGCCTCAAGGGTGTTAATTGAATCTGGATTGTGTTTTGGGTGTTATACTTTAGGTTTCCCACCGCGCAGGAGCGCTATAGGGAATAACTCAGCCTACAGACCCGGGTACCTTACCAGGGATACCACAAGTTGAGTGGTTGTTTCCAATTTTCAGCTACCCGCGCAGGAGCGCTTTTCCTTTTGTTTTAGCTTGGGTGAAACGCGCAGGAGCGCTTTCTTTAGTTTGAACTTGGCGATAACGCGCAGGAGCGCCCTTCCTCGCTATTCACATCCGGAGCTGTACTCATCGGGGACCTTTCATTTCGGGAGCCTTGGTGAGTCCTCAAGGGGTAACTGGTCCTGTGTGTGTATGTGGGGGTGGTTCCTTTTCGGGTCTGCTTCACTTTCTGATCTTTCTTATTTGGTTTCCAGTTGACACCGGGACGCCCCACCAGCTCCACGCCAACCTTAACCCTACACCCTGGCTCCCATCCCTGCGTCCATCTCATCCCTGCTGGGTATTGTCGTCCACGAGGGTCAGGTGGGTACAGGGACGGGTGCTCTTGTCGTCTCTGCGGAATCGCGCCACAAGCAAAGGTAAGACTTGTGGGGCAGACTTGACACCTTCCATGAACTGAGAGAGAGCCTATGTCGTGCCCCAGCTCTGAGAATGCCAGAATACAATAAAGTGTTTTCCTCTTCTGCTGTAAGAAGCAAGGATGTGCGTAACTGTTCTTGTACAGACACATGGAGGTGCCCGTAGACCAGTAGCTTATTTTTCTGCTACATTAGATCCAGTAGGTTCTGCGTTGCCCAGATGTCTCAAATCCGTTGCTGCAACAGGTGTCAGCATTAAAAGATGTGAAAGCATCTCTCAATGGGTCACCCACTGATTATTTATGTGCCACATTTAGTAGAGCTGTTAATGACAAGAACAAAAACACAGTACTTAATGAATAACAGACTTACAAAGTATGAGCAAGATATGTTGGCTTCTCGAAATATTATTCTAAAACGATGTACCACTTTGAATCCTGCCACATTATCCCCTCTTCCACAAGAAGTAGGAGAGGAGTGTGAAGAGCATGACTGCCTAGATGTTACTGAGCTATCTACCAAACCCAGACCTGACATTGTCAATGAACCTTTGCCTGAATCTGATTTGATCCTTTTTGTTGATGTTTCATGCTTAAGAGACAATGAAGTGTGTTTGAGAGCAGCGTTTGCCGTGTGCACCATCTTTGTGGTAGTGGAAACTGCCTGTTTGAAAAGAGTATACTCTGCTCAGGTGGCAGATATTATTGATCTGATACGTGCCTGTATCATTGCAGATGGAGTCCGAGTGACTATCTATACGGACAGGCAATATGTGTTTGGAGTGGTTCATGATTTCGGACAGTTATGGTCACAAAGGGGATTTTTTTTAAAACATCTTTTTATTAAACAAAAAGGACATCACATAACTCAAAAACAAAGGGGATTTTTGACATCCTCAGGATCCCCTATCTGTAATGGAGAATATGTACGCCAATTGCTAGAGGCTTTGCAGAAACCTAAAGAGATAGCTGTAGTAAAATGTGCAGCTCATGGAAAGGGAGTTATTTCCTTTTTGTTACAAAAGGAAATAGCTATGCTGATGAAGTAGCTCGTTTTTGTGCTATACATGCTTGTAATTTTAATGGTGAATATGTAGGAGAGAGCACAGAAGAGACCAAGCTCAGCATGATGTTAGCTGTGGCGGATACCTGGGATGAGGTGAAGCGGCTGCAGGATGAGGTCCCAGAGGAGAAAGCTGCATCATGGGTTAGAGCAGGCTGTGAAAAGAGAGCAGATGGCATTTGGGTGTCAACAGACGACACAGCAGTACTACCCAACTGTCTATGGAGGGCAATGGCAAGGCAGATTCACAGAGCAGTTCATCTTAGGAGAGATGCCATGGTGCGAGTGTTTAGGCAAACGTGGTTTAACCCACATTTTTTTTTTTTTGCAGAGTTTTATATAGGGCGAACTAGACCCGAACCGAATCGGGTATCAGAGCGCTTTACATAGCACCAGTTTGGTTACATGAGGAAACACATTCATTTTAGGCACGGGGAGATTAGGTGATTTGCCCAGAATCACAAGAGGTTTTGGCATCATAGGCACGGGGAGTTTAAGTGATTTGCCCAGAATCACAGGAGGTTTTGAAGTCGTTACCGAGACCTGAACCCAGATCACCAGGTCTGAGGTCAAGCGCCTTAGCGTCACGTCACAGGTGTGTTAGGTGTCAACAAATGAATGTTGGAAAGAGAACTGTGATTGCGATGAGCCACATAGGAAGATCAGGAGGTCCTTTCAATAGGATACAATTGGACTTTTTTGAGATGCCGGGATGCAATAGGCTGAGATATGTTTTGGTGGTGGTGTATATCTTTTCTCGTTGGGTAGAGGCGTATCCAACTAGACGATGTGACAGCAAAACTGCTCTTAAGGGAACGGATACCGCGGTTTGGATTTCCAACCTCAGTGGAGACAGATAGAGGAACACACTTCCATAATGAAATCATGAAATTATTGTGTACAGCTTTGAAGATTGATCAGAGATTACACTGTAACTACAGGTCTGAGGCTTCTGGTCTTGTGGAACAGATAAATGGCACAATCAAAATGAGGGTGTCAAAGGTGTGTTCGTCAACTTCATTGAAGTGGCCAGATGCATTGCTATTGGTATTGATGAGTTTGCGTTGCACTCCCAATAGGAGGACAGGGCTCTCTCCCCACAAAATATTGATGGGAAGAGCTATGCGATTGCCTATGGTGCCAGCTACAGCATTGATAAACATCACAGATGATTTGGTTATGGATTATTGTAGGGGACTGGCTGATGTGGTTAATTGTGTGTCCCACCAGGTCGAGGCTGTGACTGCATCCACCTCAAGAGACCTGCTGCATGATCTTAACCCTGGTGACTGCCTTGATGCTCGCTGGCGAGGACCATATCAGGTGATTTTGGTCACAAGTACAGCGGTGAAGTGTGGAGGATTGCCAAACTGGATCCACGCTTCACATACTCGCAGAGTCCCAGAACCTGTTGAGGAAATGACTCCCCTTGTTCCGAGAAGGGCAACTGAGAATGCAACAGATACAGAAGGGGCAGGTCAGATTGTGAGAACTCTTGAGGAGACTGAACAATCAACTGAGCAAGAAAGAATAAATCAAACAGCTCCAGAGTTGAATTCAGATTCTGAGATAGACGAGATTGCAGAAGTGAACTTTGAACCAGAGCAGAGTGAACAGCCTGGTGCAGAAGGATCAGATCGAGAGGAAGTGAGGACAGCAGATGCTGCAGCAGCAAGGTGGCCAACAAAGAAAGATAGGCTGAACATAAGACTTGCATCTGGGAAAAATATCGCTCCAATTTCTGAAACATCTGAATCACATAAAGTGAAACTGAAGAAAGACCGGATGGTGTAAGACGATCCAGAAGAGAGAGAGTACTGTCTCAAAAGTACGCATCTCCTGAGTGGACATACCTGGCTACAGATGCAGAGACCGGAGAGATCAGGGAGGTTGGGACCAGCACAGTGAGTCACGGAGAGAGCACTCTGACAATTGATATTCAGTTAATAGTCCCTGGTGTTGATGCCTTCGGAATTCTGACTCTGACAGTTCCCGATCCACTAAGGCTGAGTGGTTTGCGATTTTTGATCCTCAGCCAGGTTGCATTCCCTACCTTTGGTCGACAGCCTACTCCCCAAGGAATGGGAGAGATTTGTGCTGAAATCCTACAGCTTGTTCTTACTATGCTTGGATCTAATATCATAAACGATGAAGCTTGAACTGTGAAAGAAAATCTTATTAGCCTTAGAAAGAGGATAACCTAGCCCCAAGTGGAAGAAGATTTAAAATAGGGATTTTATTAGAAGAAGAACTGATGGTTAGGGCTGATTACATCCCTACAAAAGGTTTGGTATCGTTGCACTGAACATTGCAATAATCAAGTGGAAAAGAACAATAAAAAGACATTGTAATTAACAAAATCAAGCAAGAAAAAGAAGAAAAGAGACTTTGTTGATTTCGGTTGCGTCTCAAGAAACCTGAATAAGTGGTTCAAAATAGAATCTGAAAAGTCAGGACGCAAGCAGAAATGCATAATTGGTACCCTTATTGTTGTGGTGCTTATTGTCACAATCGTGGTGATTGTTACATCTTTGGTTGGGTCTCACGATGCTGAAAATAATTGGGAACAGGCAACACCTACCCCATCTGCCTCAGATGTAGGAGAGGGTGCATCTGCCAAAGATAAAGATATAATTAGGGAATTTAGTCGGATGTTGCACGTAGATTTGTCAAAAGGAGATTTCACGCTGAATGCATATGCTCGTTTGTTGTATGAGTATGTTGATACAATGGAAGCGAAAGATTATTATGTGTGTATGCAACTGCCAGCCTCTGTAGAAGAGGGCATCCGATATAATCACTTATCTTTGACTTATGGCATCACATGTAGTGTGTTGCTGAGCATGTTTTATAGTAAGGGCCATTTTGAGTACTACTTCTCAACTTGTGATGTGGTACTCTCAGAAGTTCCTGTTCTTAAGTACATGAATAAATATGTTATGTTATGTTATGTTATGTTAAGTGCCATTTATAGAGCGCGCTAACACCGAGGCTTCATGGCGCTTTAAGACTGAGTGAGTGAGGGGGAGGCGTGAGTGAGCACTGTAGTTAACCAAGGGGTGGGAAGAGGTGAGTTTTTAGAGATTTTCTAAATTTCAGGAGGGAGGGGCTGGATTTGATAGAGAGAGGGAGGCGATTCCAGAAAGCGGGAGCTAGGTGTGAAAAACGGCGACCACCGAATTTCTTGGTTTTAGCAATGGGGGTGACTAGCAGCTGAAGGTGGGCTGAGCGGAGGTTATGCGTAGGTCGGTGAGGAGTGATTAGGGATTTGAGGAAAGCAGGGCCGGTGCAGTGAAGGGCCTTAAAGGTGAGACAGGCCACCTTAAAAGCTGCCATTTGGCCAATTGGTAGCCAGTGCAGGCTGTGAAATAAAGGTTTTGCCGATTGCCATCTGGGTGTTTTATGAATGAGACGGGCCGCTTGGTTCTGAACAACCTGAAGGCGGTGCAGCAAAGATAGTGGAAGACCATGGTAGAGGGAGTTGGAGAAGTCCAACTGGGAGAGTACTAATGAGATAACAACCTGGGTGAGTGCGGCGGGCGGGAGTAGATGGCGAACTTTACGGATCTTCCGGAGCTGATACATGCAAGATGAAGTAACCGCGCTCACTTGAGCTTTGAGGGATAGTTCGGTGTCGATAATCACACCCAAGCTCTTTACTGATTTAACCGGGATAGGGGGGGCCTAGCTCAGGGGGCCAGAACTGAGGACCCCAGTGAGCATGGCTGAGTCCGGGGAGAAGGAGCTCAGTTTTCCCGGGATTCAGTTTTAACCATTGTTGGATGTGAATCATGACAGAGTGAAAAGAATTAATGGCATGGGGTGAGTTAAGAGGGAGGACAATCTGTAGATCGTCGGCATAGTTGTAAACAATAATGTCCCATTTCTGAAGTGAGTGGATCAAGGGTCGGAGGTATATGTTAAACAGGAGTGGGGAGAGGGAGGAGCCCTGAGGGACTCCACAGGTCGTAGGGGTTTTTGTTGCAGTATAGGGGCCCAGGCGGACGGCCTGTGTTCTTCCGGTCAAGAATGACTCTACCCATTTAAGGCCGGTGCCCTGGATGCCTGCCTGTCTGACACGGTGGAGAAGGATGTTGTGATCCACCGTGTCGAATGCGGCCGACAGATACAGGAGCACGAGGGCTTGGGGGGTCCCTGCGTCCGCATTGCTCCTAAGCGTGTCCAGGACTGCCAGAATGACGGCCTCAGTAGAGTGGGCAGGTCTGAAGCCGGCTTGGTTGGGCTCAAGGTGGCAGGAAGATTCAATGAAATTAGACAGGCATCGGGTGACGTGAGTCTCCATAAGTTTGGAAAAGTAGGGGAGGAGAGAAATGGGGCGATAATTGGATGGTTCCGCGGGGTCGGCACCAGGTTTTTTGAGAAGGGGCACTAGGATTGCCTTTTTGAAAGAGCTAGGGACGATGCCGCGTCTGAGTGAGCCATTCAGCAGGGTAAGGATACAATCAGTTAGATTGAGGCAGATGTTTTGTAAGACAGATGGTGGGCAACAATCATTAGGGGAACCAGATTTGACACGCGTAGTGAGTTCCGCTAGTGAGGTAGGGTTCAGAGCCGGGAGGGTGGTGAGAGTCCAGGGGTTATTAGAAGAGGTGTCCTTAGAGTGTGGCTGGGGAGGAGGAGGGATAGAGTTTTTGATTTTTAAGATTTTTTCCACAAAAAAGAGGTTGAGAGAGTCACATGCCTCTTGAGTGGGGGACTGGGCTGGGAGGGTTCTGTCGTCGGTGGTAAGTTCGTTCCTGACTTTGAACACCTCCTTAGATTTATTTGGAGAAATGTTCCGTTTTTGCTAGGGTGATGGCGGTTTTATATTCTTTACGTGCGGCGAGGTAAGACAGCCTGGCTGAGTTAGAATAATCGCGTCTCCAGGTGCATTCTAACTGGCGCGTTTTTAATTTATGATGTTTGAGATCATCGGAGAACCACCTATGGGAGTTAGGATGCCTGGTGCGGGGGAATTTAGTGAGGGGGGCAAACTGGTCGTTAGCTGACCTCAGCCAGGAAGTGATGTCGTTTTCTATGACGTCGATGTTGTCAGTAGAATTGACGACTGGACAGGTGTCTGCCAGAGTAGTAAGAAAGTCCTGGGAATCGTAAGTACTCCATTTCCGAGAGGTGCCACCCGCCATCAATGGAGCAGGAGTCCGACCAGCGACCGTGGTGGAGGTGTCAACAAAGTGATGATCTGACCAGATGCAAGGGGATATTACTGGCTGGGACAGAGCCAGATTACAAGTCCAGATCTGGTCCAGGATATGGCCCTTGGAGTGGGTGGGTTTGGTGACCTGTTGAGTAAGATTTAAGCTGTTGAGAGACTTGAAGAGCTCAATAGCATGGGGGCCAGCGTTGGTGTCGTTGAACCAATAGTTCAGGTCGCCGAAGAGGGCGAAGCTGGAGTGTTGCGTTAGTAGGTTGGACAACTGTTCGCTTATGATGGTAGAGAAAGATGGCATGGGATGTGGTGGCCTATATAAGAGGAGGAAAGTAAAAGTGCCGGCGGCGGTTTCCAGGCTAACAAGCAGGTTGTCCACCTCTGGGAGGGGAGGGAGTAAGAGGAGGTAGAGTTCAGGCGCTTAGATATGATGGCTGCCACCCCGCCTGTATAAGGAGGTAGAGAGGATGTCTGCGTATTTTGTGCCTACTATTACTTTAAATACATCATATGGTTATAGACACAATTTGACTAGCATGGTGACTGACATCGAAAAGATTTTTTTTAGATTAGATAGAAAATCGGCATAGAGAGACCTTATTTAGACCAGACCCAAAGCATAAGGTTATCCCATGGACACAGGAAGAATTTGATCATAAGGCAAAGGGAAGCTCTAGTCCAATAGCTTTGGACTTTCAGAAAAAAGGGAAATTGTGCATTCGACACCTGTCAACATATTATAACAAAATATTTGTGGGTGAGAGTGATTGTGAACACATTTTCTGAATTGAGGAGTCAATAAGAAAGGAGCTATTGGATAAATTAACCATAGTACCAAATGTGTATTTTGTGTTTTTGAAAAAGTGCTTATGTGAAATTGCCTAAGAATTGGTATGCTACACGTTATTTAGCTGTGGTATTTCCCGAAATCTTTCATGTAGATGATTTATGGCCCTTGGAAGGAAAAGGATCCCACAGAGGATAACGTGGTGCAAGTGCTGGAGAAATTGTTGGAGATATATTAGGAGCTATGATACCTAGTGTGGGTATGATTTTGAATGATGTGAAAATGAGAAAGTTGGCAACAATAGTGGATTAGCTCTCTGTGAATACAGCCCAAATCTTATTACTTGTTGATGGGGAGATGGTTTCGATAAGGGCTATGGTTCTTCAAAATCGTCTTGCTTTAGATGTGTTATTAGCAAAAGCCTGAGGAGTCTGTAAATTATTGAAAGTTCAACAGTGCTGTATGTATATTACTGACAATAGTCAGGATATATGAAAATATATTTGTAACATCTCAGAGATACATCAAAATGTACGTGATTTGGCTGCAGGTGGAATTAGGGAACAAATTGGTAAGGGATTTAGAAAGATTGGAAGCTGATTTGGAAGTCTGGGACACGGAATAATGGGATACATCTTGAAACCTATCATAATAGCTGTCATTTTTATAATTGTACCCTTGGGAGCTATCAAAGCTTACAAATAGAAAAAGGAACAACATAATGAAAACTCCTTGAAGAAACAAGAGCAGCAGTTAGAACGACTGCAGGACAGTCATTATCTGCACCTTAAAGGGTTAGAAAGATTTAGACAGGGGCGGCAAGCTACAACTTCTGTTTAGGTCGCTCTCTTCTACAAAGAGAAACCTGTGAGTGGGTAGATGTTGGTGTTATGACACTAGTCATAAGAGGGGGAAACTGATAGAGCGCTTACAGCACTCTAAATTGTATGGGTGCATTATACTCATGGTTCAAATGCACTCACATATATTTTATTGTTTGCAGTGTTTCGTGGTTATTAAGATGAGTTTATTCAAAGCATCTAAGCATTAAAATGTTGTATGCACATTTCAGTAGGATTTGTATGTATTAGAAAGGTTTATAATTCCTGCATGCATAATGTTCAGGATGGAATTATACTCATATAATATAGCTGTGTATCGTTTAAGTTGTCTGCATTGTAGGCCCAGATTGCAGGTTGGTTTTTAGTTTCTATTTCTCCTTGGTTGCTCAAGAAATAATTAAATGAATCTTTTTTGTAATCGAAGATAGCATGTTCTCATCCTACTGCAGGTGCAGGAATTCAACCTCGTTATTCTTAGATTTAAGGAGATACCCAGAATGTCTTTGAAGAAGACTAGAACGCGAAAAGGCAGGACGCCTTTCGTGTCTGGCTGATCTGGGAACCAAGGTCACTGGAAAGAAGCTGAACAACACAGACCTGTGGAAAAGTACAGAAATATTGCAATTGAAAAGTTTATTCTGTGATGTATTGGGGGGCTGAACATTGTCATTTTGTATGATGCGCAGGGACAGTTTCGAGAGACTTCTGCATTTTTCGTCAGAGAAGGAGCATGTTAGAGCGAGCTCCAAAGCCTTAAGCTATCAAACCTATTTGACGTGAGTACTTCTTAGGAAGTCAACATGTGCTGCCACCTTTGAGGTATGATACCAGGGAGATAGGCTAGATCCTCATTCAGAGCAGAGTAGGCAAAGATAACTTGTGTTTTCTTTTCAATGAAAAGAGAATTGGACTCAGCTTCGATTCTGTGTTGCATTTTGATTTTGGAGTTCATCTCATTATGCCTTTTATGCTGAATGAATTATATCCGTAGACTCGGCTCTGTATTGATTTTCATGTACCTATATACTCTGATATTGAGGTGCGTTTATATTCAATTATTTTTGGCCTTATAATAAACCCATCAAATGAAGTTCAGAGTCTGTGGTCCTTTAACCCATGACTAATTTGTAAGTATAACCTTGAATTTTTTGCTCCCCTCTACCACTTTTAGCAGGCAAATAAAAGACCATCAGTATTAGATTCAGTAGGTAAGGCAAGGAGTAAATTTCAGCCTCATTGACGTTAGCCCAAAAATATTTGCCCACCTACTGTTGGGGCGACTCCAGAGCTGGATGGAGGAGCACAATGTCCTTAATCCCTTCCAAGTCGGGTTCAGAGTGAAGATGTCGACAATAGATTACATTTTTAGGTTACAACTATTACATTGAAAAACAGTGGGCCCGATTCACAGAATGAACTTAAGACTCAATCCTAAACTTACTACTATTTTGGTATTCACAGAATGCACTTACTACTTTTGGCATTCACAGAATGAACTTACTACTTTTGGTATTCACAGAAGTTAGGATTTTGTCTTAAGTTTGTCTTAAGACAAACTTAAGACAGACTTAAGACAGACTTAAGACAAAATCCTAACTTCTGTGAATACCAAAAGTAGTAAGTTCATTCTGTGAATGCTAAAAGTAGTAAGTGCATTCTGTGCATACCAAAATAGTAGTAAGTTTAGGATTGAGTCTTAGGTTCATTCTGTGAATTGGGCCCAGTGCGTATAGAGGGTGGCAGTCTCTATTTAATATTTGTGGCCCTTAAATCCGCATTTGTCCTGGTGCCGAGGGAGACATTGTGGGCTATTTTATTGGACTTGGGGTCTCCACCATATCTTTGCCATCAGCTGAAATTACTGCACGAAGGCAATTTTACCCAAATCAGATATGGCAAAAATGGTGAAATATCTGCCTCATACCTGTAGATAGAGGTGTATGCCAAAGCTGCGTCTTGGCTCCGACCCTTTTTTGCCATTTTATCAATGGCCTAGTTGATACTTTGATTGCAGGTAATGATATTGATGCCCCTAAGCTGGCGAAACGTAAAATACCTGCCCTGATGTTCGCCGAATACACACTTGTACTTTCAAAGTCACCAATGGGAATCCAGAAGGCCCTAGACATCTTTTATGTTTTTGCAAAAATAGGGGGCTGGAGATCAACCTACAGAAAACCAAATACATAGTATTTAATGCAGGTAATAGTACTCGGCCAAATCCTCGCTTAAATGGGAAACCCCTGGAGAGGGTGTCCGTTTTTTAATATGTTGGTATCACGCTGACCGAAAAAATGGACTGGGGTGCTCAAACTAAAAAAGCAAGCTTAAACTGGCCCAGACAATGGGGGGACTGACAAAGGTATACAAGAGTTGCACCCATAAAACTGTTGGTCCGGCGGTGGAAATGTATAAAGCAGGGGTGCTTCCCTGTATGGAGCTGACATTTGGGGTCAACGTCCATCTGGCTGGCTCTATAGCAAAACTTGAGAACTCCTTTGCTAGGCAATTATTGAGCCTTACCCCAAGCTCCCCATTTATACCGCTTCGCATGGACCTTGGGATTCGATCAATCGCAGAAGACGCCGCTCTTAGACCTTTTCTATTCTGGCGACGTCTGTGGAGTACCCCAGAATTGGCTGTATACAGGGAAGAACTGAGTGAAGTGTTGAGCTTACAGGGTGCGTGCAAATACACCATGGCTGGCTTTCATCAAGAACACTCTTGTGGCCATGGAAAGGGGCAATTTGTGGAGCAATGCAGAAGAAATCTGTTCAATAACTTCTAGGAAGGACCTGATAGAGAGCCACAGGGAGTATACACTTGGCCGGATACAGTGTTGTTCTACGTCTGGTTCACTGACTACAGTGTTTCTAGAAATAAAAGATCAGTACAAACTAAAGCCTACCCTGGATGACATCTAGCTGGCCCTTGCCAAGAAGTTATACTTACAGTTTAAGCATGGGGTACTCCCATTGCATTCTTTTGCAAATAAATGGGCGGGTCCATCCAATTTGGGATGTCCAGCCTGTAGCAATGCAGCGGAGACGGAATATCATGTAATATTTTTCTGCCAATGGTACAAGAAGGTGAGACACCGATGGCTATTACAGCTATGCAGAAATCTGGGAACTAAGCACTGCATTGAGGTTTTTAGGATATTGAAATATGACACCCACATGCCCAGTGTGTTTTCAATATCACGTTTTTTATTCTCTATGTGGTGCGTACATAGAGTCATCCTAATGACGAGCCTATAGGTTCTGCCTGATCATTTTTACACATCTTATAAACTGGGCCTGGTACACTTTTAACATGTATGAAAGTATTTTAAGATTTATAAATGAGTATTTCTTAATCATAATATGTTGTATATGTTGTTTTTGTACCTTTTTATCAGTATATACTTTTTAATGTGATCATGTGATGGCCGCGATGTTAGCATCATGAACCAGGCTTTGGGAAATTCTAAAGGCCTTAATGCTGCTCATGAATTGCACATGCACTTTATTGGATCCTATATCTATAGATCAATTTTAGGACCCTTGAGGCTAGCATGCTGGATAGTAGAATGTTTTATGTGATCCCAATGTAATGCACAGGCACTTTTTGAGTAATTCCGCCCCTTATTCAGGACAATGATTGGTTTTACCTTGTAGAAATAAAAATGAATGTGAATCAAATGTACTGTATTTTTATCTGTCCTTTTATGGTCATATTGGCCAAAATAAAGATTTTGATGATGATGATGACTATAAGTAAAGGACAGGTGCCACTAACAAAAGGAAAATCACACAATTCTCTCACACATGCAGGACTGGTACAACACTAGCAGCCAACTCACGCAGGCAATACACTAAAGAGGGAGTGAGTGGATTTAAAGAACTGTTGTGCGCTCTCTTTTAATAGATATAAGTGCAAAACGTCGGGAAGTAACAGTCAAACGTTTCATTGACTTACCATTTATTCATAAACTCAGGTTTCTTGATGAACCTTCACCTACCTAAAGTGGTGGTTGGCTTTATCACTGGGTTCCATGTCGAGCACTGGAAAGCATCCGAGAGTACTATTGTTTAATGTCTCAGAGTAATCATTTCTCTAGTTTGGGTGAGGTAATGTCCTCCCTCATGTCGACATTAATTTTCTCCCATCTCTTGGGTGCAATGTGGAAGAATGAGCAACCTCCAGTTTTGGTTTTGTGGATTCGGGAATGTGTGTGAGTGAGAGTGAGAATAGGCATCTGGTGTGTTGGTGAAAGTGTATGCGACTGTTCAGGTATTCTGGTAATGTGTTGTGTACGGCTTTGTATGTGAGTGTAAAATGTTTGAATTGGCTGCGTTTGTAAATAGGGAGCCAGTGAAGCTTCTTGAGGTGCACTGTGATGCGGGTGCAGCGAGGGAAGTTGAGTTTCAGTCTTTCAGCAGTGTTCTGGAAGGTGTGGAGTCTGTGAAGGAGTTGTTTAGAGATTCTGGCATAGAGAGTGCTGCCGTAGTCCAGCCTGCTGGTGATGAGTGCTTGCATGAAGGTCCGGCTTGTTTTCTCTGAGGCACCCATTTGAAGATCTTTAGTTGCACAAGACAGAGCCCAGCATGTCCTCAGCGATGAGGCAACAGAACCTCGTGAAGCATGACACACACCGAGTAGGCCTCAGTTGGCCTCAGACAGAGGTCAGTGGCTTCTCAAACCTGAGGTAGCAGTCAAACAGAGGACAGTGTGTCCTCAAAATTGAGACGCAAGGGTTTGTGGAAGTATGACAAGTACAGAGGAGGCCACAGACAGAGGTCAGTGGGATCTCAGAGCTGAGGCAGCAGGGCCTTGTGAAAGCAAGACACGTGGAGAGGAGGCCTCAGCCTTGAGGCTGCAGTCAGAGGACAGTGTGTCCTCAGAGCTGAAGCAGCAGAGCCTCGTGGGAGTATAATGATTATCGAGGAGTCCTCAGGCAGAGGTCTGTGGGTTCTCAGACCCAAGCTTGCATTCAGATGACAGTGTGTCTTCAGAGTAGAGGAGAGTGAACCAACAAATTAACAGGGAGAGCCGAGCTAGAGAGGAGTCAAGAGTGGGCTCTAACAGCCTGCGCACAAGCTGAGTATGAAAAATATTTGGCATATAAATCAAGCAACAAACATCATGTTAGAATAGGATAAGGTGTCTTCAATATTTTAAAATATATATTTTTTAGGACACAGGAGTTTCATTTGAGCTCATCAAATTATATCATTGTATGTGAAGTATTCATTAAAAGTCAAAAATTTTAAACATGAACTGAGAAACATTTCTGCTCTTACCCTGAAGACAATGCTATTTGTGAACTAAGAGGCAAGTCAGGGTTTACGGCTCAGTGAAATAAAGTAGTTGCCTAAGATCACACAATTTGGAAGTTGGGATTGATTACTGATTTTCTAGTTTCACACTGTAATAGGTGTATTTGGAAGCACACTATCATCTGCGCGGGTATCCTGGCATTGAGTAGGTGAGTAGGTCTAGCCTTGCCTAGGCAGGGTGTTAGTTGAATAGCCATATATTAAGAAGGGAGAAGGAGGCTCGGATGTGAAGTGGGAGGTTGTTCCATGCTGTAGGAGTGATGTGGGAGAATGGCCGCCCTCTAGATCTAGTTCAGGGTATGCATGGAATGTGTGCCAATGGGAATTCTGTGGAGAGAAGGTGTCTGGGTAGTTGGTCGAAGGAGATGTGTCTGTTCAGGAAGTGGGGCCTAAGTTGCGTAGTTGTTTGAATGTGTGGGTGTGGCTTATGAATTGAGCACGCATAGAAGGTGTTCCCTAGTATAACTTACTCATGATGAGGACTTAAGAGATGGTTTGTCTGGTGTTGCCTGTGAGCCATTTGAAGATGTTCCTCAGCATCTTCAGGGTGCGGAAGAAGGTTGTAGTCAAGACGTTGACCTGTGCAGCCATATCCAGCTTGCTGTCTATGATGATACTGACGTTCCTGGTGTAGGTGCTGGGTGTGGGTAAGGGTTCAGGTTCAGCTGGGCACGAGTTGGAGTCCCATAGTGAGGTTCTCTTACCAAAGATCACTACTTATGTCTTGTTGATGCTGAGCTTCAGATAATTGGCTTTTATCCAGTTGGCTACTTCAATCCAGCGGCGTAGCAAGGTCAGGTGGTACCCGGTGCGGAAAATTTCTTGTCACCCCCGCTTACCAAAATGGCAGAAATATGTGTTTAAAACACATATTTTGAATGAGCGATAATATATGCATTGAAAAGGGTAGGCCTGAGGGACGAGCCTTGAAGTACTCAACAGATTCGTTTTCGGGCTTCTGAGGAGTAAGGTACCAGGCTGAAAGCTTGTGTTTTATTCGTTAAGAACAAGCAGATCCAGCAGGGAGCAGGTCCATGGAAGCCAATCTCATGTAGACTAGATACCTGAGGAGGATGGGGTGTGAAAAGGATCAAATGGAGTACAACATAAATGGTGCGAATAATATTTGATATTATGAAAACGGGCTCTTTAACAGAACATTCAGATCAAGAATATAGTTTGATAATATATGACGATGATGTTTATTAATTTTTAGTAATTTTAAGAGATGTTCACTTATGTGCCTGTCAGTCAGTCACAATCGTGCTCAGAATACACAGGCATCCAATCCTTGGCCTCTCGGCAGAGAGCACAGGGCAATGGTCACGTATTCCAGTTTTATTTGTGATTCTGTGCTGGGGGTACACCGTCTTCAAAATAATGACAAGGTGAAAGTAAAAGAAAATGCAGTGCTCGCTCGTTTTTTAAAAGTCATTATTAGGGCAGGTCTTAGGACTGAGGGTCCTTAAGGTGCTTTATGGCTGAACTCTGACATTTTTCTTCATGGACTTCTTTCAAGGAGCCACGGTGGACCGACCTGACCTGACCACCGCTTGGTGCCTATAAGAGGCTGGTAGGTCCAGGGCGTGGCAGTGAACATGCCCAGATCCTACCAGCCTTCCCCATAGCCGGCCACCTTTGCAATCCCACAGAGTCATCCCTGCCCTGGGCTCCCCCAAACACCTGTACGCTCCCACAGAGGCACCCCTGGCCTGGGCTCCCCCAGAGGAACTCGCTCTACGCTCCCACAGAGGCACCCCTGGCCTCGACTCCCCCCGAAGCAGCCGCTCTATGCTCCCCCAGAGGCACCCCTGGGCTGGGCTCCCCCAGAGGCACCCGCTCTACGCTCCCACAGAGGCACGCCTGGCCTGGCTCCCTCCCACAGAGGCACCCCTGGCCTGGGCTCCCACAGAGGCACCCGCTCTACGGTCACACAGTGGCACCCCTGGTCTGGGCTCCCTCCCACAGTGGCACCCCTGGTCTGGGCTCCCCCAGAGACACCTGCTCTATGCTCCCACAGAGGCACGCTTGGCCTGAGCTCCCTCCCACAGAGGCACCCCTGGACTGGTCTCCCCCAGAGGCACCTGCTCCACAGTCACACAGATGCACCACTGGCCGTGGCTCCCCCAGAGGCACCCGCTCTACGGTCACACAGATGCACCCTTGGCCGGGGCTCCTCCAGAGGCACCTGCTCTACGCTCCCTCCCACAGAGGCACCCCAGGTCTCCCCAGAGGCACCAGCTCTACGCTCCCACAGAGTCACCCCTGGCCTGAGCTGCCCCAGAGGTATCATTTGTGCTCTCTCCCAGAGGCACCACGTCTGCGTTCCCCCAGAGGCACCACTGGGCTGGGCTCCCCCGGAGGTACCATCTCTGCGCTCCCTCCCAAAGTGGCACCACCTCTGCACTCCCTCCCACAGAGGTACCCCTGGCTGGGGCTACCCCAGAGGTACCAGCTCTACGCTCCCACAGAGGCACACCTGGGTTGGGCTCCCCCAGGGGCACCAGCTCATTGCTTCCCCAGAGCACCACCTCTGCACTGCCTCCCACAGAGGCACCCCTGGCCTGGGCTCCCCCAGAGGCTCCAGTTCTACGCTCCCACAGAGGAACCCCTGGGCTGGGCTCCCCCAGAGGTACCAGCTGTATGCTCCCACAGAGGTACACCTGGGTTGGGCTCCCCCAGAGGCACCGCCTCAGCGTTTCCCCAGAGCACCACCTCTGCGCTGCCTCCCAGAGGCACCCCTGGCCTGAGTTTCCTCAGAGGCTCCCGCTCTACGCTCCCACAGAGGAACCCCTGGGCTGGGCTCCCCAGAGGCACCTGCTCTATGCTCCCTCCCACAGACGCACCCCTGGACTGGGCTCCCCCAGAGGCTCCCGCTCTACGCTCCTACATAGGAACCCCTGGGCTGGGCTCCCCAGAGGCACCTGCTCTATGCTCCCTCCCACAGAGGCACCCCTGGGCTGGGCTCCCACAGAGGCACCCGCTCTACGCTCCCACAGAGGCACGCCTGGCCTGGGCTCCCTCCCACAGAGGCACCCCTGGCCTGGGTTCCCCTAGATGCACCTGCTCTACGCTCCCACAGAGGCACCCTTGGCCTGGGTTCCCCTAGAGGCACCCGCTCTATGTTCTCACAGAGGCACCCCTGGGCAGGGCTCCCCCAGAGGCACCCGCTCTACGCTCCCACAGAGGCGCCCCTGGCCTGGGCTCCCTCCCACAGAGGCACCCCTGGCCTGGGTTCCCCTAGAGGCACCCGCTCCATGCTCCCACAGAGGCACTCTTGGCCTAGGTTCCCCTAGAGGCACCCACTCTACGTTCCCATTGAGGCACCCCTGGGCAGGGCTCCCCAGAGGCACCGGCTCTACGGTCACACAGAGGCACCCCTGGCCTGGGCTCCCCCAGAGGCACCCGCTCTATGCCCCCACAGAGGCACCCCTGGACTGGGCTCCCCAGCGGCACCCGCTCTATGCTCCCACAGAGGCACCCCTGGCCTGGCCTCCCCCACAGGCACCCACTCTATGCTCCCACAGAGGCACCCCTGGCCTGGGCTCACTCAGAGGCACCCGCTCTATGGTCACACAGAGACACCCCTGGCCTGGGCTCCCCCAGAGGCACCCGCTCTACGCTCCCACAGAGGCACCCCTGGCCTGGGCTCCCCAGAGGCTCCCGCTCTACGCTCCCACAGAGGCACCCATGGCCTGGGCTCCCCCAGAGGCTCCCGCTCTACGCTCCCACAGAGGCACCCCTGGCCTGGGCTCCCTCCCACAGAGTCACCCATGGCCTTGGTTCCCCTAGAGGCACCCGCTCTACGCTCCCACAGAGGCACCCTTGGCCTGGGTTCCCCTAAAGGCACCTGCTCTACGTTCCCACAGAGGCACCCCTGGGCTGGGCTCCCCCAGAGGCACTGGCTCTACGGTCACACAGAGTCACCCCCAGCCTGGGGTCCCCCAGGGGCACCCGCTCTATGCTCCCACAGAGGCACCATCGGCCTGGGCTCACCCAGAGGCACCCGCTCTACGGTCACACAGAGGCACCCCTGGCCTGGGCTCCCCCAGAGGCACCCGCTTTATGCTCCCACAGAGGCACCCCTGACCTGGGCTCCCCAGAGGCTCCCGCTCTACGCTCCCACAGAGGAACCCCTGGGTTGGGCTTCCTCAGAGGCACCGGCTCCACGCTCCCACAGAGGCACCCCTGGCCTGGGCTCCCCCAGAGGCTCCCGCTCTACGCTACCACAGAGGAACCCCTGGGCTTTGCTCCCCCAGAGGTACCAGCTCTACGCTCCCACAGAGGCACACCTGGGTTGGGCTCCCCCAGAGGCACAGGCTCAGCGCTTCCCCAGAGCACCACCTCTGTGCTGCCTCCCACAGAGGCACCCCTGGCCTGGGCACCCCCAGAGGCTCCCGCTCTACGCTCCCACAGAGGCACACCTGGGTTGGGCTCCCCCAGAGGCACAGGCTCAGCGGTTCCCCAGAGCACCACCTCTGTGCTGCCTCCCACAGAGGCACCCCTGGGCTGGGCTCCCTCAGAGGCACCCTTGGCCTGGGTTCCCCTAGAGCCACCCACTCTACGCTCCCACAGAGGCACCCCTGGCCTGGGCTCACCCAGAGGTACCCGCTCTACGGTCACACAGAGGCACCTCTGGCCTGGCCTCCCCCAGAGGCACCCGCCCTACGCTCCCACAGAGGCACCCCTGGCCTGGGCTCCCCCAGAGGCTCCCGTTCTACGCTCCCACAGAGGCATCCATGGCCTGTGCTCCCCCAGAGGCTCCCGCTCTACGCTCCCACAGAGGCACCCCTGGCCTTGGCTCCCTCCCACAGAGGCACCCCTGGCCTTGGTTCCCCTAGAGGCACCCGCTCTACGCTCCCACAGAGGCACCCTTGGCCTGGGTTCCCCTAGAGGCACCCGCTCTACGTTCCCACAGAGGCACCCCTGGGCTGGGCTCCCCCAGAGGCACCGGCTCTACGGTCACACAGAGTCACCCGCGGCATGCGGTCCCCCAGGGGCACCCGCTCTACGCTCCCACAGAGGCACCCCTGGCCTGGGCTCACCCAGAGGCACCCGCTTTACGGTCACACAGAGGCACCCCTGGCCTGGGCTCCCCCAGAGGCACCCGCTCTATGCTCCCACAGTGGCAACCCTGGCCTGGGCTCCCCCAGAGGCTCCCACAGAGGAACCCCTGGGCTGGGCTCCCCCAGAGGCACCGGCTCTATGCTCCCACAGAGGCACCCCTGGCCTGGGCTCCCAGAGGCACCTGCTCAATGCTCCCACAGAGGCACCTCTGGCTGGGGCTCCCAGAGGCACCCGCTCTACACTCCCACAGAGGCAATGGCTACTGTGCAGGGTTTGGGGTAGCAGGTGAGTGGCGCTCAGGCAGGTAGCTAGTAGAGGTGACTAGGTGGTGGATATCAGTGAATGTATGGTGCCTCCAGGCTAGGGGAAGACCCAAAACCCCTAAATGAGCGAGGAGCTAAAAGCCCATCCCTCAGCACGAAAAACAGAAACCTGGGCACACATATAAATATCAACAATATATACAGTAATAGGTAGTAAATGTTGTCGACACCGGACATTTTCTTTGAAGGTTTTTTTATGTGAAGATGTTCATAGAAAAGACTACGCCAGCCGACACGTGTTTCGTCAACAGGTCAATGCCTGTGACTCTTCAGGGCTTAGGAGGCGTGGTGCAGGTATCAATGGTCCTGTGATAATTCCAACCCGGAGTGCGGGTAATATAGTAATGGTGATTTCGTCACGTAAGGGGTAGTCAGGCGGGCGGGTGCGTCCGTGACAATGGAAGAGCCTGTATAAGCAGAACTCCCCTCGTGCTCATCTCGTCGGAAAGAGTGAATCCCACAGAGGCACCTCTGGCCTGGGCTCCCAGAGGCACCTGCTCTACGCTCCCACAGAGGCACCTCTGGCCTGGGCTCCCTCCCACAGAGGCACCCCTGGCCTGGGCTCCCTCCCACAGGGGCACCCCTGGCCTGGGCTCCCCCAGAGGCTCCCGCTCTACGCTCCCACAGAGGAACCCCTGGGCTGGGCTCCCCCAGAGGCACCGGCTCTATGCTCCCACAGAGGCACCCCTGGCCTGGGCTCCCCCAGAGGAACCGGCTCTACGGTCCCCCAGAGGCACCCCTGGCCTGGGCTTCCCCAGAGGCTCCCGCTCTACGCTCCCACAGAGAAACGCCTGGGCTGGGTTCCCCCAGAGGCACCGGCTCCACGCTCCCACAGAGGCTCCCGCTCTACGCTCCCACAGAAGAACCCCTGGGCTGGGCTCCCCCAGAGGCACCTGCTCTATGCTCCCATAGAGGCACCCATGGGCTGGGCTCCCCCAGAGGCACCGGCTCTATGCTCCCACAGAGGCACCTCTGGCCTGGGCTTCCCCAGAGGCTCCCGCTCTACGCTCCCACAGAGGAACGCCTGGGCTGGGTTCCCCCAGAGGCACCGGCACCACGCTCCCACAGAGGCTCCCGCTCTACGCTCCCACAGAGGAACCCCTGGGCTGGGCTCCCCCAGAGGCACCGGCTCTATGCTCCCACAGAGGCACCCCTGGCCTGGGTTCCCCCAGCGGCACCCGCTCTATGCTCCCACAGAGGCACCCCTGGGCTGGGCTTCCCCAGAGGTACCCCCTCTATGCTCCCACAGAGGCACGCCTGGGCTCCCCCAGAGGCACCCACTCTGCGCTCCCCCAGAGGCACCCCTGGCCGGGGACCCCCTCCAGGGGGCAGCAGCTTCTCAAGACAGTGGCAGGGTGGAGCCCAGGCTCTAGTAGCGTGCCAGGGTCTTGGAGAAGTTGACACCTCCAGCATGCCCATTGCAGGCCGGCCTCAGCCGGGCTTTAGCAAAGCTTCCCGCTGACAAAGGCCCAGGCCGCCGGGACCAGCCCAGGGAGCGGGCGACGCCCTCCCACGCCGGTTCCCGTCCGCTGATTGGCTGCCAGACAAATCCCATAATCCCTCGCTTTGTTGTGGCGGGATTAAGGCGCGGGCCGCCTGGCGACAGCTGCCTGCCGCCTTTCAAGAGCGTCTTAACACGTGTCACTGCGGCGTCGACGCCCCCGGCGCCCCCACCGCCCTGCTGGGCGTCTCCTGCCTCAGGACCAAGCGGGACAAGGTGCTTTTGTAAACTATGGGAAGGCAGCATGTTAAAATGGGTATAAAACACACAAATACTCGTGTAGTAGGGAGTTAGGCTCACCGATGGCCCGAGAGTGACACAACTCCCTCTAACCCCCTTTTCTGGAAGTGGCGAGGTCGGAGAGGGCGAGGTGTACCCAGAACGAGCGGATGGGGTGTGCCCACCCACAAAATGACTGAGTGGGGCAGACTGAATCACCACGGGCGTGGTCATGAAGTATGAATAACACTTAGGCCTCATATCTAGAACAGCACAAAACGCATAAATAACAGTGCAGGGCACACAGTTACAGCTGCAGGAAATGAGATTTAGATCGCAAGGGAAGGAACACTGTATGACAAAGACATACATACAAATGCCTTTGTGTGGTAGTAAGATAGTATGAAGGGGGCACCGATTAATACCAGTCTGTAATTGAATGCCCCAGGTCCATGACTCCTGCCCATGCGGTGCACTCTGGGCAGTCACAGTGCGGCGGCCTGGGGTAGCGCTGGGTGATGGTGTGAAGAGGACTCTGGTTTACAGTCCAGCACTTCCTGCCATCTTAAAGACAGTACAACGCTACAAAAGAACCATGGGATTTAGAAGACCGAAATTACTACACAAATGGGGACTGTAACACGGAGCAGGCCTGCTGACAGAGAGGGTGGAAAGGCCATCGGGGCTCACTGCTGGGAGAGTACCCTGCTGTGGCAGAAAAGCTGGTCTGAGCAGGACCCAACCCCGTAAGACACGGCTAGAAGAGGAGGTATCAGACCTGATGTCAGCGATAGGGGGTGACTTCTGCAAGGATGCTCTACTAGGAAGATAAAGACAATGCTAGACTTATGCAGCCTTTTCTCATGGTCAAATGGCAGTCAGAGGGGCTTGTTGGAATGATTTGTATGTCAGAATATCTTTATTAGAAGTATCGTCTAACATAAATATTGTGTCCTACATATCGTTTTTTTAAAAATATGAACACGCTGGCTGTAGATTTTCTGTTATTATCTACAGTTCAGTCGGTGCCGGCATGGCTTGTGGGTGGCAGGGCGGGCGGGTCGCACGTGGGGGGGGATAGGGTTGCGCATATTTTTTAAAATCAAATCAAAATAAACTTACCATTGCGTCGGGTCCTGCGTCTTCGTCTTCGCTGCTTCTCTTCTCCAGACGGAAGCACAGCCAGGCCCCACTAACTAATCCCAACGCTGCAATGCAGCGTTGTGATTGGTAGGCAGCCAGGCTCCCTTGACCAATTACAACACTGCAATGCAGCGTTGTGATTGCTTGTGAGCATCCTGGTGGTACGCTCAACCAGGGAATGGGAGCCTGGGCTTGTTCTTCATGCAGCCTGTAATGCAGCCTGCATTGAGAAAGAGTGCATGACTGGTTTGGGCGGGCCGAGAGGGCCGACCAAACAGTCATTGCGCACTTAGGAGTGGGCACACCAGTCCTCCACTGTCCTGCTGCGTTAGCAGAGTAACCCCGCTCACCTGCCCGCCCCAAAGCAGCAGAACATGTCCGAAGTATAAAATGATAATAACTTGAAGTTATTATCATTTTATGCTTCTTCTTTGTACTGCTTAAAAGCAGTGGGGGGGCGACACTCCTCCGCCATAGCGTTGAAGCCGCCACTGCTACAGTTATTCCATACTGTTATGAGTGATCTGTAGAACACAATATTTATGCAAGACGATACTCTTACATAAATATTCTGGTACCATACCTTGGTATGAACACCCTCTGCATGGCTATCGACAATCAGTGCCTCCTGCCCTTGTACACTTCTGGACAATCCTGTGTGTTCTCCTGTGAGGTTGACAATCATGTAAGCATACATGAGGTGCTCCCTTTACTGTATGTATCTTTTTTCAAAGGGCGTCCAAAGTGTACCCCAAGGCCATATGGAGACGTTCCGTTGTGGCAGTATGTATGGTCAGGGACAAAGGTCTTTTTACATGTGACCCTGCCAGGGGGATCAACCTTCTACCATCCCCTTGTTAAAAGGTCAGCTGACACGACATAAGTGAGAGGGAAAGGGAGGCAGACAGAGGGAGAGCGAGGGAGGGAGGCAGAGAGAGGGAGAGAGAGAAAGGGAGACAGACAGAGGGAGACAAAGAGAGGGAGAGGGAGGGAGACAGAGGGATACAGACAGAGGGAGACAAAGAGAGGGAGAGGGAGGGAGACAGAGGGAGAGAGAGAGAGGGAGAGGGAGGGAGACAGAATGGGAGAGGGAGGGAGACAAAGAGAGGGAGAGGTAGGGAGACAGAGAAAGGGAGACAGAGGGTGACAGACAGAGGGATGGAGGAGGGTGACAGACAGAGGGAGGAGGGAGGGAGGAGGGTGACAGCCAGGGAGGGAGGATGGAGGGAGTAGGGTGACAGACAGAGGGAGGGAGGAGGGTGACAGACAGAGGGAGTAGGGTGACAGACAGAGGGAGGGAGGAGGGTGACAGACAGAGGGAGGAGGGTGACAGACAGAGGGAGGGAGGAGGGTGACAGACAGAGGGAGGGAGGAGGGAGGGTGACAGACAGAGGGAGGGAGGAGGGAGGGAGGAGGGATGGGGAGGGCGACAGAGTGAGGAGGGCGACAGAGTGAGGAGGGCGACAGAGTGAGGGAGACAGAGTGAGGGTGAGGGAGAGGGAGAGGGAAGGAGTGAGAGGGAGAGGGAAGGAGTGAGAGGGAGACGGAGAGGGAAGGAGAGAGAGGGAGACAGAAAGAGAGAGAGAGGGAGACACAGAGAAAGAGAGAGGGAGACAGAGAGAGAGGGAGGCAGAGAGAGAGAGAGGGAGTGAGACAGTCAGAGTGAGTGAGACAGAGGGAGTCAGGCGGGGAGAGATAGGGAGTGAGAGGGAGTGAGACACTCTGAGTGAGACTGAGGGAGAAATAGGGAGAGATGGAGGGAGAGAGGGAGAGAGAGAGGTTGAGAGAGGGAGAGAGAGATGTGTGTATGTCGGGTCTGGTAGCTCAGTGGACGAAGGCGTCCGCTGCAGGGACCTGTGTTCAACCTCATTTTTGTTGCTCTAGCCCCGCCCCCTCCCCCACTGACCCTGCCCCCACCGGTGCGGCCCTCGGACACAAACCACATTGTAAATTTGGCCCCCGAGAGAAAGTTTGTGAGTACCCATGCTCTAAATAAAACTACTCTGTCTATTCCGGAGCGTATAACTCTTATTCGTGCTCAGACTGTATATTTACACAAGTTTTTATGTGTCTCAAGTCTTGGAAGCACATTTTTTGACTGGGGGATCTCCGACCACTCTCTGCTTCACGCAAAACTGGGCATGCGCAGGTGTGGGGACTACAGAGGGAGAAAATTGGAACCCTGGCTATTGAAACTGAAGGGAGTGGTAGACAAACTGCACCAAACAACAGAACTTCTTTTGTGAACACAAACATACAGTGATGCCCAGGATGGTGCTATGGGAAGTGTTTAAGACAGTGCTGCGGGAACAATCTCCCTGGCAATGGGTAAACTTGAGGATATGTGGGAAGAGATGCAGCACACCAAAGACCACCTTTTACAACGGGAGAGGCAATATGGTTTGCAGCACAGCGATGACCAAGGTGACCGACTGGATCTTGACCATAGAGAGTATCATGACTGGGCAACCAAAGCAGCACGCAACCACTATATGGGTGTGCAGAGGCAGGTTCATGAGGTGGGTAATACGCTGGGAAACTATTGGTGTGTTTGGGCAGGAGAGATAAGGCAGTGAGATGGGTGGCAGAGATCCATATCGATGCCTGTGGAAAAGTTACTGGCAAAGCCCAATTAGTAGAGGAGTTTGCGTGCTACTTTTCAGGTCTCTATGCCTCTGTCCCGGCCTGCACTGTTAAGGAGATGCAGGCCTTTCCCTGGGATATATGTATATAACTTCTTTGGTGTCCAGACACTGATAGAGCAGCACTTGATACCCCTATATCAGTAACAGATATGAAGGATGCAATCGGAACCCTGCAATCTGGCAAGGCTGCTCGACCTATCGGTCTGCCGTCTGAGGTACATAAGTATCTGTCTTGTAGTATATCTAATTCTCGGCTCAAAATATACATAGCAGCAATGGATGAAGACCCCGTGGCAGGAGAGGCTCACTCAGCCATGACTGCAGTTATCCATGAAGCAGGTAAACCTACAGACCAGTGCCCCTCATACAGGCCTATCTCTCTTTAACACGCTGATACAAAAACTTTGGCCAAAGTACTTGCAAACTGCTTGACAAGAGTGATAACGACCCTTGTACACCCTTATCAGTCTGGCTTTATGCCGGGCAGAAGCACCAGGTTTAATCTCTGGCAACTGCCTGTATACCTAGCCCGGACTGTGGAAATAGCAACACCGATGGTGCTGGTATCATTAGCCGCCCCCAAAATTTTTGACTCTCTTGAATGGCTCCACTTAAGTACTGGAGATGATGAATCTGGGACCACACTCTATTGCAATCTCCTAGCATGCATTAGAGTTAATGGTGAGTACTCTACTATGTTCCCACTACATACGGGCACTAGGCAGAGATGTCTCTTGTCCCCTATGCTCTTCTCCACTGTGATGGAGCCACTGGCATGTTGAGTGGTGAGTGATCCACTGATAAGAGGTCTGAAATGGGATCTAGACTGGGTGGAGAAAATATTTCAGAATGCTGAAGAGATCTTAATGTATATCGCTGATCGAGAACTTTCCATTGACAGAATAATGCAGGTGATACAAATTTATGGGAGATATAGTGGATTTGCTTTAACTGGTCCAAATCTGTCCTCTATCCACTGATGAGATGGGAGCCATCCATGCTTATCAGAAGCAACTTACAGATTTGTAGGCTGGGTTTACCATACTTGAGGATCTCTGTTACCTGCTCTCCTGAGAGCTTCCTTAAAGACAATCTATATGGCTCGCTAGAGAAATTCAAAAGTGATGCTATGCATTGGAGCACATTGTCACTCTTCCACACTAGGCGGGGTGGCATTGTATAAGAAAATTGGCCCCGATTCACAGAACTAACTTAAGATAAAATCCTAAACTTACTACCATTTTGGTATTCACAGAAGCCACTTACTCATTTCGGTATTCACAGAAGTTAGGAGTCCTAACTTTAGGACTCCGAAATGCCTTCTGTGAATACCGAAAGTCTTCAAGTTAGGATTTTTCTCCGTTTAGGAGTCCTAAAGTTAGGAGTCCTAACTTTACTACTCTTAAACTGAGAAAAATCCTAACTTTAAGACTTTCGGTATTCATAGAAGGCATTTAGGAGTCCTAAATTTAGGACTCCTAACTTCTGTGAAAACCGAAATGAGTTAGTGCCTTCCATGAACATCAAAATGAGTAAGTGCCTTCTGTGAATACCAAAATGGTAGTAAGTGTAGGATTTTGTCGTAAGTTAGTTCTGTGAATCAGGCCCAACGTGTTGCCCAAATTCCTTTATGTATTACAAAACATGCCATACATCAAACCGGAGAGCTTCTTCCAGAGTGTGAACCGAGAACTGAGGCAGTTACTGTGTAATTGTGGTGGTCTGAGAATTGCCTTGTCTAAGCTAACCCGGGGAGTCTATAATGGTGGAATAGCCCTGCTGGACCTAACACGGTACTACCGAGCTACACAACTTTTGTGGACAGGTGGGAACACTCTGTAAGGAATGACAGGGTGCTCATGGGACCAGCAGGCTATCTGGCCGCCCTTTATGGTAAAAAAAAGCAGATCAAGTTGGCTGACGTATATTAGGGTAGTCCTACAGGTGTGGGACAATACACTCCATCAAATGGGGTGGTCTGTGACCCAAAAGAGAGACACCCTGCTGTGGAACTCCTGGGTGTTACTCAAGGTGAAGAGCCTGTCTGTCTTCGAGCGCTGGGACCCTATAGGTATTAGCACCCAAAAAAAGACATATGGATGGATTCGTCCACAAAGCAATTTTGATTGCTTAGAGAGGAATATATAATGCCCGAGGGGGAGGTCTTCTGCTACTTGCGCCTAAAACATGCCCTTTCTAGAGATGTTCCAGCGGGCACTCAGATACAGGAAGTCAATCCGAGACAATGTGAATTGCAGGACATCAGAAAGTTTGGATTTAAAAGCATGAAGCCTCTTACTTGCTCTAGTGAACAAATGTATTCACGCAACCCGCATAAATTGACTTCGTAGTAGGTTTCCTGGCTTTCAATATTATGTCTGCAACTTCACAGCATTTGGGGATTAGGGTTGAGGTCTTGACCATCTTGCTGTGAGAGCAGATCCACATTATGCAGGGAAGGAAGTGGTGATGACAGCTGAGTACCAACGATCGCCATATTAGATTCCTCCTTGCTTAAACTGGGTGAACAGGGTCAACTGTGCTTGATCCTCCTACAACTTCTGCAGGACTCTTGACAGAAGCTGAACTGGTGGAAATGCACCTGTGGGACCTGAGAGCAGCTGTACCTGCAGGCAGTGAAATGTATGACATAAACCTGAGGACACTTCTTGTTCTGGGCTGTGACAAAGTGGTACATGCAAGGACACCCAATCTGGAGGATATTTTCTCTATCACTTTGGAGAATGGTTCCCACTTCTTGTCCCCTAGAGAGAGGCAACTAAGAGCATATCCTATCACATTGAGGGAACCTGCAAGGTGAGCCGGTTCCAGGAAATGAACCTGTTGCTGGGCACACTGCCATTTCTGTTGATGTAAGGGATAGTGGTAGTGTTGTCTGGAAGAACCTGAATGGCATTCCCTGAGATGGAAGGGAGAAAGGCCTCCACAGCAAGGTAAACTGCCTGGGTATCCACAATGTTTATGTGCAATTGCTCCTTCGACGGGGACCAAAGTTTCCCATAGAGGAGATGTCTGTGACAACAGACACCTGCATGTGCGGAGGGGTGTATGGAAGGTGCACAGCAAGGTTGAAATGGTCTATCTTCAAGTGCAGATCTGGACAAACTGAGTGGAGAAAGTGTGCCTGAGCTGAAAGGACTTTCTTGATGTTGGAGCTACTGGTGTCAAAGGCTGGCCATTTGATCCATCATGAAAAATGGGCGACCCCTTAGCCTCCCCTCGGTGGCAGATTGTGATGTACGTGAGAGGCCCTTGAGGTTTTGAGACAACATAGCCTGCAGAGGATGGTGGAGACAGGATCTACTGTTACTGATCGTGATAGTGCCCACAGGATCTACCCTTGCCCCAAAATGAGTGGTTTATGTGTTGGGGCATCTGGATTGACTGAGAAGGTAGTCTTTTCCAGGACTTTCGGACCCTGGAATAGCCTCGAAATTTCCTCTACTGCTGATGTGACCATTCCACTGGGAAGGGCATGCCCAGCGGGCACGCTGTAGCTCTACTGTTCTTAAAATATTCCAGGGAGTGTCAGGCTTCTCTCCAAACAGCCTCTCACCATCAGAGAGTATGTTCCTTAGGGTTGTCTGGACATCTACGGAGAAGCCAGTGGAATGCATCCAAGTGTGGCAGTGCAGCCCGACAGCTGTGCTCACGGATTTAAACATGGTGTCCGCAGACCGGGACCACACTTTAGGATCTGTTTGATTCATCCAAACCTTTGCTGACCAGATCGGAAATGTGATCCTGTAACTAGATGACTGTATGTTTTGCCATTTCCCCTAGAGTTTGACCATATAAGCTCAGAGACAAGTGGTGTTTACCAATTGCCAGAGGCGGAGAGTTTACGGCTTATAGAGTCCATTTTTTCCACTCCCTATCTGAAGGTGCTGTGGGAATGGCATTCGTGTTTAGTATCGAGGAAGAAGGAAGAAGGGACTAATAGAATTTATGGTAAAGTATGAGAGTAAAAATATTTACGCTCATGATGAGAATACCACCCAGATACCTTGCGGTAGTACCATGTTTCGCAGACTCTGATGTGAAGAAAGTGTCCAATCAGGGGTCATGCCTTGTCCAAAAATGGAGCCCATTCAATGGCTGCAAGACATATAATGCATGCCTTTACCAAGCATGCCTTTTCCACACAGCCTTTACCACTCAGATGCCTTTACCACCCATGCTTTTACCACGCATGGTAAGTGAAGACCATATATATAATCCCGCCCTTGATCACATGACAACTCTCTGACATTTTTCTCCACCTTATAAAGTGCAAGTGCAATTGGCAATTCATGGACATGGAAAAAATACTATGCGTATTCAAATCAACTGGTCACCCACTTCCGTAATCACCAACAATGATTTAATAAAAATGAGCGCGTATGATGCCTACGATGTTATTGCAATCATGTGCCTAATTTATTTCATTTGATTCGATTTTCTGTGTCAATTCCAAATTACTATTTATAAGTATTTATAGAATTGCAAATTAATTAATTTGTTTCCGTAACTTTAACACTGAAAAGCCGGTATGAAATGCTTCACTGCAAGTATTTTGTCTATGTTCATGAGCTATGAAACCTATTTCTAAGGTAGATTGGTGTATAGGAAGTAACTTGATGAAGGCAAATGCCGAAACGCGTCGTCCTTAAAAGTTAGTGCACAATAAACTATTGTGCCGTTTCCTGGTGTTCCTTCTTTTGATTTCACGAAATTATTGGTGGAGCAAGAAACTGATCGCAAACTAAGTGGCTGCTGCTGCCCCAGACGGCATCAACGTCGTAGGAAGGCGAACTGCTCTGGCAGCGACATGGCGAGCGGATATATATATATATATATATATATATATATATATATATATTTCGCTCCATAGTCCACCTTAAGGCGCAGCTGCACTCTTCACGACGGGTTACATGCACGCACGGAGGTGGGTCCATGCCAAATATCAACGCTCCAGTTTCAAAGAAACTTGCTGCACTCGCGGGGTCCTTTTTAAAATAACTTTATTTGCAAGGACGCGTTTCGGCTGTGTGCCTTCTTCTGCTTGCTTCATAAATAAAACGTCACTGGCATGATTGTGCTTTTAAGTTCATACCTGGATCTTCATTGGTCCCTGCACAGAAACAGGAGAGAGGATTAGATGATCACGGCCCAATGGCAATGCCCCATTTCAGATTTTAAATATTATCGGCGTACTTCGGCATTTTCAATATTAAGTTCTTTAACTGTATGTCAATGTCAATGTTCTTTTTCATATTGCACCCGCAGATGGGCACCTCCGAAGCACACACACACATCCTCCTGTACTGGCCATTTACGCTGTGGTGACGGTTATCTAGCGGGACCCCTCGTCAAACCGTCAGGGTTCTCAGCACGTCACGTCGATATTGTCGACAGGCATACAGACTGTTGGAGTTACGGCTATCTACCGACTCCTGCGTGACGTGCTGAGAACCTTGACATACAGTTAAAGAACTTAATATTGAAAATGCCGAAGTACGCCGATAATATGTGAAATCTGAAATGGGGCATTTCCATTGGCCCGTGATCATCTAATCCTCTCTCCTGTTTCTGTGCAGGGACCAATGAAGATCCAGGGTGCACAGACATAATATCGACTCCAAAATATCGTTTGGACAGAATATCGAGTTTTAAATATCGTTTGGACAAAATATCGACAGGACAGAATATCGACAGTCAAAATATCGTTTTTAAGGTAAGTGAAGTAATATCGACTGTAAATAATATAGAAAGTGAAAATATCCAAGTATATAATCTAGATAGTAAAAAATATCGTTTTTTAAATAATATTTAATTATTTATAGTGTTTTTATGTTATAATATGTGTGAAAAGTGTCATTTTATGTTATAATTATTTTTAATTAATGATTTTTTTAAAATTATTGTGTAATTTTATTCTGTAGCGGGTTGTGGGTTTATAGGGGAATAGGGTGGGAAGTAATTTAATTATAAATAATTAAATATGTAAATTTATTAATTGGTAGTAATAATTAATTAATTGGTAATTAAATAATATGTGTTAATTATTTAAAATTTAATTGGTAATTAATTTAATTTAATTGATTAATTGCTAATTGTGTAAATTTAAATAATTCATTTCCTGTAGCGGGTTGTGGGTTTATAGGGGAATAGGGTGGGAAGTAATTTAATTATAATTAATTAAATATGTAAATTTAATAATTGGTAGTAATATTTAATGAATTGTTAATTAAAAAATATTTGTTAATTAATTAAAATGTAATTGGTAATTAATTTAATTTAATTGATTAATTGCTAATTATGTTAAATTAAAGGGGTATTTTTAGGGTTCAGGGTCAGTTTTTGGTTTTTGGGTAAAGGGGTATTTTTAGGGTTCAGGGTCAGTTTTTAGTTTTTGGGTAAAGGGGTATTTTTTGGGTTCAGGGTCAGTTTTTAGTTTTTGGGTAAAGGGGTATTTTTAGGGTTCAGGGTCAGTTTTTAGTTTTTGGGTAAAGGGGTATTTTTAGGGTTCAGGGTCAGTTTTTAGTTTTTGGGTAAAGGGGTATTTTTTGGGTTCAGGGTCAGTTTTTAGTTTTTGGGTAAAGGGGTATTTTTCGGGTTCAGGGTCAGTTTTTAGTTTTTGGGTAAAGGGGTATTTTTAGGGTTCAGGGTCAGTTTTTAGTTTTTGGGTAAAGGGGTATTTTTATGGTTCAGGGTCAGTTTTTAGTTTTTGGGTAAAGGGGTATTTTTAGGGTTCAGGGTCAGTTTTTAGTTTTTGGGTAAAGGGTATTTTTAGGGTTCAGGGTCAGTTTTGGGTTTTTGGGTAAAGGGGTATTTTTAGGGTTCAGGGTCAGTTTTTAGTTTTTGGGTAAAGGGGTATTTTTAGGGTTCAGGGTCAGTTTTGGGGTTTTGGGTAAAGGGTTTTTTTTAGGGTTCAGGGTCAGTTTTGGGGTTTTGGGGTACAGGGGTACAGTGTAAAAATAAAGTAAAATTAAATTTACATTAATTTAATGAAATGAAATTAAATTAAATTATATTAAATTAATTTTAAATAATTTAAATTATAAAAATTATTATATACTTACCAATACTTACGTTGTAATGGTAGTGCGTTGTAAAAGTTGCGTTGTAACGTCATATATCCACTGTTGCACTCCTTGGAGTGGGAATAGTAATTTTAACCCCTACGCTATCCAACGCTTTCCCTACTGTTGCACCCACTGGAGTGGGAATAGTAATTTTTACTCTTTTGTATTTGTACGTTAATAATATTGGGTATTATTTAATTAAATTTTGTTACTATATATATATATGTTTTAAGAAATATGATTAAAAAAATATTATTTTTTTACTTTCATTAATTATTTAATTATTAAAAGTTATTTACAGTATTGTTAAGTATATTTAGTAATTAATTTTTTATATTAATGTAATTAAACATTGTTTTTATTAAAGTTGATATTTTTTACAACTATATTTTTGTAAACGATATTTTTAACTCGATATTTTTGTACTTACCTGTTTGTAGATAGAAACTCGATATTTTGTCTCTCGATATTTTCTCAACGATATTTTTGTTGGTCGATATTCTGTCCCTCGATATTATTTCAGTGATCCAAGATCCAGGTATGAACTTAAAAGCACAATCATGCCAGTGATGTTTTATTTATGAAGCAAGCAGAAGAAGGCACACAGCCGAAACGCGTCCTTGCAAATAAAGTTATTTTAAAAAGGACCCCGCGAGTGCAGCAAGTTTCTTTGAAACTGGAGCGTTGATATATATATATATATATATATATATATATATGTACGAAAACTCCTCCATGCCACTTCCAATCCCCACACGGACCGGCGAAGCGATAACCAGGAGACGGACCACTGGATCAGTTACAGGTTCTTTATTTCAGCAGTTCAGCTGGTAAAAGTGCACAACGCGTTTCGGGCTAAGCAAGCCCTTGCTCACATGCAATTACTGTTTGTAACTTGTTTGATTTTATACTGCTAGGTGGCCCGCCTATCCCAGCCCTCTACCCAGGTCATGTGACCATAGACATAAACAACATGTTGAACATTGTACATTGTAGTTCTTACTGTGCAAATACGTAAGGTTGACAATATAAATATCTGTTCAAAGCAGAATACATATTTACAATTTCCACTTATTATATATATAAAACTTTATTTATTCTTTCTATTCAAACCAAACTTAAACTAAACAAACATTAGAAATTCCAAAGTTATAGTCACACCTTAAATTTATGAAAATTTACCAACACCATCAAATTACTGCAACTAGCACACCACTGTACACACTCTGGTCAACTCGATACCCAGACTACATTAACTAAACTCGCGCCTTTACAATGCACTGATTATACCCTCTCATATTACATCACTTATACCATATGAAATCATGGCAGCCATAAGAACCCTTAAGATATCTCAAATTACATCATTTGTGAGAAGACTCTGCAAGGTGCAGGGGTGAGTTATGGTTAATCTAGTACGGTGATACTAGATTCACTTTGTTTTACAAACAGCCATCTACTCTGCATCTAATGCTGAATTTATTACATGATTGTATAAAGTAAGAGGTATCTGGAGCAGCCAGTTGTCAGTATATATATAGGAAACCCCATAACGCTTGGCAGCAATAGGTCAGGAAGGGGCTTCACATATACAAGACAATCTTGCTGCCATGTAGCTGTCCTCGTGGTATATAATACTGTGGGAAAACACAAAAAGCAGTAAATATGATGTAACCACTTGAATGTCAGCACACAGATTAAACAGCAGAGCCTTAGATATTGTATAAACCTTCTTATGTGAAGTATTAATATTATATACCACTTTAATGATTTCTTAGCAGTCATGTTATGTTATGTTACATTATGTTATGTTATGTATATTACGCTATGGAGGGTATCCTGGAGGTGAGCAGGTGTGGTGGGTCTGGCCTCGCTGAGCGAGAGATGGCTAACCAAAGTGCCAGGTCTTCAGCTTCTTGCGGAACTCAAAGAGCGTAGAGGAGGCTCTGATGTGTAGCTTTAGGAGCGAAGAAAGAAGGCCCAATGGCTGGATCGGGCGCTACGTATGTGAGGGATGTGTGAGAGTAGGAGCCTGGCTGAGCGGAGGTGTCTGGCTGGCTTGCGTATGGAGATACAGAACCATTAAGTGGCTTCTAATGTTTGTTTTAAAAATAGTTTGTTTACAATAATGCTCACTTCAATAAAGTAAGTTTAGTATATGGACTGGGATGTTGGTAGTGGATGGAACACGTGGTGTAGATCTCCACAGTTCAAGAAGGGTTTGGGGTTGGGAAGAGGAGAGAGTCACTCTCCACCTTTCCCACAGCTCCTGAACATTGCCACCTCTGCTTACTGTCAGCTTTTTTGGGAGTGTGTTGGTTTAATGCACCCTTTCAGTTTTAAGTTAGCTTTATCCTTAAATTGAAATGCTGCTGGCTATTTTGCAATTGTAGTTTCCATTTTCTAAAGTGCCATTCGACTGGAAGTCTGACAATTGTGATTATCCTGTGTGGTCTCTCAATTTGAAGTGTTGGAAAATATGTTTTTGTCTAAAGCAGTGCAATCTGTTAAAGTAACTTGCTAGACACCTGCATTGTCTCCTGTCATCTAATTTCGTTTGAGATGCTTTTAAAAACCATATGAACTAAGATAATTGCTGCATGAGGTAATTTAAGGAGCACTTACTTTTGAATGCAGGAAAAATAAAAAACATTAGCACAATGTCAGTTCAGACTTGTTTTTCTTCTACACACAAAGCACTTTTAATGCTAAAGTAGTGAGTCACAATGTCATTTACTGCACTGTCATTCACACACTATTTTTAATCACCTTCTTTACTCACACCCAGCAATGACCTGACCTTTTTCTAATCCCCTCAGGCCAGTCTCCAACCTCAACGAGTTACTCACTGTGAGTGTTCCTAGTTGAAAGAATCTAATATTGACAACAGCACAGTCTTTCTATGAGGGAGGTTCTGATCACGAGGCTAGTGCGGAATGGCAGGATTAGAATATTTTAGAATGTTGCTGACCCCTATGCTGCTATATTCTCACAGTTTCATATCTCTCCATTCCTGATCGCTCCCTGCACGATCCGACAGTTTTCGATGATGCTGTGTAAGTTCTCTCCGTTCTTAAATCCTCTGTTCCTGATCCCATTGTGAAGGATCTTTTAGATCCTGATCATTGGATGATCTTTCTGTCAGTATCACGCCAGCTGTACATGGCCTCTTAGGAACCTATTCACAAAGGTAAACTTACACATAAGTTGTTAAACTTGTCAGCCTTAAGGTGGTCTCCCCCAATCATTTTGCCTTCGCTCCTCCTGTTTTGCTAGAATTTGTTGTTGACCGTAGGGCTCTGTTCGCTTTACCACTGCTAATCAGTGCTAAAGTGCTTGTGCTCACCCTTTAAATCATGGTAAAATTGGCTTACACCCAATTCGCACATTTCATTTACTTGTAAGTCTGTGGTAGAGTGATACTACATGTACTCAGGCCGGTAAATTAAATGCTAGTAGTGGGCCTCCTTCACTTATTGTTCCACACATCTGAGTAGCCTTTCAAAACAGGCCCCTGACTTGCCATGGCAGCATTTGTGCAGTTTTAAACTCCCAAGATGACTTGGCAAGATAGCAAATACAAACAGGGCACTCAGACCCACTCTTCAGTTCATCCCTGGACCTGCTGAGGACACTCAGAAGGACTGCTTGCTTGAGGCCTGCTTCATATTTCAGAGGCCTGCCCTGCTGCTACCAGAGGCCTTCCCGGCTGCTACCATAGGTCTGCCCTGCTGCCTGAAGCATGCCTTGCACCCTCAGAGGACTGTCCAGATGCTTGAGGCCTGCCTTGTTACTTGAACCCGGGACCTCCACAGTCACTAAAAGGGCTAGGTGGCAGGCCTCCTGTGCTGAGCTACAGGGACACAAAAAGCTCCAACACCTTTTAATTTGCACCTGGAGCCTGCCTGAAATGAATTCTGCCCTCGAAGTGTTGCCCACCCGGTCCTTGACATTTGGGAGTTGTGCTAAAGGTGCTCAGAGAGCCCAAAACCAAAACTTGGGACGTAGAAAAATTTCAGCCAAAAAGTGCTCGGAGAACAGACAAAAAGACTTGGGCCGACCTGATTGCTGGTCCATCTGAGGTTCATCGCTGGTTGGCCTGACTTTGCGGTAGCTCCAACTACATTCTTCTCCACAGATATCACTTATTTATTGCCAGTTGGTCCTAGTCAGGGGAGTGTTGTTTTTGTTGAAATTGAAAAGTAAAACTTGGAAAGTCATGTAATGTGTCACATAACGTCAACGCATTCGGCCGCAGCATCAGGGGGGGTTTAATAATGAGTTTAACAAAGATATGCTCCGGCACGTTGCAGGCAGTATGGTCTTCTCGTTATTTACCGTCACCCTTTTCCTCTGCGCAACCCACTCTATGGCTAGTAGCATCACAAGTGGTGTAGCGAGGCTTCCATGTGCCCTAAAGCAATGAAGGAAATTGGGCACCCACCCCTGGTTTGGTATTGAAAAACTGCCTCTAATTGGGGTAGAGTGGGGCCTTCATACCACTCCTCATGCTATGCTATTGATAGATGCCCCATGTTGTGCTTACACTGTGTAACACTGTCTGTTTGTGCTGTGAGGGCGGAACGGAAGTTGGTGATGCCGATGCGGGGCAAAAGGTCAGCAGGGAGCTGTAGTAAACATATGTAAATGTAAATGTAAATGTAGTATACTTGTAAAGCGCACAGCTGCCCCACCAACGGGGCGTCCCGGCGCTGCATAACTCTGGGGAACCCGTCCTGGCTTTCCCTGTGGGATGGTCCCTTGCTGGGAGTCCCCAAGGTGGAGCCAGGCATCCCCGGAATTGGTGGGGCCGTTGTGGAGAATAGGCAAGCTAATGCCCAGAGTTGCCGAGTGTAACCCCTGATTAGAGTAAGCACCGAAGCGAGAATTATCGAGTCTGCTGACCAAGGTCCACGACCCTGCCGCGTCGGGAATTGAACCCTGGTCCCGGGCTGACTTCTGCTCTCAGGCCTGCCGCCTCTAACCAGTGAGCCACACTACTCCACACACTTTGCATTATTGCACCGTAGTGGGGAGGAAGACTTCTCTGCTTGTGGTGATTCGTGAGGCTAGTTACATTCCACAGGCGAGGCAGTGTCAGTGTAGGGGCGCACCGGCCAGCCCTTGCCTTGGCACTCAACCTCAGCTCTCCCTCTGGCACTTTCTTTTTTCTAAGTGCTGACTCCGCTCCTCCCCCTGGGCTCATGGCTGATGTGATGTCCATCCCGGTGATTGCTGCAGCCCAGAAGCATGGGATTGAGGCCAACCCTACATGAAAGTTTAGACATTAAGGACCCGATTCACAGAATGAACTTAAGACTCAATCCTAAACTTACTACTATTTTGGTATTCACAGAATGCACTTACAACATTTGGCATCCACAGAATGAACTTACTACTTTTGGTATTCACAGAAGTTAGGATTTTGTCTTAAGTGTGTCTTAAGACAAACTTAAGACAAACTTAAGACAGACTTAAGACAAAATCCTAACTTCTGTGAATACGAAAAGTAGTAAGTGCATTCTGTGAATACCAAAATAGTAGTACGTGTAGGATTGAGTCTTGAGTTCATTCTGTGAATCGGGCCCTAAGAAACCTGAAATCTTCAGGAACAAATAATACAAAGGGGTCCATAACCATTCCCCCAATCCCCATGCCTACAGCCCTGCCTGTTGGGGTAACACCTTTGTGAAAGAAAGGATCAGCAAATGGGCAAAGGCTGGCTCTTTACTTTAAAGGAACCCTCACAACCTCTCCATCCCAAAGTCCCTGCAATTGACTTACTGTCTGGCAGGGGTCCACTCTCCATCTTAGGTTCCACTCATGTAGAGAGTCAGATAGAATCCCTTGGCTGCCAGTGACTTGCACAGCACACATGCTCCACATACATTAAACGTTACATACAGAGGGTAATCATCCATAAGCCATTGGGGAGAGGGTGTGGCTTAAAGGTTAGACCGGCCTAACTTGACGCTGGGTACCCAGCTTTGAGTTTGGCGGGAGGCTAAAGCATCCTGTGATTATGGGCAAATCACTTAATATCATAGGGCCCGATTCACAGAATGAACTTAAGACTCAATCCTAAACTTACTACTATTTTGGTATTCACAGAATGCACTTACTACTTTTGGCATTCACAGAATGAACTTACTACTTTTGGTATTCACAGAAGTTAGGATTTTGTCTTAAGTCTGTCTTAAGTCTGTCTTAAGTCTGTCTTAAGTTTGCGACTCCTGTCCTCCAAAAATCTCAGCACTGCTAGGAGAAACCATTGCATCCAATCTTACTGCGATTTTCCATCTTATTTGTCCCAACGACCAATTTCCACTAGAATGGAAAAAGGCTTTAGTCCTCCCGCTCACCAAAATACCTACCTATCATGAATGAGTAACTAGTCAAATATTACAGGACAATAATCTGCTGGATTCCACCCAGTTTGGTTTCAGGGCTGGGCACAGCATTGAATCTGTCCTTTTAAAAGCCATGGAAGAAATCAGGAGTTCTCTCGACTCTGGCGGCAGGGCAGCTCTGATCCTGGTCAACCTCTCCACAGCCTTCGATACAGTAAATCACGGGCTGCTGATGAATAGGTTGAGCAGGATAGGGTGACGTCTGAGGCTTGAAAGCTGCTGGACTCTTTCCTAAAAAGTCGTGTTGAGTCAGTTCATCTGCGGGATTTTTCTACCAGGGAATGTTTCCTGCTGTGTGGCTCACCTCAGGGGTCAGCCATCAGTCCCACACTTTTTAACAATTTTGTTACGCCGTTAGTAGACATTGTCAGATCCTTCGGCTTCTCCCTTACTTCTTCTGCTGACGGCACGTAGATTGTCCTCTCCTTAGATAGTGGAGCGGTAGCAGATGGTTCTAACTTTCACAACCGCATGCAGGCCGTCAGTTTGTGGATGGCCAAGAACTGTAGAAACTGAATTCCGGAAAGACGGAGGTGCTCATTTTTGGGCCTTCGCCTTCCTTCTGGTCTCTGGAATGCTGGCCTGCAGAGCTGTGTGCCAGCCAGGAAAGTCAAAAACCTAGGTATAATCATTAATGATTCGCTCTCACTGATAGATCAGGCTAAAGCTGTTACATCAGCTGCTTTCCACACCCTGAGATTAATAATGAAGATTCTCCCATATATTCCCAGCAACCTGCAGAAAACAGTAGTCACCTCCTTAGTTATTTCGCGAATTGACTACGTGGACGGCCTGTACCTAAACGCTCACCAGCAGGTGCTAAATACATTTCAAACACTACAGAATGCGGCGGCTAGGATCGTATTCAAAATTCCCAGATTTCACTCCGCGGCCAACTCTATTAAGAAGCTGCATTGGCTTCTGGTCAGACAGAGATTGCTCTTTAAGGCTCTATGCACTGTGTACAAGGCTCTGCACAATCTAGGCCCTGAGCTTTTCATTACCTGCCTTCCAGGTCACTGAGATCCACCATGGCCAAGCTGCCATTAGTTCTCAGATTTAGGCGTGCTTCTTGGGGCGGCAGGGGCTTTGTGGTGGGAGCCTCTAAAGCATGGATCAATCTTCCCCTTGTCATTACACCGCTGCCAAACCTGTTGGCCTTTAGGAAGGCTCTGAAAACTTGGCTCTTTGGTCCTGTAGATCGTGTTTTATAGGGTTGCACTTTCACTGCGGTCACTTCAGCTAGCACCAAAACACCCGTTGGGTAATCAAGAGCTAACAGTGGTAACGATGCTGGTGAAGAAGGAAGACCATATACCGATTCCGGTGTCTGACAATGAGCTGAGCTGTGTCTGGAATCCACATTGGCTTTTTGGGTCCGCACTTAATCTGGTTCCGACAGATCACTACCGCTGCTGTGGAACTGCTCTTAGGTGTTCCACCGGCTTCCTGGTTCAGACTCTTATCAGAGCCTGAAACCATTTGGAGAGGACAATCTTGATAATGGGGATGTACAACCCCCACATTTTGATGATGACTGTACATGGACTTGATTTCTATGCCTAGCCCACTGAGAGAAGGCAGTACTTCGTTTGCTGTGGTCATTCGATGTGTGGAGGTCTTGGGTCTATAACTACCCTCTGTGGGGGTCAAAACTAACATCCTTACAGAGGGCCTGCAAACTTGGCAGACTTTTTCTGAGCCCATGTTGCACTTTAATGAGCTCTGACTGATGGGCACATGGCCAAAACCTTGTTCACGTCTGCCAGTGAACAGACAGGTTACCAGACGCCAGGTGACTCTGACTTCTTAACTCAGCATTTCACTGCTAAGAGCCTGGTGGTAGCAGCATGGTGAATCCCAACTCCTTCCCTACAACACTTCTGGACAGAGAGTTGAAAAGGAGTGAAGCATTCAGGAGACAAATGACTCATCATCCAGCCTAGCCTCGATGTCAGTCAGGGCAGTTGTTTGCTTGGCTGATACATGCATGCCCTTTGGGACATAGTCAGCAAAATTTTGCATCAGTTCTTTCGGGACACCGCGGTGCAAACTATTCAGGATGGTGGGATGCTGCAAAATACGCCATTCTGTCTGGCCTGGACACTGCTGATTGCTTAGATTGGACAGATGGAACCATCTTAGTCCTCCATTGCCATGCTTGCATGACATCTTCTGTTTTTTCTGTGGATGTCCAGGCTTGCTGCACGGTCTTTGCTGGTTTGCGAGAAAGATGATGCTGCCATGGAAAGCTGAGTCAGGGTGAGTTCCTTGTGCCTTTCAGTTCCTTCCAGGCAATTCCCTCAGCAAAGCCATCCCATTTGGGTTAGTACAGAGGGTTGGCATACTGACAAGGCCAGCCCCCGCAACAACATCAGGCACCCTAGGCCTTTTGGGGCATGGTTCAGGGATCAGGCAGACAACGTGCCGGTCAACAGGGCCACCAATTCTCTCTGTGCCCTCCGCCCTGCAACGGGAGCTCCCAAGATGCTTTAGATTTCCCTTGGTGGGTCATAACCAGCATGTAAGAGGCCATATGCACACCTTTCTCCAGGGGTGGGACAGATTACATCACACACATGGGTCCTCCAAATAATCAAATAGGGCTATGAACTAAATGAATACATTGTTTTTTTATTTTTTATTCTTCGTTGTTTTATACAATCGCAGACATGACCCAAAGGTATCTGACCACTGTACATATGATTGGTAAACATAAACAAAGAGCTAAAAACATACAAAACAAAAAAACAAGCTTAGATCAATGTTCAAATAACTCCAGTAAGATATGGTATGTTGTAACATGGGTGTTATAAAACGTTCACCGATTTTTTATGAGTCACTGGGAGGTATTCGCCAGGGTGGATATTTGAGGATCTGAGTTGCGTAAGTTCAGTTCCAGGTACCCAGGGGTACTACAGCCAGGGAACAAGCGCACCGTGACTTTATAAGAGGAATCTGTTCATAAGGATCTATTTCATTATATTTATTGATTGCACTGTTGCCAATGGTGGAATTCACCTTCTAACAATGAGGCCTTTAAGACTTTACGTTCTGAAGGGTGGGTTTTGAGCTCCTTGTGAATTGATGGCCGACATTGATTCAAGCACAAAGATAGAGGGAGAGGGTTCCAGTACCGCGTACCTGGAGAAGAGGGAGTGCGGCCACATCAACAGGTGAACATCCAGCGAAACCTATCAGTGGACATCGGAGTCTTTGTAAGTAGATGCAGAAACTGTGGTCCAGCAGCAGCAGATGCTAAGTGGATCCTAAACATGGCTTTTAAAGAACTTCCCTGTTACTAGGAGAAAATGAAGCTTTGCAGATGGTAAGATACAGCTTTCAATGCAGCTTTGCAGATGGCAAGATACAGCTTTCAATGCTGCTTTGCAGATGGCAAGATACAGCTTCCAATGCAGATTCGCAGATGGCAAGATACAGCTTTTAATGTAGCTTCGCAGATGGGAAGATACAGTGTCCAATTCAGCTTTGCAGATGGCAAGATACAGCTTTCAATGCAGCTTCGCAGATGGCAAGATACAGCTGTCAATGCAGCTTTGAAGATGGCAAGATACAGCTTTCAATGCAGCTTCGCAGATGGCAAGATACAGCTTTCAATGCAGCTGTGCAGATGGCAAGATACAGCTTTCAATGCAGCTTTGCAGATGGCAAGATACAGCTTCCAATGCAGATTCGCAGATGGCAAGATACAGCTTTCAATGCAGATTTGCAGATGGCATGATACAGCTTTCAATGCAGCTTCGCAGATGGCAAGATACAGTGTCCAATGCAGCTTTGCAGATGGCAATATACAGCTTTCAATGCAGATTCGCAGATGGCAAGATACAGCTTTCAATGCAGGTTTGAAGATGGCAAGATACAGCTTTCAATGCAGCTTTGCAGATGGCAAGATACAGCTTCCAATGAAGATTTGCAGATGACAAGATACATCTTTCAATGCAGCTTCGCAGATGGCAAGATACAGCTTTCAATGCAGCTGTGTAGATGGCAAGATACAGCTTTCAATGCAGCTTTGCAGATGGCAAGATACAGCTTCCAATGCAGATTCGCAGATGGCAAGATACAGCTTTCAATGCAGCTTCGCAGATGGCAAGATGCAGCTTCCAATGCAGATTTGCAGATGGCATGATACAGCTTTCAATGCAGCTTCGTAGTTGGCAAGATACAGTGTCCAATGCAGCTTTGCAGATTGCAAGATACAGCTTTCAATGCAGCTTCGCAGATGGCAAGATACAGCTTTCAATGCAGCTTTGAAGATGGCAAGATACAGCTTTCAATGCAGCTTTGCAGATGGCAAGATACAGCTTCCAATGAAGATTTGCAGATGGCAAGATACAGCTTTCAATGCAGGTTCGCAGATGGCAAGATACAGCTTTCAACGCAGATGTGCAGATGGCAAGATACAGCTACCAATGCAGCTTTGCAGATGTTATGTTATGTTATGTTAATATTATTTATTAGGCGCACAGCTGCTCCAGCAAAGGAGCGTCCTGGCGCCCGACAAGGTAAAACATAACACTACCAACACAAAAGCTGAAAAGGAACGACTACAGGGAGATTAAAATAAAAAAGTTTTAACGGCTTTCCGAAATTGTAAAAGATCCTCCAACATACGAATCTCCACCGGAAGAGAATTCCAAATAGCCGCAGCCTTCACACGAAAGGATCGGCCACCGGCACGACACAGCTTAAACCGAGGGACCACGGCGAGAGCCTGGCCCATAGATCGGAGAGAGCGTGCCGGAACATAAAATGACAGGAGATCGGATAGGATCTGTGGGGCAGTACCTTTCAAGATTTTAAAAGCCAAACATAAAACCTTAAAATGGATCCTCATCCTCACCGGCAACCAGTGCAGGGAGCGAAGAACATTGGAGACGGCAAGATGGCAAGATACAGCTTCCAATACAGATTCGCAGATGGCAAGATACAGCTTTCAATGCAGCTTTGCAGATGACAAGATACAGCTTTCAATGCAGCTTTGCAGATGACAAGATACAGCTTTCAATGCAGCTGTGCTGATGGCAAGATACAGCTTACAATGCAGCTTTGCAGATGGCGAGATACAGCTTCCAATGCAGATTCGCAGATGGCAAGATACAGCTTTCAATGCAGCTTTGCAGATGGCAAGATACAGCTTCCAATGCAGTTTCGCAGATGGCAAGATACAGCTTTCAATGCAGCTTCGCAGATGGCAAGATGCAGCTTCCAATGCAGATTCGCAGATGGCAAGATACAGCTTTCAATGCAGCTTTGCAGATGGCAAGATACAGTGTCCAATGCAGCTTCGCAGATGGCAAGATACAGCTTTCAATGCAGCTTCGCAGGTGGCAAGATACAGCTTTCAATGCAGATTCGCAGATGGCAAGATACAGCTTTCAATGCAGCTTCGCAGATGGCAAGATACAGCTTTCAATGCAGCTGTGCGGATGGCAAGATACAGCTTTCAATGCAGATGTGCAGATGGCAAGATACAGCTTTCAGTGCAGCTTTGAAGATGGCAAGATACAGCTTTCAATGCAGCTTCGCAGATGGCAAGATACAGCTTTCAATGCAGCTGTGCAGATGGCATGATACAGCTTTCAATGCAGCTTCGCAGATGGCAAGATACAGCTTTCAATGCAGCTTCGCAGATGGCAAGATACAGCTTTCAATGCAGCTTCGCAGATGGCAAGATGCAGCTTCCAATGCAGATTCGCAGATGGCATGATACAGCTTTCAATGCAGCTTCGCAGATGGCAAGATACAGCTTTCAATGCAGCTTCGCAGATGGCAAGATACAGTGTCCAATGCAGCTTTGCAGATGGCAAGATACAGCTTTCAATGCAGCTTCGCAGATGGCAAGATACAGCTTCCAATGCAGATTCGCAGATGGCAAGATACAGCTTTCAATGCAGCTTCGCAGATGGCAAGATATAGCTTTCAATGCAGATGTGCAGATGGCAAGATACAGCTTTCAATGCAGCTTTGCAGATGGCAAGATACAGCTTCCAATGCAGATTCGCAGATGGCAAGATACAGCTTTCAATGCAGCTTTGCAGATGGCAAGATACAGCTTTCAATGCAGCTGTGCAGATGGCAAGATACGGCTTTCAATGCAGCTTTGCAGATGGCAAGATACAGCTTCCAATGCAGATTCGCAGATGGCAAGATACAGCTTTCAATGCAGCTCTGCAGATGGCAAGATACAGCTTTCAATGCAGCTGTGCAGATGGCAAGATACGGCTTTCAATGCAGCTTCGCAGATGGCAAGATACAGTGTCTAATGCAGCTTTGCAGATGGCAAGATACAGCTTTCAATGCAGCTTTGTAGATGGCAAGATACAGCTTTCAATGCAGCTTTGAAGATGGCAAGATACAGCTTTCAATGCAGCTTCGCAGATGGCAAGATACAGCTTTCAATGCAGCTGTGCAGATGGCAAGATACAGCTTTCAATGCAGCTTTGCAGATGGCAAGATGCAGCTTCCAATGCAGATTCGCAGATGGCAAGATACAGCTTTCAATGCAGCTTCGCAGATGGCAAGATGCAGCTTCCAATGCAGATTTGCAGATGGCATGATACAGCTTTCAATGCAGCTTCGCAGATGGCAAGATACAGTGTCCAATGTAGCTTTGCAGATGGCAAGATACAGCTTTCAATGCAGCTTCGCAGATGGCAAGATACAGCTTTCAATGCAGCTTCTCAGATGGCAAGATACAGCTTTCAATGCAGCTTTGAAGATGGCAAGATACAGCTTTCAATGCAGCTTCGCAGATGGCAAGATACAGCTTTCAATGCAGCTTTGCAGATGGCAAGATACAGCTTTCAATGCAGCTTTGCAGATGGCAAGATACAGCTTTCAATGCAGCTTCGCAGTTGGCAAGATACAGCTTTCAATGCAGCTTTAAAGATTGCAAGATACAGCTTTCAATGCAGCTTTGCAGAGGGCAAGATACAGCTTTAAATGCAGCTTTGCAGAGGGAAAGATACAGTTTTCAATGCAGCTTTGCAGATGGCAAGATACAACTTTAAATGCAGCTTTGCAGATGACAAGATGCAGCTTTCAATGCAGCTTTGCAGATGACAAGCTACTGATCTCTTTTTCTTAGGCCCAAAATAGTTGAGTAGTCATATTATCCACTATCTTAAGCCTATTGATCTAAAAAGTGGGTAACCACAGGTAAAGGGCATTTTCATAATCTGACTTTTTTTGTGTTGCAATTTTTTTATTAGGCATGTAGCAACTACATAACAAGCCAATGTCAAGAGAATTACGTGTACATAACCGAAACCAGAAAGATGGTCACCCAGGCACTTGTCACTAGCCGACTGGATTACGGAAACACCCTCTACACCGGAACCACAGCCAAAATGCAGAAAAGACTCCAACGCATCCAGAACGCCTCCGCACGACTCATCATGGACATCCCCCGCCACAGCCACATCTCCGGACACCTGAAAGACTTGCACTGGCTCCCCGTCAGCAAAAGAATCACGTTCCGCCTCCTCACCCATGCACACAAAGCCCTCCACGACCTAAGCCCCAGGTACCTCAACAACCGCCTGACCTTCTACTCTCCAACCCGCCAACTACGATCGACCAGCCACGCCCTCGCCGCTGTTCCACGCATCCGAAGAGTCACCATGGGAGGGAGATCCTTCTCCCACCTGGCAGCCAAGACCTGGAATTCCCTCCCCATCCACCTTCGTCTTACCCAAGACCATCTCTCCTTCAGGAAGCAACTCAAGACTTGGCTATTCGAGCAGTAGCGCCCCCGCCCCCGCCCCCAAGCGCCTTGAGACCCTCCGGGTGAGTAGCGCACTATACAAATTTATTGATTGATTGATTGATAAGTTGGTGGCAATAAAAGAATTCACAATGACTGCACATCAATATACAGTCTCACTATACAACCAGTACACTAAAGGGCCCCTACCCATGGTGGCCCAGAGGAAAAATAATTATGAGGGATAGGACAAGTCCAAACAAAAAATAGTGTCGCACTCCCAATCTTCAGGGGTCATGTGTAGTAGAGTGGATATAACAAAGCGGTGAGCGGTACATTAGCAGTCCCAGCTACTAAAAACGCAGAAGGCGCCAGCGTGGGGTGCCAAAAGTTTCAACAGTGTAGAGAAAAGAAAAAAGTCCTAAAAAGTGTCTACCAGCAAACTGCAACAGGCAAACGGGGCACATTCAAGCTCATAGCAGTAGGGAGAACAAGCATATACAATTCAATAGGTCTTGCAATTGCTATATTTTGAGCTATTGGCATTGTAAATGGCAATGCCTGTTATAATATTAAAAGGCATTGTCATTTACAATACCAAAAGGTCAAACTTTGGCAAAAGCAAGAACTATTGGAAAGCGCGGTGCCCCTGAAGTGGGTGCTGCGCTCACCATTAAAGTTAAATAAAAAAAATGATACTGAGCGCGTTGTCCCTAAAGCGGGCCCGCGCTCAGCATGCAAATTTATTTAAAAAAAAATGTAAGGTGGGAAATCGTTGCCATTGTGCCGTAAGTGCTGTGTGGGTAGGGGGCAGCCACTTTTGAAGTCAGAGTGGCATACCGCTCTGTACGAAAAGCAGCAGCTATTGTCCTGTGTGGGTGCGCTGTAAATACAAAAAAAAGCAGTCACCATTGTCCCCATTAATGAATAAACAAAATAGTGCTCACCCACTCATAACGCAGACCATGTAACAAGCCAAGTAAAAGGTCCAGTCGTTATGGGAGGTAACAAATGCCGACAATGGTGAACCAAGGAGGGACAAACAAGCCTATTTACAAATCAGAAGCCAGCATTTACGAAAGACAATGACACAAGCCAATGACAAATATGGGAGGAGAGTGGGAGGGGCTTCCAGTGCATACTCCAATACAGCATGCCTCGCAGAGCGCGCTGCCCATAGTCTCGATCTAATAAGGGGAAAGTGTAATAGTGAGCTGTTAAAGACTACCCGTGAGGTCCCCTAAGCAGGGAGGAAAACAGAGGCCTGAAGGGTGGGGAGGCATGGGCATCTAGAAGTCCTTGTGCATCCAAGCAGGAGGACCACATAGAAAAGAGTCTCGAAAGAGTCCAGAAGCATGAATATCACTCTTTCATAAGAGGCCGCCCTGTACATTTCCATAAGCCATTCGTTATGTTGCGGTTGGTGCGGTGACCGCCAGTGTCTCAAGTTGCAGAGCTTAGCTGCAGTCAGCACAGTGGCCAGGAGATGGCGCATGTGATAAGTTAGGGACCTGAAGTCTGCTGCGTCATGTAGCAAGGCTAACCTTTGTGTAGAAAGGGAGCAGCATCTGGAGTGGGTCACCTAACGGGCTGGCGACCTGGGACCAGAAGGGACGCAGTGCTGGGCAGTGAAAGAGTTTAGGTAGCATGTCGCAATGTGGTCAATCCCACCTCCAGCAGTTCAAGGGGTGCAGAAGCCAAGCTCTCCCTAACATATGGCGTCCAATGCCAATCCTGCAGGGTTTTAAAAAGACAGAACTTTATCCTGGATTCTCTCACACCCCGTCCAACTTTCCCACCAATTCTGCCCAGCCCGCATCCGTTTACTCAATATGGAGCTCAGTCTACAACGTGGCATGTAGGGTTGCTAAAGGAAGTTTGGCATGTAAGAGCTGCACTTGTAAACCATATAACCCAGACGTCACCCCTTTATAATTCCCTCATTGTATAAGATATTGAAGGACGGGGGAAGGCGGGAGGTCCCATGCGGGTTTAGCCAACTTCCTAATGACACGGTGAATCAACTGCAAGTATTTCCGCAGTTGAGACAGGGGCAAACCATATTCTGCCCAGAGTGCTACAAGCAACTTCAAAGCCCCCTGGTTCAACAGGTGACCTATGGTGAGAATACTGGCTTTCTGCCACACCTCCCACACAATCTTTCGGTCCCCTATACAAATGCTTGCATTGTCTCATAATTTGACTTCAAAGAGATGGCCCTTGAACCTTAATGGTCTTTTGCTAACCATCTGGAGAAATGGGAGAATTTTCCTCAGTATTCTCTGGATGGGAACAAAGGTAGAGCGCAACATATTCACCTGGTGAGTAAAAGTTAAACCTAAATTAAACATAGTGGGCCCGATTCACAGAATGAACTTAAGACCCAATCCTAAACTTAGTACTATTTTGATATTCACAGAATGCACTTACTACTTTTGGTATTCACAGAATGAACTTACAACTTTTGGTATTCACAGAAGTTAGGATTTTGTCTTAAGTTTGTCTTAAGACAAACTTAAGACAGACTTAAAACAGGCTTAAGAGAGACTTAAGTTAGGATTTTGTCTTAAGTTTGTCTTAAGTCTGCCTTAAGTCTGTCTTAAGTTTGTCTTAAGTCTGTATTAACAGCCTGATTCATCAAGCTAAATTGCACTTGCAAAGGGCAAGATTCTCAGAATCTTGCCTTTTGCGAGTGCAATTTTTGCATTTGGGATTCATCATCCCAAATGCAAAATTCGCTATTAAAGAATTCGCACATTTGCAAAGAATTGCATTTAAGGAATCTCTATTTGAGATTCCTTAAATGCAATTCATGAATCATTTTAAAATTGCGAAATTGCAATTTTGGGCCGCTATTTACCGAGAGGTCAGACCTCGTGGTAAATAGCAAAAACGTAGAAAAATGCATTTAAATGCATTTTTCTAAGTTGCATGTTACACACACACATGTCCTTTGGACATGTGTGTGCGCAACACCAATGTAGATTACATTTCAGGGGTGCTACAGGGTGTCCTTTGGACACCCCTGCACCCTTGAAATCGCATCCTTATTTGCGATTAGCTAATTGCTAATCGCAAATAAGGAATAACTCCCCATGCATTCCTATGGGCCTGTAGGCCCATAGGAATGCATGGGGAGTTATTCCTTATTTGCGATTAGCAATTTGCTAATCGCAAATAAGGAACATGTAGGAATCGCAATATTTTTTGCAATTCCTACATGAATCCCGTTTTGCAAGTCCTTAATAGCGATTCCTTATGAATCGCTATTAGGGGCTCGCAAAACGGGAGAATGATGAATCTGGCTGTAAGTCTGTCTTAAGACAGAATCCTAACTTCTGTGAATACCAAAAATAGTAAGTTCATTCTGTGAATGCCAAAAGTAGTAAGTGCATTCTGTGAATACCAAAGTAGTAGTAAGTTTAGGATTGAGTCTTAAGTTCATTCTGTGAATCGGGCCCATAGCTAAGAAATAGGACTGTATTTATCTGTTTGGGAACCGACCAGAGGTAGGGGCCTCCATACTGAGGTCTAAATACCCGAATGGGGGAGGGTGGCAGGGTGTTAGATGACGTCTAGTCTGCCTCAGCTATTAAGCTCATTCCAAATGAGAGGCCTTGGCCGAAGAACAATATACGGACTGTCGCTAAACAATACTGAGCACAGCCTTTATGACACAATGCCACACATAACTAACCTGAGGACCCCACCTATTGCTCGCCAACCTCAAAAACATGTCAAGCCCGTCACGTGCGTAGACACATTAGAGCCTCCTAACACAACAAAACTAAATACCCCACACATGACAACATTCAGATCACATCTAAAACCCAACACTAATTACCTTAGCCCCACACCACACACCCACTCAAAAGCGTACGCCAATACAAACCCCTCAACAAAAACCTCAAAGATTAAACAGTTGTCACAAAACTATTGGGGGCTCACTTGAAGTTGGCTACTAAAGAGTGGATCTGGAAGGGAGAGTATGTGGAGATACTGAAGCTCCTGCACAGGGAAGTTAGAGTGAAAGAAGAGTCGAAGGAGGAGGAATATGAGTTGCAGAAAAGGCCGAAGGTGCCTCCTACAATAGGGAACTGGACGGCGGCTTTCCTTATTTATGCCAGCGTGTATGGCGAGAAATTCCCCGAGAGGTCTGTAGCCATGTTTAAATACATGGACGTTATTAGAAAGGCCCGGATTACCGGGGGGGGGGATATGCATGGGCCCCAATATGATGAAGAGTTTTGGGCTCACATGGCGTGAGACCCGGAAGCGAAATGGGGCAAGCTGGACAGCACCCGCGGCAGCACACGATGGGGTTAGCGAGGACAGGGAAGACCATTTTTATGGCCAGCGGGCTGCCTATAGTATATCAGCCCTTCCAGGGCTGCCCCACCCGAGGGGGTGGGGGGCATCGGTTGGGGACAGTCAGGATCCAAAGGGACCTGTTGGGATTATAATAAAGGATTGTGCACACGGGAATATTGCAAGTTCTGGCACGAATGCTCGGGCTGTGGAAAGAGTGGGCATGCCTTGGTTTTAATGCTGGGGGGGTCAAAGTCAGCAACAAGGGAACGACTTGGTAATTTTTACTGAATTATTAGCTACATAGCATTTACCGTTTCTAAAATACAGAATCGGTAAAATTCGGTATTTTAGAATCGGTAAATCCGATTTACCTGCATATAGCCCTAAGTCAGCTTTCCGGCTGCTTTCAGTTCACCCAGACGACTGGGACCTACTCGGGATCCAGTATAACGAATGCTGGTACGTGGACAAAGCACTGCCGATTGGCTGCTCTATGTGCTACGCACTTTCGAATGTTTCAGTACGTTCCTGCAATGGTTGTTCACGGAACGAACAGGTCACCAAGGAGTAACGCATTACCTGGATGACTTTTTCTTTGTGGGCACCCCAGGCTCTGCGTACTGCCAGGATGTGCTGGACGGGTTGCAAGAGATCATGGGGGAGTTGGGCGTGCCGCTGGCACCGGAAAAGACGGTAGGGTCCTGTACGGCGCTGTCATTTCTAGGAATTGAATTGGACTCGGAGGCGACGGAGGCATGCCCACCAGCAGACAAAAAGCAGCAAATGTTGGGGCTGCTGGCAGCTATGTTGGCACGACACAAAGTCACGGTGAAGGACATACAGGTGCTCTTGGGTCACCTGAACTTTGCATGCAGGTTTGTGAGAGGAGGGCGGATGTTTTGTAGGTGACAGAAACCGCCACATCATCATGTGAGACTGTCAGCAGGGGTGAGGGAAGACCTGAGGCTGTGGATGTTCTTTTTACAGAACTTCAATGTTGTGCCAATGATGCGGGATGACAACATGGTTTGGGATGTGCAGATCTTTTCAGACGCGAGCGAGGGATTTGGATTATACAGGCAGGGAAAATGGTGCGCAGAACATTGGCCCCCTGAATGGGCGGGAGGGGGACAAAGCATAGCTTTCCTGGAGTTTTTCCAGCTGGTGGTAGCGATCTCGCTGTGGGGGAAATTGTTGGCTTACAGATGGGTGACGTTCTGGATAGACAACATGGCAGTAGTAGAAATTGTGAATATGAAGTCTGCAAGGGATGCGCAGGTCCTAAAATTGCTGAGAGTGTTTGTGCTGGGCTGTTTGCGGCATTATATTGCCTTTGGCTCAGTGCATGTACCAGGGGTGGACAATGACATAGCCGTTGCTTTGTCTCATTCGCAGTGGGGAAGATTCCGTGGGCTAGCCATGGACACGGACAAGATCCCGACCAGCATGCCGCCGCATTTGTGGTATGTAGGCAACACAGGATGTTGCAGCTGGTTCTAGGTTCACTGGCGCAATCAACGAAGCTGACATACATGATGGCGTGGGGGAGTTCTTAGGCTCGGGAGCAAGGTGGCGGAACTCAATGGCGGGGTGGCAGGAAGATGTAATACAGCTTATCCTGTCTTTGATCGAAAAAGGGCTCATGACATTGACAATAGCGGGTATGTTTGCAGGGATCGCTTTCATGGGCAAGCTCTTGTGGGGCTACGCGCCGTCTGCAGGGGAAATAGGTTCATGCATGTTGGAAGGGTGGGCCCAGGAGTGTGCTCGGGTGGCCCGGGTCAGGAACCCCCTGTCATGGGACCTTCTGGAGAGGGTGTTGCAGACGTTGCCAGGGGTATGCAGGGATGAATCAGAGTTTTGCCAATTTTCCACATTGATGTCGTGGATGTTCATGGGGCTTTCCGGGTGTCGGAGTTGCTGGGTTCCAAAAGGGGGGAGGGTTTGTTATGGACCGAGGTTTCCCTACTGGGGACCAGGGTATGCGTGTGGCTGAGGAAATCGAAAATGGATCAGAGGGGCGGGGGTCGATGGGTTTCCTTACAGGCAGCCGACTCTGGCTTGACCTGCCCGCTTAGGTGGGGGACGAGATGGAAGTCTTTGGCCCAAGACACGTTTGGTTTGGTGTTCAGGCATTCTGATGGGCGGGTGGCGAAGGGGTCGCAGCTTCAGGCTATATTAAGGAAGGCCTTGACCCTTCTGGGTTTGGATGGTAAATGTTTTGGGACCCATTCCTTCAGAATTGGAGCTGCGTCAGAAGCGAACAACCGGAGTTGGGGGCGAGGGGACATTATGAGATTGGGCAGGTGGTCATCGGACTGTTACCAGCGTTATGTGCGCAGCGCTCCTGGTCCATTGTAGCGCGGTTATGTGTTTTTCCGTGTGTTCATTCATGTTTCTCGTTTCAGGTTCGGTGATGGGTCCCCTCGCTTGGGAAATGTCCATTTGGATTGTGGGTCACTCTTTTGTGAAGTGGGCTCAGGTCCAGACCCGTTCCAGCTATTTTGGGGAGAACCTTGGTTTAATAAAGAACTGTTCAGTGTTTGTTGGAAAGGGAGAGGGGGAATGCTCTGGAAAGAACTTTTGCAAGTCTTGAATAGGATGTTGGTGGCTGGTAGGTGCCCGACGTCCTGGTCCTTCACCTAGGCGAAATCGATATGGTTAAGGAGACACTGATGAGGTGTAAGAAGCGTGATTTGGACGAAATCAGGCGCCAGTGGTCAGGGTGCGCAGTAGTGTAGACGGAGTTTGTGCCGCGCAGGGTTTGGAGGGGTGCTGTGAGCCCAGGGGCTGTGGACAAGGCCAGGAGAAAGGTAAATGTGGAGATGGCTCATTTTTGCCGCCAGTTAGGTTTTGCTAGGATTCGGCATATAGACATCAGATACAAAACGCCAGAGTTTTTCAGGGGGACAGGGTCCATTTGTCCAGGCTGGGCATGAACTTGTATTTGTTGGAATTGAGGGAAGTACTGGCCAGGATGTTGGGCATGCGCAGAGACTGAACGGGGCACTTTTCTGTAGGGCTATGGGTGGGGTGGGGGTCTAGGCAGGGATTTGAGGGGCAGAGAGTCAGGGCTAGGAGGCAGGGGGGGCAGGAAAATGGAGAGGCGGTGTTTCCGCCTACTCTCCCGCCTTTTCCTGGGTGGCGGGGTTGTTTTAAAGTTGGGCAAGTTTGGCTGGAGTTTTGTAGTTTCTTGTTAAGTTTGGGGAGTTTGTGAAAAGGAGCAGGGAAAGGTTAAACAGGCAGGAAGTTCACATTAGAGGTTCGTTAGTTACAGTTACATAAAGGCAGATATGATTTTAGGTCAGGGGAGGTTAGGATTTAAAAATGCTATATTGTAAGATTGTGTAATATTATTGTTATGGAATCTTATTTATTGTATGTTGCAGGGTGGGGGTTTATGATGTGGGGATCGTAGGGGTGGGGGAGGAGAACAAGGGGTCAGGTGTTTTATGTATAGAGAGGTTTTAGTTTTGTAAGGCAAAGTGCCAGTGTTAATAAAATTGTGATATGCACCTGTTTCAATAAAGCAGCCTTTTACACAAACAAAATGAGAAAAATCCTAACTTTAAGACTTTCGGTATTCACAGAAGGCATATGAAGAGTCCTAAAGTTGGGAGTCCTATTTTACTCCTCCTAAACTGAAAAAAATGCTAACCTTAAGACTTTTGGTATCCACAGAAGGTATTTAGGAGTCCTAACTTCTGTGAATACCGAAATGAGTAGGTGCCTTATGTGAATACCAAAATGAGTAAGTGCCTTCTGTGAATACCAAAATGGTAGTAAGTTTAGGATTTTGTCTTAAGTTAGTTCTGTGAATCGGGTCCCACAACACCATCACATCTTCATCAAATGCAATTAAAGCACTCAGAGTGAACATACAGGATGGCATCACCAAACAACAAATATTACACCTAAACATCTATATAAATCCGCGTGCCAAAATCAATGGAGTTAAACTGGTGAAATCAGAAATAACCAGAATGTTCTCAGAGGAACCAATGTCCAACCTACTGTTGACAGGCAACTTCAAAATGCACCTACCTGGACTACAGAAGAGGTATGAGCTGTTAGAGGACCAACATACGGCCTGGAACATTCCATATCAGGAGCAGAGTAGCAGAAAGCAACTATCAGCACTTGCTAGGAACCTTGTAAAGGATCAGGGACATCCAAGCTTTGTAGCAGTAAATGGGCGCTTCCCAGGACATCAGCCCATAGGGCAACATTTGATAGTGCAGCCGCATGTACGTTAATAGATTATACCTTTGTAACTTTATGTTATGTTAAGGTAACTGGGGTTTTATAAAGCACAGAGCTACTCTACTGAGTGTCCCGGTGCTGAGTGAATGAAGACTAGCAAAAAAGGGGGAAAACAAATATTGGGAAGCAGAGTGCTGAGTTATTGCTGAAATAACCATGTCTTAAGAGCCTTCCTGAAAGGGAACAGATCCTGTGAAAGTCTCAGAGGAGGTGGAAATTATTCCATAGCTTAGCCACTTGGAACTGAAAAGAGCGTCCTCCTATTCGGGAGCGTATGACCACCGGAGTGCACACTAACGCCAAAGAGGCGGAACGAAGAGAGCGACGAGGGTGGTGGAACTGAACTCTCTTCCTTAGATAAGGGGCCCCAGAGCCATGCAAAGTCTTAAAAGCCAGAACGAGGGCCTTAAACTGTATCCGTTTGCGGATCGGTAACCAGTGAAGAGAGCTCCGATGCTCCGACACCCGGGTCCTCGGGTTAAGGGAAAGAAAAGCCTGGCCGCCGCATTTTGCACCACCTGAAGGCCGGTAAGCAGGTATTCTGGGTGGCCAAGATATAATATATTTACATAATCCATCCTAGAACCAATCAGGGCCTGGACCACAGTTTTCCTGTGTGGGATCTGAAGTAGAGGCAGAAATTGTTTGAGCATTTTCAGGAAGCCAAAGCACTGACCGGCCACAGTCTGAACCTGTAGCTTCATACGCAAAGAGTTGTCCAGTTTTACACCTAGCATATCCTGAGGCCACTAGCTCTGCCACAAGTTGTTCGATGGGCAACCAAAAAGAAAATGATTTCAGACTTGTTGGAATTGCATTTAAGTTCATTCTGTTGGAACCAAGAAAACACTGCCGAAAGACAGATCTTAATAGCTTCTCCCTCAAACTCTGAATCTTTGTCGCATGTAAAAAGTAATTGAGTATCGTCGGCATACAATACTATTTTAGCCCCATGTGACTCTGCTAAACTCACCAGGGGGAACATGTACAGATTGAATAAGGTAGGGCTAAGGACTGAACCCTGAGGAACCCCCACCTCCAAAGCGGGAATGAGTGCAGAAAAATGGGGGGCCCAGACAGTCTGTTTGCGCCCTGACAGAAAAGAGGCAAACCATTTGAGTACCGTCCCTTCAAAGCCAGACTCCTGGAGTCTCAATAGGAGTCTGCTATGAGGGACGGTATCAAAGGCTGCCGAGAGATCCAGCAATATCAACATAGCCTTTCCGCCTCTATTCAAAACGGCATTTAACCATGGACTCGAAAAACAAAGAACAACATATCAAACATCTCTTATACCTCACTCGGAAAGAAATCAACCAAAGGCTGCATGCCAGTACCATGGTTAAATACCATAAAGCACAGAGAATACCCAGAGGCCTTCGGATATCCCTAAGACCGTCATTATGCAAAAACGCAAAACCGTTCGTTGAAAAATGGTTTGCAATACTAAATAAATGCAGCCTGGACTTGATACTCCTTATTATAGAAGAATTATCTAAAATTCTGGAAGACTTAAAAACGGACATAGATAAAACTAAGGAAGAATTAAGCAAACTAATTACAGAGGAAGAGCTTGCCAAAACATTAGAGGACATTAACAACCAATTGATGAAGCACACACAAGAGGTGAATGAGCGCAAACTAAGAAAATACAAGCGGGACAAGCTTGATTACAAGCTGCAGGAGGTATATACATGGGTCGACATATACGCTCGCAAAAGACAAACAAAAACATATACGTCTCAAACTGACACTTCTTCTACCGACAGTGAGAGAACAGCCTCAACAAGACCAGGAAGATCAGAAGATCCCAGCGGCTCAGACATGGTCAGAGAAACTGCATCGGTGCCTTTTTTAGAAAGAGGCACAGGAGACAACGGAGACCCCGGAGGGGACAAGGTCAAAGAAAAAGAAAGAGATCAACCTCAAACCAGGACGACAACCAAAAAGACAAAGAAACATTAAGTGCAGATAATAATTTAGTTTTGAACCTTTCAGACCACAGATTGAGTCAACTACAGATCAAAACTCTACAAAAGGGATTATCATTTGTACCTACAGCACATACCAACCAACTAGAATTGGAAGTCAGCTTATTCAAGCTAACCAGGAAAATGAGACTAAGACACTTTTTCGAGAACATTGTGACAGAAACCAGACCCACAGAACCAGATGAACTAAGAGGTTTAAAAACTCGCAGCACTTTCATGGCACCCATAGGTCATAAAACCATAAACCTTTTTGAACAACTGTGTAGAAAAGACATAAGCAAACTCAATACTTTGAAAATAACTAAACGAATGAACATGACGAAAAAAGAATTTGGAACATTATAATCAATAGCCAACAATACGGACATAGTCTGCCAAAAGGCGGACAAAGGGGGAACCTTGGTAATTTTGAACAGAACGTACTATCAGGAAGTGGTGGAGGAACATTTGAAGGATGAAAACACATATATGGAAATCAACTTTGATCCTACAGAAGGCATACAAAGGACATTACAAACCATTTTAACCCAGGCCCTTGAGAATGGAACTATTAATGAACGCACCAAAAAATTCTTAACACAAGAAGATCCTAAAAGCCCAGTACTATACATGGTTCCTAAAGTCCATAAGGACCACCATGTCCTCCTATTGTATCCACCAAAAATAGCTTGCATGAGCCCATTGGGAAATTCCTTGATAAATACTTGCAACCTCTGATACTAAACACCCAATCCTACATAAATGTAAATGTAAATGTAAATGTATTTCGATTTATATAGCGCACGAATCACCCAGGGGTCTCAAGGCGCTTGCTTAGGGAACCCGTCCTGGTATTCCCCTGTGAGATACCCCGGCAGGGTATTCACAAGGTGAAAGCCAGGCATCCCGCCGCGAGGGGCCGTAGTGGAGATTAAGCAAGCTATTGCCCAGAGTCGCAGAGTGTGACCCCGTGAGTCGAGTAGGCACCGGAGCGAGAATTGTCGAGTCTGTGGAATTTTTGAGCCCAAGACCCGCCGAGGGGGGGAATCGAACCCTGGTCCACGGCTGATCTCAGCTTCCGGGTCTGCCGCCTCTAACCACTGAGCCACGCTTCTCCACATAAAGGACACCACCGATTTTTTGATGAAACTGAAAACAACTTATCATGGCAACAGTAGACGTTAAAGCGTTATACACGTCAATCCCGCATTAACAAGGCCTAGAAGCAGTAGAAAGAGCATTAGTACAAAGTGAATACCCTTTGGATTTACAAGTGTTCTTAATGGAACTAATGCAATTTACTTTGATGCATAGTTACTTTCAGTACGAAACAAGATGGTTCATACAGAAGAGTAGAACTTCCATGGGCAACTGTGCCGCACCGGCATATGCTAATATCTACATGGCAGCATTTGAAGAGGAACATGTATACAAAGATTCAACTTGGATGGAACATATTAATTTATATGTACGTTTTATTGATGACATTTTTGTTGTCTGGAAGGAGAGCCACCAAAGTTTACACAATCCACTAATAAAACTGGATGCTAAAGATGACAGAATAAAGTTCACTTGGAATATCAATGCAAAAACAATTCAATATCTTGATGTAGAGATCACACAAACGGAAGGCAAGTTCACCACGAATCTCTACCGCAAGGAAACTGACAGGAATAATTTATTAAGATTCGATAGCCATCATCCTCCAGCATTAAAACGACACCTACCATACTCTCAATTTCTTAGGGTGAAAAGAGTGGTCTCAGAGGAAGAGCAACTAGATCAGCAATTGAACATAATGAGGCAAAGATTTTTGGATAGAGGCTATCCAGATACAGTAACGCAACAAGCCATGCACAGAACCACATTAAAGAAACGGGAAGACCTTTTGACAAACAAAAAACGCAGTGAACAACTGCGGATAACATGTGTGAGTAAATATTCTACTGTAAGTCAACAATATAAGGCTATCATTAAGAGACATTGGTCTATGATGACAATTGAGCCAGATTTCAAAGGAATATTCTCCAATGAACCCATGTTCGCGTACACTAGAGCAAAAAATGTATCAGACTTTTTGAAAACTCCATCTGAACCTAGTGAAATCACCAATTACCGAGGAACGGTTCCGTGTTTAAATTGCAACAATTGCAACAATATAATGAAGGGCAACGTCATCACACACCCAATGAAGGGGCATAATATCTACCTTAAAGTTAACGGAACATGCGACTCAGCGAACATAATATATATGTTAAAGTGCCCTTGTGGGCGGATATATGTGGGTCACACAGAAAGAAAATTCAAAGTAAGGTTGAATGAGCACAAGAGTAACATACGTACAGGATCATTAAAATCCTCAGTGGCGATTCATTTTCAGGAAGAAAAACATCATATAAGCCAATTGAAAGCTTGTATTTTGGAACAGGTCAACAGAAGAGAAGGTTTGACTAACAAGAATAGTTTACTGAAGAGGGAAAATCATTGGATTTTCCATCTGAACAGTTTAAAACCCAACGGGTTAAATGAAAGGACTGAATTTCAGTGTTATTTATAAGGACTATCAACATTGTAGCGTTTATTGAAACTTATGTTTTTTAAACAGCCATATTCATTTCGAAACACCTTTTTAGGTGTCCAGACCCATGTTCAGTACATGCAGCGACATTGGTTTTATACACTTTCGCTAGAGCGATGCAGTAACACATCGCCCAATACCATAGTTTGATATATTGGTTTTTCCAGTTTACATTTTGTATATAACATGATAGTCTATAAAGTTTCATAGTTGACATACCCCTTTAAGCCAAATGAACAACGCGTAACGCTTTTACGTCACACGTATGCGTAGGAGACACCCATTATTTCTACCCGGAAATGCGAGTCAAGCATACTCAGAGCCGTTAGTGCAGAGACGCGAACGAAGTACCAGCAGGTAAATACCCCAGACGAGCTAATAAAATGTTGGGCATTTCATTAATGAAGTCCCGCCTATAGGTTTTTAGAAGCTGGCAAACGTTTAGTGTAACGGCGCGCACAGTATCATACATCGTTGACCGATGGGGCACATAGTCCGCAAATTCACGTAGTGCGTTATTAGTGAACAAGCGATACGTTAGACATTGTGTACAACAGCAAGTGGGTAATGTAGAACAGGGATTACCGAAAAGAATTGGAACTTTGCAAACATCGACTGTTTGATTATGCAAAGTGATAGGACTTTTATGTTAGGTTATATAAGGTGGTATGTAGCGAAGAGACACCATAAGACACCGAGTGATTGTAAGTAATGTTAGAATCGCACATAAGAAGTGTTTATGTAACATTAACAATTAAGCTAAATAGTATGCTCATAATGTTATGTTTGTTATTTGTAGATGGATCCCTGATGAAGGTGGTTATCCACCGAAATGCATTGGATATATATTATTTTTCTGGGATGAAAGCTGAATAATGTGAATAAGGCAAAATTTATCAAGTCAATGAAATAAAATTGAATATTCATAATCAACTACGAGGAACTATATTATTTTGAAACAGCTGAATGTTTTGGTCAGCAATATACCAGTGCCCAAGGTGACAGTTACACCGGTGAGTGTCACTGCTACTTATCAAAATTGATAATGTCTGTACTGGCCAAGCCTAATATTGTTTATTCATAATGCTCTATTCCACCAAAGCTGCCGACGCGTTTCGAGACCAGGACAAGTGTCCCTGGGCTCTCATCAGGGCTTTTATTATTTGTGTCTGAAAGATGCAAAGAAAAAAGCGTTTCACCATTTTGTTGAAATGAAAGCCTCAACTTTAAAAATGCATTCACTAGTAGTATGTACATAAGAAGAGTCTACATACCAGGCTCTTTTTCTAGGAAGGAGAGGACTTGTAGTCAGGAGAAAGGGGGGACCAAGGGAATCAATCGTTTTCAATGGGCAGACAATTCAATCTGAAAAATCAGGGCATGATTTATTCAAATAAACTAAGCATTTGTATTGGTGCCATACCAATATATAAATCGACTACGTCGACTGCAAAGTTCTCACCAAGCACTAACCTTGTATGCGCCGCCAAACGGCGAGATGGCTTGTAAAATATGACCATCCGTGTGTTTTCCTGCCAGAAATAAAGTGAGCACGTATGAATCGATTTAAAAAAAATTTGAAAAAAAACAGAAAGTGAAGGGCTATGGCCTTCTCTACATATTTAAAGGACGCTGTGGTGTAACAGCAAGAGCCTACCTTGTGCAGGCTTTGTTATTCTTAAATTGAAAATGGTCCAAACACTTGTGTTCCTGTCAAGTAAAAAGGAACACTTGTAAATGATTCAAATATAAATAAGTTTTTGCTTTGGAGGAATGACCCTGGGATTAAAAAGTTACCTTCTCCAAAAGTGCTTCTGCAGCAACCGGGTTCCTCGAGGTATGATTCAAAATGGCCGGCTTGTTTGTGGGCTGGATTTATATGAATGGGGCCCAAGTGCATTATGGATCTAGTAGTTTCAACAAATCGAAATAAAAAAAAAAAAATCGAAGTTCAACAAATAGACTGTGTGTGGAAGGCCACGTTTTGTGAAATTATGGTGTGGGCGCTACTTTATTTAAAAGGTTAATTTCAAGGTGAGAACATATGCTTTGATAGATTAAAAGGAATGTGCATTCAAACCCAGTTCCCTTTAATAACAGCCTGATGACAAATTGTGTGAATCAATCAATGCTGGTGGAGTATCATGGTCCCCATAGACTCCATGAAAGTTATATTTGTACAGAAAAAAGAAGAGTCGAAGTGTCGGGCCCACTGGCCAAGCCTGGCGAGTCAAACCTGACATACAAGTCACTCACGAAAAAACTTTCAGTTCTCACAGCCGCGCTATCTCCGAGAGATTGTTAAGCCCGGTTTGTGCACTGTTAAATTTCAAAATCAAGTATGCTTCCTTTTGAAGCCGAATTCGTTCGACATCAAGGCATTGATTTGTAGGTTTTACTATGTGTAAGACGGACCACTTGAAGTCATGCTCATCGTGACCCTTATCCAAAAAGTGCTATACCATGGGCGCTGACATCACTTTTTTCTTGATTCTGGACCGGTGCTGACTGATCCTGTAGTTGATCTGTTGGCTAGTCTTGCCAATGTACATTTTCGAACAAGGACACAGTATCATGTAGACCACATTTTTGGTCCTACGATTAGAAAAATCTGTGTGTGACCATCTGACTCCTTGGTGTGTAAATTCCCTGCCTTCGATGGTGCTGGGGCAGGCTACACAGTTGCCACACTTGTGGTGGCCCTCAATGGGCCTCAAGTTCCATTGAGACTGCAAGTCGCTTTTTGGCTTAGGTAATGAGATATCAGCTCTGATCAGTTGTTGCCCAATGCTATGATTTTTCTTATAAGCAAAAATCGGTTTAGGGAAAGGGCAATCCAGCCCTTCCAAAATGTGCCAGTCTTAAGCACCGCCTGTCGTACTTTGTGTGTATCAGGGCAGAACGTGGTGACACAGACAAGTTTATCTAACGGTGTACGTTTCTTAACCTGGAGTAGGCATTCCCGAGGTGTATATCTAGCTCATTTCAAAGAATGTTTGAGGAGCTTTTTTGGGTAGCCTCTTTCTTGCATGGCAGAGCAAAAATTGTGGGCATGTTTGTCATAGTCTTGGATGTCAGAGCAATTTCTTCTGATCCTAAGTAGTTGGCCGTAAGTCAAATTGGATTTGAGATTTCTCGGGTGAGCGCTTTTATGGTGTAAAATTGTGTTCCTGTCGGTGGACTTTTTGAACAAAGATGTTTTTAATTGACCTTGGTCACATATGAGCTCCACGTCAAGGAATGTCATGCGATTAGTACTGTGCTCGATGGAAAATTGGATATCTCTATGTCTAGCATGGAGCCAACTATGGAATCCCATTAATTCGGTCTGGCTCCCCTGCCACAGGAGCCAGACGTCATCAATGTAGTGATACCACTGTGTGATCTGATGTTTGAAGAGGTTATTCACCTCTACACATTTCTCCTCATACTGTGCCATGAAGAGGACTGCCATCTCTGGGGCATAAGGACAACCCATGGCAGTCCCCTTCACTAGCATGAAATACTCACCATTGAAGGTGAAATAGTTTTCTTCAGTGCTATTTCAGCTAGTTGTAAAATGAACGCGGTAGGAACCCTATGGGGTCTTTCTCTTTTATCAAGGTATATTTGCATGACCTCTAGAGCTTCCTCTTGGGGAATTTGAGTATAAAGGGATGTGACGTCTAGGATAACCATTTTTTGTGACTGGGCATCAAATGGGGTACCTTCCACTTTCAGTAGAAAGTCTGTCGTGTCTCTAAGGTAAGACTTGACCTCGCTAAGAAAAGGCTTTAAGAAAAAATCAACGTATTGTGCTATTGGTTCCAGGCATGAATCATAACCCGAAACTATTGGGCGGCCTGGAGGCAGTCGCAAGTTCTTGTGAATCTTCGGTAGAAGATAAAGGACGGGAGTCCTTGGAAATTTCTTGAGAAGGTAATCGTATTCTTTTTCCCCTAGAAAACCACCTTCTTTCGCAAGTTCTAGAATTTGAGCAATCTGTCCCTGAATTTGCTTCACTGGGTCTTCAGACAGGGCACGGTACCAAGTGGTATTTCTCACGTGCTTGTCGCCTTCCGTTAGATACTTATGGCGGGGCCAGATGACTACTGCCCCGCCTTTGTCTGCTTGTTTTATAACTAATGAAGGGTCCTCTTTTAAAGATCTTATATTAGCCCGTTGTTTATGGCTCATGTTCTGCTGGGTATAGCTCTTTGTTTTCTCCATTTTAGTAATGGCAGATAACAGAACCTGCTCAAACGCTAAGACCTGTTTGGGAATGTTGTTATGTGGTACAAACCTTGATTTATTTCTCAACCCTGTTGGTTCCGTATTTTCAATAGCTGGTGGGTTTGCAAAAAAGGCCTTGAGTCTGACCTTACGACAAAACTTAATAGTCTCCATTTTGAGCTTTGTGTAGTCTGTTTTTTTACAAGGGACAAACTTGAGACCTAAATTTAATACTGTCTCTTCTTCAACAGAAAGCACTCTTGTAGACAAATTGACTACTATACTGGCACCACCTATGATTTGTAATGGTTGTTGCGTGTTCTCATGTCCCATGGTACCTTGTATCTGGGCTTCGATTGTTTGCCTTGGTCTAAAAAAGACACACCCTTCTTTTTATTTCTATTGTCAGATTCTGATGAATCTGATGAGGACGTGCTTGAAAAAGTTGTAAATCTATTTCTAGATCTGCCCTGGTAGCTTGACAGGGCCTGCCGCGATTCTGTCTGTGAAAAGTAGTCGTCTCTTAGAAAGGGGTAGACTTGTTCAATTTTAAATGCCTTGATGACCCTTTCGTATTTATTGCTTTTGTCGTTAATTGTGTTGTCCTTAAAGACCTGGATGTCTTTCTCTATTTTTTCTAGGAGTGACTTGGCGTCAGTGACCACCTGGCTGTTCTGTATGGCCTTAGTAAGCTCCTCTATTTCTTCCTCCTCCTTGCGACGAAGCCTTTGTGCAGTTTGAATGGTGTGGACCATCAGGTCAAAACTGCAGTTTTTATTAATAAAGCTAAAGCCTTTTTTGTATTCGGAATCTTCAGTAAAGATGACAGGGACGTTCTTGACCTGGAGGCCCCAAGGGATTGTACCTCCCTTGAGGTGCTTCAGGAGGAAATGTCCATGTAATTCAGTCCTTACGTGTTTTTTAGCCAGTCTGATCAATTTGTCAGACTCGTTCTGTTGTTTTGCACTAGTGCTAAGTGAAACTGAAGCAAAAGGAGATGAGGCTATCAAATCTTGAATATGGCTTTCACTAAATGACAAAGTGTCCTTTTCTGCCATACTTCTGAGAGAATTATAGTCTCTCAAATTGATTCTTATAAAAGATCGGGGACCTATTTTTGTCCTACAATCTCTCGCGGATAAAAACCCGCCCTAAAGTTGGAACCCAAAGGAGATAGGTCTATGAAAACGTAGTTAAGGCTAGACCCTTATTAATGCATACAACATGAAAATTGCCTCAACCACTCTTACTTGAACGAAAAAACGTTTTCAGGTTAGAAAAATATTTATTACATCCCAACCAGGCATGCTTATTCAATGCCAATTATTTTTAAATTTTAGAAATATATTTTAACATCAATAGACAGAAATAAGGACTGTACATTCAATTTATATACAAATGGTTTGATACACATAGAAACAGAACAGTGTCAAAATAATATTTAAACATCCAACATCCTACAAAAAAATTAATACATAACAGGAAACAAATATCACATACATATAGAATCAATGAATGAAAAAACTCAAAAGAATGGGGAATAGAGAACAACTGAATGACTCAAAATTGATAATGTCTGTACTGGCCAAGCCTAACACTGTTTATTGATAATGCTCTATTCTACCAAAGCTGCCGACACATTTTGAGACCAGGACAAGTGTCCCTGGGCTCTCATCAGGGCTTTTATTCTTTGTGTCTAAAAGATGCAAAGAAAAAAGCGTTTCACCATTTTGTTGAAATGAAAGCCTCAACTTTAAAAATGCATTCACTAGTAGTATGTACATAAGAAGAGTCTACATACCAGGCTCTTTCTCTAGGAAGGAGAAGGCTTGTGGGACTTGTAGTCAGGAGAAAGGGGGGACCAAGGGAATCAATCGTTTTCAATGGGCAGACAATTCAATCTGAAAAATCAAGGCATGATTTATTAAAATAAACTAAGCGTTTGTATTGGTGCCATACCAATATATAAATCGACTACGTCGACTGCAAAGGTCTCACCAAGCACTAACCTTGTATGTGCCGCCAAACGGCGAGATGGCTTGTAAAATATGACCATCCGTGTGTTTTCCTGCCAGAAATAAAGTGAGCACGTATGAATCGATTTGAAAAAAATTTGAAAAAAAACAGAAAGTGAAGGGCTATGGCCTTCTCTACATATTTAAAGGACGCTGCGGTGTAACAGCAAGAGCCTACCTTGTGCAGGCTTCGTTATTCTTAAATTGAAAATGGTCCAAACACTTGTGTTTCTGTCAAGTAAAAAGGAACACTTGTAAATGATTCAAATATAAATAAGTTTTTGCTTTGGAGGAACGACCCTGGGATTAAAAAGTTACCTTCTCCAAAAGTGCTTCTGCAGCAACCGGGTTCCTCGAGGTATGATTCAAAATGGCCGGCTTGTTTGTGGGCTGGATTTATATGAATGGGGCCCAAGTGCATTATGGATCTAGTAGTTTCAACAAATCGAAATTTTTTTTTTTTTTTTTTTTTAAATCGAAATTCAACAAATAGACTGTGTGTGGAAGGCCACGTTTTGCTAAATTATGGTGTGGGCGCTACATTATTTAAAAGGTTAATGTCAAGGTGAGAACATATGCTTGATAGATTAAAAGGAATGTGCATTCAAATGCAGTTCCTTTTAAGAACAGCCTGTTGACAAATTGTGTGAATCAATCAATGCTGGTGGAGTATCATGGTCCCCATAGACTCCATGAAAGTTATATTTGTACAGAAAATAGAAGAGTCGGGCCCACTGGCCAAGCCTGGCCAGTCAAACCTGACATACAAGTCACTCACGAAAAAAAGTTTAGTTCTCACAGCCGCGCTATCTCCGAGAGATTGTTAAGCCCGGTTTGTGCACTGTTAAATTTCAAAATCAAGTATGCTTCCTTTTGAAGCAGAATTCGTTCGACATCAAGGCATTGATTTGTAGGTTTTACTATGTGTAAGACGGACCACTTGAAGTCATGCTCATCGTGACCCTTATCCAAAAAGTGCTCTAACATGGGAGCTGACATCACTTTTTTGTTGATTCTGGACCGGTGCTGACTGATCCTGTGGTTGATCTGTTGGCTAGTCTTGCCAAAGTACATTTTTGAACAAGGACACAGTATCATGTAGACCACATTTTTGGTCCTACAATTAGAACAATCTGTGTGTGACCATCTGACTCCTTGGTGTGTGAATTCCCTGCCTTCGATGGTGCTGGGGCAGGCTACACAGTTGCCACACTTGTGGTGGCCCTCAATGGGCCTCAAGTTCCATTGAGACAGCAAGTCGCTTTTTGGCTTAGGTAATGAGATATCAGCTCTGATCAGTTGTTGCCCAATGCTATGATTTTTCTTATAAGCAAAAATCGGTTTAGGGAAAGGGCAATCCAGCCCTTCCAAAAGGTGCCAGTTCTTAAGCCCAGCCTGTCGTACTTTGTGTGTATCAGGGCAGAACGTGGTGACACATACAAGTTTATCGTGGAAAATGTGCAATCAAAAGAACTTTGATGACATCCCTTAGGCACTCAAAACAGGTGAAATCCTCCAACAAATTCAGTAGAAAATAAGTTCTTTCAACTGAGTTTAATTTTCATTTTTCATTTTTCAGTTTTTCATTATTTTCATTTCAAAAGAAAATATCCACTGCCAAATGCATATTAATATTCAAAATCCATATTAATGTTGCTGCTCCAATGCATTTCGGGCTAACAGCCCTTCATCAGGGAGCCTATACAAACAAAAGACGAACATATCTGTCATATGGTGGTAATTGTTTGTCAATTGAAATTAAAAAACGGTGATTGTAAAATGGTGGTAAAGATAAAACCTTATTTCCAGGTGTTCACCAGGTAACGTGAAAGAAATGGTGTCAGTTACGCGATGCTTAATCTGAGGGTAACTAACGGGTGAGTTCGGCAGAACGTTAAAATAACGTGGTTCACCGGTGGCTTGTGATGGAACTGACTTGAAATACTACTCAATACGGAGAAAGTGAAACCCCAAAGGTAAAGGCGTGCTATACTAGCAATGCAGAAATTCTAAAGTGGCGTGCAAAACTTACTTTTCTAGCAGGGTTCACAGCGTTTCTGAAAACGCTGACCGCAGATCGGCGTGTTAGTCCGGAAATGCGGTGAAGGTAAATAAATGGCCGTGAGTGGTTAGTGCTAAGGCACGTGATCGCGACTAATGAAAACAGAAAGTGGACTAATGGTAAACGTGTCGAACAATAAAGAACACAGTGAGATGCGCCTAAACAATGTATAAAATAAAATAAAGGACTGGCAAAACTGAATTAGTAAAATAGTAAATTAGTAAAATAGGTAAATTGGCAAACGTCTGTGATGAAACCACACTGTGGATTTGGGATCAGAACAGATGCACCCGCATGGTGCATTATGTACAGTAAACGTTGTTACAAATAACACGAAAATTCGATCCGTTCATTTAAACCGAAGGGCTTGATCGAATTTAATTTGTAAATCCAAAAGTTTTCTCTTTGTAGCAATGCCCTGTTGTTGTCTCTTCCTTCCGATTTAGGAACAATTTCCAGTGCCATGAATTTCAGTTGGGCTATAGTATGGTTAGAGTCCAAAAAGTGTGACGCTATGGACGATTTAAGATTTTTAGTTCGAATGTTTGATTTGTGTTCGTTGACGCGGGTTTTTAACTTGCGCTCCGTCTTGCCCACGTATACCTTCCCACACGGGCATTTGAGGAGGTAAATTAAATTGGTGGAATCGCATGTAGCCGTGACTTTCAAGTTAATGTTATAACCTTTCATAGGATGTGATAGTTTGTTGCCTGTAATTACATTATGACAATTATTGCAATTATTGCATGGTCTGGTGCCTTTATGGATCACTATTTGTTCTGTCGGTTGTTTGAGAATTTCTCCCAGGTTTCTGCCCCTTGTATGAGCAAATATGGGTTTGGCTTCAAACATATTATTGAAATCTGTCTCTAACTGTAACATTGGCCAATGTCTTAGGATGATCTTTTTGTACTTCGAGCTGGCATTGGAATATTTGGAAACAACGACCATCCGGTCTTCATCTTTTTCCTTTTTTGAAGGTAGTAGAAGTTTCTCTCTGGGTATTTTGTTGACCTCTTTTTTAGTTTTTACTAAAAGATCATCTGGGTATTCTCTGGCTTTGAAACGGTTAATCATTTCCTCCATTCTATTTTCCAAGACAGTTGGGTCCGAGGTGATTCTTTTAACTCTCAACAGTTGAGATTTGGGTAGGTGATTTTTTAGAGATGGCTGATGGAAACTCGAATAATGCAGCATATTGTTGCGGTCGGTGGATTTTCTGAAAATATCTGTCGTGATTTGGTGGTCTTTTATGGTGATGCGAACATCCAAAAAGGTTATGGTATTTGAGTCAATGGTCCAAGTAAATTGGATACGTTGGTTGGCTGAGTTTAAAGTAGTTAATGCTAATTCCAAGTTGGCGCGTGATCCTTTCCATAGGATAAACAAATCGTCTATATAGCGTACATACATCTTTAAGTGGTTTTTCCACAACTGATTCTGCCAGATGTTGTTGTTCTCAAACTCTCCCATAAAAATATTCGCGTATACTGGAGCAGCTGAATTACCCATGCTGGTGCCCACTAGTTGCAAGAACCAATTGTCTTTGTAGGAGAAGTAGCTATGGTAGAGCGTGAATAAGGTTAATTCCATCAAGAATAATTTCAATGATTCATCTGTCTCCAGTTTCATGATGGCTTGTTCCATGGCTTCTATACCTTCTTGATGTGGGATAGAAGTGTATAGTGAGCTGACATCGGCTGTGCACAGCCATAATTGCTCATTGGGGTCTATTTGAATATCTTGTAGTCTTCTCAAAAAATCAGTAGTGTCACGAATGTAACTAGCCATTGACTGAACAATCGGTTGGAGATGTCGATCCAGGTATTGACCTACTGGTTGGTGTATGCTACCGCACGTTGACACGATAGGTCTGATAGGAGGGTTCATCAAGTCTTTATGAATTTTTGGTACAGCATATATTCGAGGACTTTTGGGGTGTGATTTTAATAGAAAGTTCTTAGTTTTTTGGTTGATAACACCCGCTATGTGGGCTTTGTTGACAATTTCTTGTAGTATCCTCATGAATTGTGTCGTTGGATTTCCAGTCAGTTGTGAATACGTGGTCTCATCAGATAAGTGAGCATTGATTTTTTGATGATACATTATTGAATTCATTACGACTAATGCGCCGCCCTTATCGGCTTTGATACATATTATGTCATCGTTGTTTGCGATTTTTTTGAGCATATCGCGATCTTTTTGTGTGATGTTTTTGAAAGGGCTTTTCTTGAAGTTGATGGTTTGTAGGTCTTTTTTCACCATTTGTTCAAATAGGTCGATGGTTTTGTGACTTTGAGGAGCTTGAAACGAGCTGGTGGTTCTTAAACCCATGAGCGGGTCAGGTTCATTATCTCCCAATGATGGTACTATGTTGGTAAAGAAGTGTCGTAATTTGAGCTTTCTAATCAATTTAAATGTGCTGATTTCTAATTCTAAGAGATCAGTTCTGGTCGTTGGTACGAAGGAAGTACCCTTTTCAAGTAGTTCTAATTTCTAATGAAAAACTGAAAAATGAAAAATGAAAATTAAACTCAGTTGAAAGAACTTATTTTCTACTGAATTTGTTGGAGGATTTCACCTGTTTTGAGTGCCTAAGGGATGTCATCAAAGTTCTTTTGATTGCACATTTTCCACGATTGTTTTCATATCGCCCAGTGTGTTGGGCGACACCTTAGAGCACCTAATACCTTGGAAAAACTACTGTAGAATCTATTAACAGCAGTGCACGGGTTTCTTATATAAAACTCAGTTTACATACAAGTTTATCTAACGGTGTACGTTTCTTAACCTGAAGTAGGCATTCCCGAGGCGTATATCTAGCTCTTTTCAAAGAATGTTTGAGGAGCTTTTTTGGGTAGCCTCTTTCTTGCATGGTAGAGCAAAAATTGTGGGCATGTTTGTCATAGTCTTGGATGTCAGAGCAATTTCTTCTGATCCTAAGTAGTTGGCCGTAAGGCAAATTGGATTTGAGATTTCTCGGGTGAGCGCTTTTATGGTGTAAAATTGTGTTCCTGTCGGTGGGCTTTTTGAACAAAGATGTTTTTAATTGACCTTGGTCACATATGAGCTCCACGTCAAGGAATGTCTTGCGATTAGTACTGTGCTCGATGGAAAATTGGATATCTCTATGTCTAGCATTGAGCCAACTATGGAATCCCATTAATTCGGTCTGGCTCCCCTGCCACAGGAGCCAGACGTCATCAATGTAGTGATACCACTGTGTGATCTGATGTTTGAAGAGGTTATTCACCTCTATGCGTGTAACAAGAGGGAGAGAGAGGACTAGATAGCTAGTCCGAGTCCCCGAGGGTTTATATGTGATTAATCAAAGAGGACTAGCTTAAGTTGACCAGAGTGTTACAGTACTCTAATTAGTTCTGTCACGGGCACCTTGTTGGTGTATTCATGAAGCCCTCACCCACCAACCTAGTTGGTGGCATGCTTCATCATCGGGCCCACCCAGTGAAACCTAGTATGTCCCGGGTGTGCTACGACGCCTGATTACAGCAGAGCTGGTATATTGCTGAGAGTGCAGTGAGTGAAGTTGAGTGAGTTGTGATTTAAAACGGCTTGGTGGTGGTCCCAGTACCCGAGGGTAAATTAAATTTTAATAACTGGGCCGTCAACAGCGGTTAAAAGTAAGGCTACAGGACGCGTGAGGGTGGCGAGTTACTGCCCCCTGCGTCCTTCAGATGGTCGACATGTTTCAGCCAGTGCCTTAAAGTATTCTGGCTTTCCTCAGGACCGTTTTTTAAAAAGGTGTGGTGAAATAAAACAGACTTAGTGTTGTGGTACAGACTATGTGATACACTCACTAAGGCGTTTTTCTATATGTGAGAGGGGGATTCCCTTCTCATGCATACCTGTACAGACAAACGTTAAGGACAAGGACAAAACATATACAGAGAGAGTCAGTAGTCAGGTTAGACATATGGTCAACAATGCTTTGGTGGCCGGGTCTATAGTGCAAGGTGAGAGGACTATAGTCGGCTAGGTGTGATGGTACTGGTGGTGCCATCAGAGTGAAAATACGCGACTAATTAGGAGCGTGGTGTGGCTAAAACACGAAAATCACACTGTGAGGAGTTGACTTAGTGTGGCAGGGCGCAAGAAAATTGTTCTTACGCTTTGGGTTATTAGCCAAGGCTTCCTGGAGGGAAGCGGTAAGGGGATGACCCTATGGGAGAAAAAGAGAGGCTGCAGGGGTTAAGGACCTGTGAGGAAGGAAGCGCTTACCCAGTTTGTTGTTTGGAGGCTTGTCAGGTTTGTCATACTCACAGTCTTTCTGGTCAGTGCCTGCCTTGTACCTGTTGTCCCGCCGTCGTCCTCCGGTAGAATGAGCCTGTCGACGTGTGGGCTTTTTATACTATGGTTAACGAGGTAATGATGAGCACCTGTGGGAATAGTCAGGGTGGAAAGACTACCCCTTTGTGTTGTTGCTGCTCATGCTCGTGGTTTGTACACTAGTCTCTCGTGCATGCTCTGTAAGATAGCGCGATTGCTATGTTACTGCTCATGCTCATGATTTACACACTAGTCTCTCGCACATGCTCAGTATGATTGCGTGATTAAAATGTTAGTGCTCATGCTCATGATTTGCACACTAGTCTTTGCACATGCTCAGTATGAAAGCGCGATTACAATCTGTATGATAGAGTAATTAAGGTACATGTAGCAACAATTTAGCTGGTAATATATGCCGCCGTTGGTACGGGGAAAGGGGCAACACCCATGTTAGGTGTGGCGTGGTCTATCAGCGCAGGCGCAAAGGGATCATTGTTGCCCACGTGTGCGCTAATGTTGGGGAGACATGCTTGTGGGACGCGCCGCGTCCCAGAGTGGTTCGGCCAGTTAATCACTGCATAATGTGCATGCGCTGCTGGGCGCTGTGTGCTAAAGTTGACATGGCAATATTAAAGGTGGTTTAAGCATGTGCCCATGGTTAAGGCAGCCTAGTGGTGCAAAAAAGGGGGAGCATGATCTATGTCTATGTACAGAAGGACTATGGCACGGGGGACTGGCCACTGTACAAAAGGCGAGGTAACTGTGACTAGTGTAGGTCTAGGGTGTGACTGAGTTCCACGGTATGGCGTCGTTGAGGCCATTGGTTTGGGTGGATAGGCGATATATCCAACGTTGTTCCTTGCTGAGTAATTTCTTATCATTATCCACTGCCAGTTCCGGTAGTTGTTCGATGATGGTCCAGGTCAGGTCATTGGGGGTGTGTCCCTGGGTGATGAAATGACTGGTCAGTTTGCTAATGTTCTTCTTGCACCTGATTGTGCTCCTGTGTTCTGTGATTCTAGTCCTTATTTTGCGGGCGGTCATACCGATGTATCGTTGGCCGCAGCTGCAGGTAAGAAGTAGATCACGTTACGTGAATTGCAGTTTGTGTGGCTGCGTTGAGTCCACACTTTCTCTGGTTCTAGTATCAATGTTTTCGTATGGCTGGTAAGGTGGCACACGCTACAGTCATTGCATGGATAATGTCCAGAAATTTTAGGTAGGCCCCACGCATTCAGGATAGTGTTGGGTTCTCTATTGGTCAGGGGTCTGGGGCAGGTGCTCACGAGTTGGTCTTTCAGGTTGTTGCTCCTTTTATAGGCAAACCTAGGGGTTTCCCATTGTCGTTGTCCAGAGTTTAGGATTTTCCAGTTTCTGCGTATGAGCTTCGCCACCTCATTGGAGGCTGTGTTGAATGTGGTGACACACGTGATGGGTTGGTCACTCTTGTCCTTGGGTACAGTTTCCAGAAGGGCCTCCCTATTTTGGTTCCTGGCTCTTTTCTTGGTTTTGTTAATGATGGCCCGGGGGTAGCCTCGTTCCTCCAGTTTCTTAGACAGGTCTGCCGATTGATTTTTGTAGTCGGTTGCTTGAGTGCAGTTTCTGCGTACACGCAGAAACTGCCCAAATGGTAAGTTTTCCCTTAAAGGGCGGGGATGGAAACTTGTGTAGTGGAGGAGTGAGTTCCTTGAGGTAGGCTTGTAATAGGTGGTAGTGATCAATTGGCCATCTTTGGCCCATATGTTCAGATCAAGGAACGCCAAGTGGCTTGCACTAGAGGTGCTTGTGAATTTCAGGTATGGGTCTCTTTGATTGAGCCAAGTGAGGAACAGTTGTAGAGTTATTTCTGATCCCTGCCAGATCATAAAGATGTCGTCTATATATCGACGCCATGTGAGGATATTCCCGGTATAGGGATTGGTGTTGTGGGTGATGTGGGTCTGCTCAAAGAGGTGGACATAGAGTCCTGCCACGCTGGGGGCGAAGACGCTGCCCATTGAAGTTCCGTTGGTTTGCAGGTACAGGCTTCCCTCATACTCGAAATAGTTTTCCTTTAGTGCTATTGTGGCACATTGGAGGATGAAGTCTCTGGGTGTGTGATGCGGCCATGGGGACTCCATGAGTACCTGTCTCAGGACTTGGATGGTGGCATCCTGGGGGATACTGGTGTAAAGGCTTTCAATATCCAGGCCCACCAGGAGTTGGGTTTCTGGGTTGAATTCAGTGTTGTTGATGACTTGTAGTAAGTGTTTGGTGTCCTTGATGTAACTGGGTGTTTGCTGGACCAGTGGATTAAGAAAGAAATCGCAATAGCGAGAGAGGGGTTCCAGAAGGGAGTTGATGCCAGACACTATAGGTCTGCCCGGGGGGGGGGAGAATACCTTTATGTATTTTAGGTACTGTGTAAAAGTATGGTACTTTTATCTTTTGGGGGCAGAGGTACTCTGCTTCTTGTTTGGAGATGTGTTCCGCCTCGTGGGCCGTCTTCACTAGTGCCTGGATAGTGCTTTGTAGTGAGTTGGTTGGGTCATGTTCCAGTTTTTTATAGTTTCTTTGGTCGCTTAGTAGTCGGCGACATTCGGTGTCATAGTCCTGTTTATCTAAGAGCACAATGCCTCCTCCCTTGTCGGCAGGTTTTATTATGATAGAGGGATTGTTTTTGAGTTCCTGGATGATTTCTCTGTCTTCTTTCGACAGGTTGTTGAAGTGGTTGGTTGGTTCTAGGTTCTCGACATCATTGTAAACAGCCAATTCAAAAGTGGTGATCTCTGGGGGCACTGTGGAGGGTGGCGGGGTGAAGGTGGATTTGGTCCTCAGGCCTGTGATATTAGGGTTTTCAGTGGGAGTTGAGTCGTCCCTCGAGGGTTTCTCGAAGAAGGCTTTGAGTTTTAGTTTCCTCATGAACTCCGCCAGTTCCACGTGCAGTTTAAATTTGTCCAATCTAGTCGTTGGCACGAAGGATAGTCCCTTTTCTAGGACTGAGACCTGTTTGGGTGTCAGTGAAATGTTAGAAAGGTTAAACACCATGGACTCATGGGTTTCTTGGTTTATGATTTGCTGGTTCCCGGTTGGCTGGATGCCTTCTGGCGAGTGTTCGCGCTCACTGGGGTCCCGTCTTCGGCCCAGTGTACTTGTGGTTGCGGGTTGTGTCTTCTCCTTCCGCGTGTTCTTCTGCCCTGTCCTAAAAAAGGAGGCATGTGGGGTCCATGGTTTCCTGGGAATAAGGGCATAGGGCCAGGTGTATACATTGGCTGGTATCCGAAGTAGGGGTTTTGCAATGGGCCAAAGTTCGTTGGGGGCCCAAAGTACTGTCCAGGTTGTCCTCCCTGCCAGGTGTTTGGCCAGCGTTGTCCGCGGCGGCCTCTGCCACCCCGTTTCTGTGAGCTGTTGCTAAATTTCTGGACATTATCCATGCAATGACTGTAGCGTGTGCCACCTTACCAGCCATACGAAAACATTGATACTAGAACCAGACAAAGTGTGGACTCAACGCAGCCACACAAACTGCAATTCACGTAACGTGATCTACCTACTTACTGAGGAAAATTGAATTTTGCCTTGTCATGTGTGCCTACGTGTTCCCCATCCTATGTAATATGTGCATGATTAATATGCATATATCCCCCTATGATCGATTAAAGACGCAATTATAGTTGTGTCCAACGTTAGTATGTCAGTTCTCCAGTCCCCGTGAAAGCAACGTGAATTAGGCTTCTAGGCCTATGTTGCCACCCTTTTACATTGTACACGTTAATTCATCGAATTGTCCCCGTTACTAGGCCTCAAAGGGCCCGAACACCAGATTCAAGCTCCAGTCTCCTGAAACCACTCCGAGGAGCGATGCAGCCCCCACCTGCATCCCTGACCCTTCGCTTACTTCCTGCCGCGCAGCGCGGTGCCCAGCCTGGCTCTGCCTGCCTGTCTGCCAAGAATATGTTATGCCTCCAGTTATCAGTTCAGCTCTCCGTCTTCACATTCCTAAGCTAATGAACCGCATAAACATCTTCAGCTATAGTTTAGTCTTCCTGTCTCCATGTAAGAGAATTACTGAATTAATATTCATAGAAGATTCATAGCACACGCAATACATGAAGAATATATGCATGCACCAGCCCTAGTGTCAAGTAGCCTCTGCCCTGATGACATTTAGATTCTATCAACATGTTCTCCAAACACCAGATACCAGATATGCTATAGGTACATGTCGTCCTGACATCGCAGACTTTAGTCTCCTCTTCTAGTACAGAAGTCAGAGCCCCCAGCTCTCCCCAGTTACACGTCATGGTCCGTTTGCGCGCACCACTAGGTTAAAGGTTCCAGCTGCCCAGGTAGCCCCCTCCATGTATCCACCCATTTATGACACTTCTGTGACGTCTACATCACATGTCTTCGTGCACGCCCTGTGCACGCCTTCTTTTTACGCCCATGTGTTCTTATCTTACGTTTGTCACTTGTTACGCCTACTGTATGCAATATAATTGTAATGTTTTACTATATATACCATGTACTGTTGATGAGACGTTGCAGCTGCCATTCCATTTCATGCCAGGCTATTCCGATCCTGTCCCTTCCCTTATGCATGATTAAAGCCTGTTCAACTCAGATACCCCGGATCCTGCCTCTTATTTATTGAGCTATCTGTTTTATTTAATGCATAGAAAAATAGTACCGGTAATTAATTATTTATTTACCACATAATGGCGCCCGAATAGGGACGAGCCCCTTCCCCACGCGCCGGCGATGTAACGCAGGCCCCCTGACCCTTCTACAGCCGTGACGGAACCCTATGCGCACGTGCAGATATTTCTGCTTCAAGTCTCCCTAGGCCCACGGAGGAGACGGAGACTGCGGTCCGGCATCCAGACGAGGCAGTGAGGAATGCGGTTCGTCCCGACCAGAGCCCAAGCCGAGAGAGCAAGGTCCGAGGTATCCGGAGGCCCACCTGTAACCGAAGCCCGAAGCTCGAAGCGCATGCGTAGCAGTAACCAGACGTCGTAGCAGTCCAGTCCAGTCCGAGGCCTTCAGTTTCTGCTTCCCGGTGAGTACCGTTGCGGGGGAAGTATCTAGACAGGTTCATTAGTTTGTCCCTGGTCCGATGGGTTTGGGTACACAGATCCAGTCCGAAGTATTCACCTAGGTGGATACGGTATGACGTGTCTCTTTATGAGACCGGTATGTTCTGTACTGTTTTAGCAGTGCATCCAGTAATTCTAGTAAGCACGTTCTTGAGAAATTCAAGTGTTATGTACCAGGTAGTATTCTGTTCGAACTGTTATTAATGTATTTTTATGTCGTGGTTTGAGTGATTTGTTTGCCATTTCATTACTGTGATTATTGTGTATTGTGTTTAATTCAAGTATGACTCAAATATGCCTCTGTTTTCAAAGTTACGTCAGATAAAAACCAGAAAAGGGTTACTCGAAGAATCAGTTCCTGTCCCTCCTAGGGACAGTCCTGGACACTTTATGTATCACAAGCATGGCTTAGATGCCATATTATATCTAGACTTATGGGTGGATTATACAAAGAATCTTGAAGAGAAATATAGATGGCCTGTTTCAGGTACATGGGATGCCGAGTGCATCATGCGAGTAGAAGAAGCATTATGGAAAAAGAAAGCCAGACAGTCTCAGAAAGATGCCATCGAGTTATGGCGCAAAGAATCTCATAGAAGAACCGAGAAAGAATTTAGAAAAGCAGAATTAAGTAGGGAATCCTCAGAAAAAGCCCAAGAAAGGGAACTTCTAGAAGAAGGTGAACGAGTTAGAGCAGAACAGTCAGACAGACAGAGAAATGCCCTTATTAAAGGTATGTACCCTCTTCTTGCCGAGGGTTTGCCGAAGGCAACCCCGGAAGTACCCTGTAATTTACCGCCACCATTGGTCCCGATTAAGCTACGTCATAAACCGACTGCAGCTGAAATTTTTCTTTTGTCCTATTTGGACGATACAGTCCCAGAATATGCAAATCCTATTCCGCCTGCTCAACCTCGGCACCCTGTTAATAATGTAATTCCTGTTCTCCCAGCCACTGGTCCCGGGGACCCCGTTAATGTGCCAGTACCCCCGGACCAGCCCACATTACGTGTGCCCGTTTTACCAGTCACTTTACCAGCACATTCAGTATTAACTGACGATTCTAGTACAGGAGGAGCGGGGGGAGGTGCTCCTACCACCCCGCCTCCAGTAAAACGACTGACGCTGAGAGACGCAGCGTTACAGCGCACGCCAAAGGTGTCTACACACGCAGCCCTCAAGCAATACCTTACAGACTGCATATATGATTCAGTGCCAGGCGAAGATCACATGATATTATATTCCGTACGTCTAAGACGAGTTGCCAACTTTTTGGCCACCCTGCCCGAGATGAAGGAACATCTAGACAGAATATATCATTTTATCCGAACAGGGGAGAATTCAGAAAGTATTCACGAAGCTATGGCACACCGAAAGGTCGAGATTCAAGGTATGATTTTACAGTTCTTGATTAACTGTTTAATAAGAGAGCAGGACTATCCTGATAAAGACAAAGACGAGATGAAAGCCCTGACAAGGTGGAGTGACAATATAGCCGAGGGAAAACATAAGACACAGAACAGTATAGAAAGTATGTACAGGAAAATTCGTAAAGAAATTCTAAGTATACACGAGAAGGAGAAAGCAATAAGAGCAACCGAGAAAGAGAATGACTCTTCAAGTGAAGACGTAGACACCGAGAATCCCAGTAGAATAGCGTATGTAGGTAGAACGAGACTTTCCGATAGACACACACGCCTAGATTACAAGAAAGTTTTTCCTCCTCCCGTACCAGAACAGTGTTCTCTTGAACAAGTATTCCAGGCTACCGATAAAATTCTGAAACTACGAATAGGTTATAGTGAGCTTAGTACCATGCATGAACAAGAACTAGCCCGATCAGCAGTCCGATGGACTAGTGATTCTACCACGTTTTCAGATGAAATAGTGGCCCAAACGTTTCTGAAGCTGCCCCCAGCCGAGCAGCGTCTGGTGGGTATGTACATGATCCAGTACCTCATTACACTGTATGAGAATCAGCATTCTGATCCAGGTCCTTTGTATGATGTACTGAACGAGTTACTCCTAAACAGATGGAAAGGTCTAGGTACCGATTTAATTAGTGTCGTTTTAGAACAGCGCCACAAATACAGAACGTTCCTGAATCCACATTTTGTTCCTTTTCCACCCCCAGTAAGAAAATCATTCTACATAGACAGACAGAATCCGTTACGAGAAGTACATCCAGTTAAGGGAGCGGGGGGTGATCTAGAACGAGTATTTGTTTACACCCCTATCACGAAAATAGAACTACTAGAAATGAAAAAGTTAATACCCTGTCACGATAAAGATCCCGCAGGGTTCCACCGTGAATTAAAAGACATGCTCCGTATGGGAGAATACACGTATCCTGATATCATTAAAATGTTAAAGGTCCTGTTGCCTGCGGGCATATATGAAAAACTTAAAGAAAAAGAATGGGAGGTGGGAGAGAAAAAGATAGATTGGACCGCATTAGAGACTGAAGATAACACACGAGTTCCAGGTACCGGTCTTGGGGAAAAAGCTAAAGCATTGCCCGAGTTGTTAATACAAGTCTTGCCAAGATTACTAGCCACGAAAAAGGAAGACTGGGATGCCATCTCAGCCTGTAAACAGAAACAAGACGAAGACACTAGTGATTTTTACTCTAGATTTGAGAAATGTTTCATTATTAATAGCGGCCTGAAAACAAGTAGTGAATCGTATCCACATCTTTTTGTTACCAAACTAGTTGAGAATTCTTTACCACAAGTTAAAAATAGAGTATTGAAAGTCGAAAGTACCTGGCAAGCTAATACTCCGTCACAAATGCTCCAGATGCTACAGTATCACCAGAACAGAATCAGGGAGGAGCAGGAACATGAAAGGAGACGTATGAAAGACACGAAAATGAAAGTACTGGTTGCACAGTCCGTTCCACAAGACAGTCAGAAATGGGGTCCGAGTCAAACTAGTCATCCTGCAGCTCCCATTAAAGGGACATGCAATTACTGTAAACAGCCAGGTCATTATATAAACGAATGTGCAGTTCTGAAACATAACATAGCTACTGGTAAGACGAAAGAGAGACCACGTCCTCCTAGACAAGAACATGTTCCGCAGAACACGCAACCACCGCAGAATGCACAACAGACAGTTACAGTACCGCAGCCTACAGCTGCCACACAACACGTTACACAGCAGATGTACCAGTATGCACAGTCGGATTATCCAGAATATCAGCAGTATTCATGAAGCAGCCTAGAGAGGGAGGTTGGCTTGCCTCTCATCGAGATTCCTGTAGATCAAGAGGGTCCCTATGTACACAGTCAAGTATTAGGGAAAGACAGAAAGTTTCTGATTGATACAGGGGCAAGTAGGACTACCATCAGTCATGACGAGGTTCCAGGGGCTCCACTCTCAGGCTCAAGAAATGTTTCCCTTGGATTTTCAGGAAAGCCTATTGTTAATGAAAGATCGAAACCAGTTTCCCTAGAAGTCGGTCCATTGTCCCGAACTACAGACTTGTTACTTACGAAATCATGTCCAGAAAACTTACTAGGTATCAAAACACTGAAAGAATTAGGAGCTGTCATATGTTGCTCCCCAGAAGGAGTGAGATTGTTTTTACGTGATTTTAAAGGTCATTATGTATTACGTGATTTTGATCCAAGATTATTGAATGTACCTCAGCATTTATGGGCGCACGGTCCAACTGATGTAGGTTGTATGCACATTACACCATATCGTGTCACTCTGAAGCAAGGTGTTGTATTACCACGAATCCGACAGTATAAATTGCCACCTGAGGCTGTAGCAGCCTTATCCAAAATTATTGACGAGCTCATCGCTCAAGGAGTAGTTGTAGAAACTGACTCCAATGTATGTAATTCTCCTATCATTCCGATTCTAAAACGTACTGATCCCAATGCACCTCCAGTTTATCGATTAGTGATTGACCTTCGTGAGCTTAATAAATGTATCATACCCCAGTACCCAGTGGTTCCAGATATTTCTTCCCTATTGACTGCCATTGATTCCGAAGCTACGTTCTTTACTCTTATTGATCTCAAGAACGCATTCTTTAGTGTTCCCATTCATCCAGACAGCCAGTTTCTTTTCGGATTCTGTTTAAATGGAAGAAGCTATAAATTCACACGAGCTCCTCAAGGTTTCACAGAAAGTCCTAGCATTTACAGTCAAGCACTTAAAAGACAACTAGACAATATACACATGCCAACTGACACTGCCCTGCTCCAGTATGTCGATGATCTATTGATCACAGCTCGTTCTGAACGTGACTGCGAACGTGCATCACTTACGGTCCTGTATTTTCTGGCCGAGATGGGGCACAAGGTGTCCCCTTCGAAACTGCAATTTTGTGTCCAGCAAGTGGTGTACCTTGGACACTTACTGTCCAAGAGGGGTAGGCAGTTGACACCAGACCGTATCCAGTTAATAGCACATCTTCCACAGCCCAAGACTCAGAAGGAGGTACGAGCTTTTATCGGCCTCACTTCTTATTGCAGACAATGGATTCCTCAGTACGCATATCTAGCCAAGCCACTGATACAGTTAACGACACAGGAGGCAGCCACATTGACTGTCCTCCCTTGGACCCAAGAACATACACTTGTTTTCAATGAGTTAAAGAAAGCCTTATGCCAAGCACCTGTTCTAGCAACACCGAACTACAGTAAGCCTTTTACACTTTTTGTTACTGAACGTGATGGTACTGCATTATCTGTTCTCACACAAGATCAAGCAGGACAATACAAGCCCTGTGCTTATTTTTCTAGCACATTAGATCCAGTAGCCCAGGCTCTGCCTGCGTGCCTCAAGTCAGTTGCAGCCACAGCTCTAGCTATCAGACAAAGTGATTCCATAGTGTTAGGACACTCCCTGACAGTACAAGTTCCACACTCCGTGGAAGTTCTTTTAAACCGAACACAGACTCAACACTTGACAATTGCACGTTTAACAGGATATGAACTGACATTGTTTCAGCCACACATAGAAATCAGACGCTGCAACGTTTTAAATCCTGCTACACTGTTACCCTCAGTTACTTCAGGCCCTGCCACACATGACTGTGTGGAAGTCGTTAACACCATGACGAAGCCAAGACAAGATTTGACAGACATTGCATTACCTGATCCCGACCTGACACTTTATGTGGATGGTTCATGTATGAGAACAAGTACAGGAGAACTAGTAGCCGCGTATGCAGTGACTACTGAAACTGAAGTTATAGAAACACATCGTATCGACACCCTGTCTGCTCAAGCAGCAGAGCTCATTGCTCTGACCCAAGCCTGCATACGAGCTAAGAACCTGAAAGTAAATATATACACAGATTCACGTTATGCATTCGGAGTCGTACATGACTTTGGAGTACTCTGGCAAGAAAGAGGTTTCATGACCTCTCATGGAGCCAAGATTCAGCACGGCCCCCTCATCCAAGCTCTGTTAGATGTAATACATTTACCGACAGCTATCGCTATCATGAAGTGCAAGGCACATACGAAAGCCACTGACACCATTTCCCAAGGTAACGATCTAGCAGATCGAACAGCCAAGCTTACAGCTCAGACTCCAGACATTCCAGTTAACACGACACAGACAGACATTCCAGTTCAGACTACTTGTATGACAGTTAAGGACCCTACACAAGACGTACTAGATATACAGTCACATGCTACCCCCGACGAAATCAAGAAATGGTCTGAACAAGGAGGGGTCCAGACAGATCAGGGATGGTTGACGAAGGGAAAAGCCACATGGTTTCTCCCCGACTCTATGGTTCAAGTCATTATTAACACCGCACATAGTCCAGCACACTTAGGAGAAAAAGCCATGTTAGACAGTATTCAGAACCTCTGGTTTAACAAGCATTTACGAGCAGCAGCCAAGCAGAAAGTGCGTACCTGCATGATCTGTTGTCAGTTCAATCCAGGTAAAGGTGTCCCGGTGGAACAAGGTGGATTCCATCCTCCTGACCACCCTTTTGAAGTCCTCCAGATGGATTATATTCAGATGGAGCGATGTCGAGGTTTCAAGTATGTCCTCGTAGTTGTATGCGCTTTGTCCAGATGGACAGAAGCATATCCAGTCCCAGATTACACTGCCGCGACCACTGCCAGGCAGTTGGTTCGTGAGTACTTCCCCCGCTATGGATTACCGAGGGTCGTGTATTCAGATAACGGCCAGCCATTCTCATCTGAACTCATGAAACAAGTATCCCTTCTGTTAGGGTACCAGTGGAAGTTCCACTGTGTACGACATCCCGAAGCAGCTGGTCTCGTCGAGAGACATAATCAGACTTTAAAAATCCGCATTGCAAAGGTATGCGCAGAGAAAGGCGTAGATTGGATGGTAGCACTGCCAGTCGCCCTTTTTTTCATGAGAATGGTCGCTCACTCCCGTTCAGGTCTGTCCCCTTACGAGGTAGTTTTCGGTCGTCCCCCAAACATGTGGGGTACACCTAGGCCACGTACAATTACCGATGTTGACAGTAATATGCTGACAGATTACCTGGCTTCCTTGATGTCTGCACTACTCTCTTGTCGTTCACAGGTTGCCGCCGCTTTTCCAGACAACACCCAGGTGAAACCGCACGAGGTCGTTCATGGGGATCTTGTTTTGATTCGCAATTTTGATCGTTCAAGTCCGCTGGAGCCCCGCTGGAAAGAACCGAAGCTCGTTTTGATGACAACAAGGACTGCGATCAAGGTGGAGGGCCGCAAGGGGTGGTTGCACTCCAGCCACGTGAAACGATTTCATGGACTCCGTCCAAAGACTTTTTTCAAGGACTGCCCCGTTCTCAAGGACTGCCCAGATACTGACTCTAAACTTCCCCTGTTAGAGAAAACTCCACAGCAGGAATATAAAGAAAAATTAAGGTCTAGTAAGTCAGCCAGTTTAATTGTCTAAGTCCCTCTCGGGTGAAACGGTTAGACAGGTTCCTGACATGTATGAGATAGACCCACATAGTGAGAGAGTTAGTCGAAACTCTAAGAGAATACGTTATCGGAAAAATCTTCGAAGTCGATGCATTGTTACTCTTTTAATTTTATTATTTCTGAGTTTTACGATTACAGGCATAAGTTATGTTTTATATGTATATTTTCCTCCTACTGTTTCACATGTACATATGTTTTCTAATGTTACAGTAGAGCACACATTTAGTGAACTGCCTCCTCACGAGTTATCCTATCGTCTTGCCATGCGCAATAATACTTTTATCCGAATGTTACACTATTCACACCAGACAAGCAATGCCACTAATTGTTGGGTGTGTGGTCGACTCCCTCCTTTTCAGACACCGAAGGGAGTTCTGCCACTCTTTCCCTATCCGTTTTCACACAATGGTTCGTGTGGAGCATGGTCCACGTTAACGTCATCCTCAAACGATATGTCCCTTCTGAATAGAACATGTTTCCCAGACAAGGAAGGTCTTTCCCATAGAACAGGGTTAGATCTAGAAAATGAAGTATATGATCTAGGTAATTATTCCTCGAATTTCATGGTTTTGAATGTTCAGTCCGAGACTACTCCAGATTTGCCTGCTATTACAGTTCTACCAGTAAAAGGCGAACTATGTGTCAGAAAGAATGGTTCAATACATCTAGGACATAGTGATTGTACTACTATGGTCGAGTATAGTGACAGTGGGAAATCTACTTTCAAAGCCTCACGTCATTCTTATTTTGTGTGTGGTCAGACCGCATATGTTCGTCTGCCCCTCGATTGGGATGGAACATGTTACATTGCCTTCCTACTGCCACCAGTTTTCCTAGCCCCATCGATTATCACAGAAACACACATCTAGTACACGTTAGACATAGAAGGGAGATCGAGTCCCCAATTGTCGATCAAACTGAAACTACATTAGAACAGTATCAAGACTTCAATAAAGGTTTCTTTTTCTTCATAGGACCTGTCCAGAATAGTAAGTTAATACGTAGGCTAACCAGAACCCTTGAAGCAGTAGTGAATGAGACTACTTCCGCTCTAGGTAACTTAACTGAAGAACAATCTGCTATGAGATTTGTCGTGCTTCAAAACCGCCTTGTCCTTGACGTCATACTGGCCGATAGGGGCGGAGCTTGTAGAGTCATCGGATCTAGTTGCTGCATTTTCATTCCTAATAACGCACCGTCTGTTTATTCAGCTATAACCAGACTTCATAAAATTGCCCATCAGTTACACCAGAATCCAGGCACCTGGACATGGTCCGGTTGGCTCTGGAGTATAATATCTGCCTGGGGATGGAAAGTATTATCATTCCTGGGTATAGCAGTAATGATCATATTCAGTTGCTGTCTCTGTTTACAATGTGGCCCTGCGATTTGCGGCTTGTGCGCTACATCCTGTATTCCAAGTCCAAAGTCCCGTTCCAAGAAGATTCGAGACGAGCAAATGATGCTCTATGAACAGATAGATGGTATCATGAATATTGATGTTTCCTGATGGAAACGTAGGGCACAAGGAGGGAATGAGGAAAATTGAATTTTGCCTTGTCATGTGTGCCTACGTGTTCCCCATCCTATGTAATATGTGCATGATTAATATGCATATATCCCCCTATGATCGATTAAAGACGCAATTATAGTTGTGTCCAACGTTAGTATGTCAGTTCTCCAGTCCCCGTGAAAGCAACGTGAATTAGGCTTCTAGGCCTATGTTGCCAACCTTTTACATTGTACACGTTAACGCATCGAATTGTCCCCGTTACTAGGCCTCAAAGGGCCCGAACACCAGATTCAAGCTCCAGTCTCCTGAAACCACTCCGAGGAGCGATACAGCCCCCATCTGCATCCCTGACCCTTCGCTTACTTCCTGCCGCGCAGCGCGGTGCCCAGCCTGGCTCTGCCTGCCTGTCTGCCAAGAATATGTTATGCCTCCAGTTATCAGTTCAGCTCTCCGTCTTCACATTCCTAAGCTAATGAACCGCATAAACATCTTCAGCTATAGTCTAGTCTTCCTGTCTCCATGTAAGAGAATTACTGAATTAATATTCATAGAAGATTCATAGCACACGCAATACATAAAGAATATATGCATGCACCAGCCCTAGTGTCAAGTAGCCTCTGCCCTGATGACATTTAGATTCTATCAACATGTTCTCCAAACACCAGATACCAGATATGCTATAGGTACATGTCGTCCTGACATCGCAGACTTTAGTCTCCTCTTCTAGTACAGAAGTCAGAGCCCCCAGCTCTCCCCAGTTACACGTCATGGTCCGTTTGCGCGCACCACTAGGTTAAAGGTTCCAGCTGCCCAGGTAGCCCCCTCCATGTATCCACCCATTTATGACACTTCTGTGACGTCCACATCACATGTCTTCGTGCACGCCCTGTGCACGCCTTCTTTTTACGCCCATGTGTTCTTATCTTACGTTTGTCACTTGTTACGCCTACTGTATGCAATATAATTGTAATGTTTTACTATATATACCATGTACTGTTGATGAGACGTTGCAGCTGCCATTCCATTTCATGCCAGGCTATTCCGATCCTGTCCCTTCCCTTATGCCTGATTAAAGCCTGTTCAACTCAGATACCCCGGATCCTGCCTCTTATTTATTGAGCTATCTGTTTTATTTAATGCATAGAAAAATAGTACCGGTAATTAATTATTTAGCAGCTGCGGCCTCCGATACATCGGTATGACCGCCCGCAAAATAAGGACTAGAATCACAGAACACAGGAGCACAATCAGGTGCAAGAAGAACATTAGCAAACTGACCAGTCATTTCATCACCCAGGGACACACCCCCAATGACCTGACCTGGACCATCATCGAACAACTACCGGAACTGGCAGTGGATAATGATAAGAAATTACTCAGCAAGGAACAACGTTGGATATATCGCCTATCCACCCAAACCAATGGCCTCAACGACGCCATACTGTGGAACTCAGTCACACCCTAGACCTACACTAGTCACAGTTACCTCGCCTTTTGTACAGTGGCCAGTCGCCCGTGCCATAGTCCTTCTGTACATAGACATAGATCATGCTCCCCCTTTTTTGCACCACTAGGCTGCCTTAACCATGGGCACATGCTTAAACCACCTTTAATATTGCCATGTCAACTTTAGCACACAGCGCCCAGCAGCGCATGCACATTATGCAGTGATTAACTGGCCGAACCACTCTGGGACGCGGCGCGTCCCACAAGCATGTCTCCCCAACATTAGCGCACACGTGGGCAACAATGATCCCTTTGCGCCTGCGCTGATAGACCACGCCACACCTAACATGGGTGTTGCCCCTTTCCCCGTACCAACGGCGGCATATATTACCAGCTAAATTGTTGCTACATGTACCTTAATTACTCTATCATACAGATTGTAATCGCGCTTTCATACTGAGCATGTGCAAAGACTAGTGTGCAAATCATGAGCATGAGCACTAACATTTTAATCACGCAATCATACTGAGCATGTGCGAGAGACTAGTGTGTAAATCATGAGCATGAGCAGTAACATAGCAATCGCGCTATCTTACAGAGCATGCACGAGAGACTAGTGTACAAACCACGAGCATGAGCAGCAACAACACAAAGGGGTAGTCTTTCCACCCTGACTATTCCCACAGGTGCTCATCATTACCTCGTTAACCATAGTATAAAAAGCCCACACGTGGACAGGCTCATTCTACCGGAGGACGACGGCGGGACAACAGGTACAAGGCAGGCACTGACCAGAAAGACTGTGAGTATGACAAACCTGACAAGCCTCCAAACAACAAACTGGGTAAGCGCTTCCTTCCTCACAGGTCCTTAACCCCTGCAGCCTCTCTTTTTCTCCCATAGGGTCATCCCCTTACCGCTTCCCTCCAGGAAGCCTTGGCTAATAACCCAAAGCGTAAGAACAATTTTCTTGCGCCCTGCCACACTAAGTCAACTCCTCACAGTGTGATTTTCGTGTTTTAGCCACACCACGCTCCTAATTAGTCGCGTATTTTCACTCTGATGGCACCACCAGTACCATCACACCTAGCCGACTATAGTCCTCTCACCTTGCACTATAGACCCGGCCACCAAAGCATTGTTGACCATATGTCTAACCTGACTACTGACTCTCTCTGTATATGTTTTGTCCTTGTCCTTAACGTTTGTCTGTACAGGTATGCATGAGAAGGGAATCCCCCTCTCACATATAGAAAAACGCCTTAGTGAGTGTATCACATAGTCTGTACCACAACACTAAGTCTGTTTTATTTCACTACACCTTTTTAAAAAACGGTCCTGAGGAAAGCCAGAATACTTTAAGGCACTGGCTGAAACATGTCGACCATCTGAAGGACGCAGGGGGCAGTAACTCGCCACCCTCACGCGTCCTGTAGCCTTACTTTTAACCGCTGGTGACGGCCCAGTTATTAAAATTTAATTTACCCTCGGGTACTGGGACCACCACCAAGCCGTTTTAAATCACAACTCACTCAACTTCACTCACTGCACTCTCAGCAATATACCAGCTCCGCTGTAATCAGGCGTCGTAGCGCACCCGGGACATACTAGGTTTCACTGGGTGGGCCCGATGATGAAGCATGCCACCAACTAGGTTGGTGGGTGAGGGCTTCATGAATACACCAACAAGGTGCCCGTGACAGAGTTATTCACCTCTACACATTTCTCCTCATACTGTGCCATGAAGAGGACTGCCATCTCTGGGGCATAAGGACAACCCATGGCAGTCCACTTCACTTGCATGAAATACTCACCATTGAAGGTGAAATAGTTTTTCTTCAGTGCTATTTCAGCTAGTTGTAAAATGAACGCGGTAGGAACCCTATGGGGTCTTTCTCTTTTATCAAGGTATATTTGCATGACCTCCAGTGCTTCCTCTTGGGGAATTTGAATATAAAGGGATGTGACGTCTAGGGTAACCATTATTTGTGACTGGGCATCATACGGGGTACCTTCCACTTTCAGTAGAAAGTCTGTCGTGTCTCTAAGGTAAGACTTGACCTCGCTAAGAAAAGGCCTTAAGAAAAAATTCAACTTATTGTGCTATTGGTTCCAGGCATGAATCACAACCCGAAACTATCGGGCGGCCTGGAGGCTGTTGCAAGTTCTTGTGAATCTTCGGTAGAAGATAAAGGACGGGAGTCCTTGGAAATTTCTTGAGAAGGTAATCGTATTCTTTATCCCCTAGAAAACCACCTTCTTTCGCAAGTTCTAGAATTTGAGCAATCTGTCCCTGAATTTGCTTCACTGGGTCTTCAGACAGGGCACAGTACCAAGTGGTATTTCTCATGTGCTTGTCCCCTTCCGCTAGATACATATGGCGGGGCCAGATGACTACTGCCCCGCCTTTGTCTGCTTGTTTTATAACTATTGAAGGGTCCTCTATTAAAGATCTTATTGTAGCCCGTTGTTTTTGGCTCATGTTCTGCTGGGTATAGCTCTTTGTTTTCTCCATTTTAGTAATGGCAGATAACATAACCTGCTCAAACGCTAAGACCTGTTTGGGAATGTTGTTATGTGGTACGAACCTTGATTTATTTCTCAACCCTGTTGGTTTCGTATTTTCAATAGCTGGTGTGTTTGCAAAAAAGGCCTTGATTCTGACCTTACGACAAAACTCAATAGTCTCCATTTTGACCTTTGTGTAGGCTGTTTTTTTAACAAGGGACAAACTTGAGACCTAAATTTAATACTGTCTCTTCTTCAACAGAAAGCACTCTTGTAGACAAATTGACTACTATACTGCACCACCTATGATTTGTAATGGTTGTTGCGTGTTCTCATGTCCCATGGTACCTTGTATCTGGGCTTCGATTGTTTGCCTTGGTCTAAAAAAGACACACCCTTCTTTTTATTTCTATTGTCAGATTCTGATGAATCTGATGAGGACGTGCTTGAAAACGTTGTAAATCTATTTCTAGATCTGCCCTGGTAGCTTGACAGGGCCTGCCGCGATTCTGTCTGTGAAAAGTAGTCGTCTCTTAGAAAGGGGTAGACTTGTTCAATTTTAAATGCCTTGATGTCCCTTTCGTATTTATTGCTTTTGTCGTTAATTGTGTTGTCCTTAAAGACCTGGATGTCTTTCTCTATTTTTTCTAGGAGTGACTTGGCGTCAGTGACCACCTGGCTGTTCTGTATGGCCTTAGTAAGCTCCTCTATTTCTTCCTCCTCTTTGCGACGAAGCCTTTGTGCAGTTTGAATGGTTAGGACCATCAGGTCACGATTGCAGTTTTTATTAATAAAGCTAAAGCCTTTTTTGTATTCGGAATCTTCAGTAAAGATGACAGGGACGTTCTTGACCTGGAGGCCCCAAGGGATTGTACCTCCCTTGAGGTGCTTCAGGAGGAAATGTCCATGTATTTCAGTCCTTACGTGTTTTTTAACCAGTCTGATCAATTTGTCAGACTCGTTCTGTTGTTTTGCACTAGTGCTAAGTGAAACTGAAGCAAAAGGAGATGAGGCTATCAAATCTTGAATATGGCTTTCACTAAATGACAAAGTGTCCTTTTCTGCCATACTTCTGAGAGACTTATAGTCTCTCAAATTGATTCTTATAAAAGATCGGGGACCTATTTTTGTCCTACAATCTCTCGCGGATAAAAACCCGCCCTAAAGTTGGAACCCAAAGGAGATAGGTCTATGAAAACGTAGTTAAGGCTAGACCCTTATTAATGCATACAACATGAAAATTGCCTCAACCACTCTTACTTGAACGAAAAAACGTTTTCAGGTTAGAAAAATATTTATTACATCCCAACCAGGCATGCTTATTCAATGCCAATTATTTTTAAATTTTAGAAATATATTTTAACATCAATAGACAGAAATAAGGACTGTACATTCAATGTATATACAAATGGTTTGATACACATAGAAACAGAACAGTGTCAAAATAATATTTAAACATCCAACCTCCTACAAAAAAATTAATACATAACAGGAAACAAATATCACATACATATAGAATCAATGAATGAAAAAACTCAAAAGAATGGGGAATAGAGAACAACTGAATGACTCAAAATTGATAATGTCTGTACTGGCCAAGCCTAACACTGTTTATTGATAATGCTCTATTCTACCAAAGCTGCCGACACATTTCGAGACCAGGACAAGTGTCCCTGGGCTCTTATCAGGGCTTTTATTCTTTGTGTCTGAAAGATGCAAAGAAAAAAGCGTTTCACCATTTTGTTGAAATGAAAGCCTCAACTTTAAAAATGCATTCACTAGTAGTATGTACATAAGAAGAGTCTACATACCAGGCTCTTTCGCTAGGAAGGAGAAGGCTTGTGGGACTTGTAGTCAGGAGAAAGGGGGGACCAAGGGAATCAATCGTTTTCAATGGGCAGACAATTCAATCTGAAAAATCAGGGCATGATTTATTAAAATAAACTAAGCGTTTGTATTGGTGCCATACCAATATATAAATCGACTACGCCGACTGCAAAGGTCTCACCAAGCACTAACCTTGTATGTGCCGCCAAACGGCGAGATGGCTTGTAAAATATGACCATCCGTGTGTTTTCCTGCCAGAAATAAAGTGAGCACGTATGAATCGATTTGAAAAAAAATTTGAAAAAACTAGAAAGTGAAGGGCTATGGCGTTCTCTACATATTTAAAGGACGCTGTGGAGTAACAGCAAGAGCCTACCTTGTACAGGCTTCGTTATTCTTAAATTGAAAATGGTCCAAACACTTGTGTTTCTGTCAAGTAAAAAGGAACACTTGTAAATGATTCAAATATAAATATGTTTTTGCTTTGGAGGAATGACCCTGGGATTAAAAAGTTACCTTCTCCAAAAGTGCTTCTGCGGCAACCGGGTTCCTCGAGGTATGATTCAAAATGGCCTGCTTGTTTGTGGGCTGGATTTATATGAATGGGGCCCAAGTGCATTATGGATCTAGTAGTTTCAAGAAATCGAAATTAAAAAAAAAAAATAAATAAAAAAATCGAAATTCAACAAATAGACTGTGTGTGGAAGGCCACATTTTGCTAAATTATGGTGTGGGCGCTACATTATTTAAAAGGTTAATTTCAAGGTGAGAACATATGCTTGATAGATTAAAAGGAATGTGCATTCAAATGCAGTTCCCTTTCAGAACAGCCTGTTGACAAATTGTGTGAATCAATCAATGCTGGTGGAGTATCATGGTCCCCATAGACTCCTTGAAAGTTATATTTGTACAGAAAATAGAAGAGTCAGGCCCACTGGCCAAGCCTGGCGAGTCAAACCTGACATACAAGTCACTCCCGAAAAAACTTTTAGTTCTCACAGCCGCGCTATCTCCGAGAGATTGTTAAGCCCGGTTTGTGCACTGTTAAATTTCAAAATCAAGTATGCTTCCTTTTGAAGCAGAATTCGTTCGACATCAAGGCATTGATTTGTAGGTTTTACTATGTGTAAGACGGACCACTTGAAGTCATGCTCATCGTGACCCTTATCCAAAAAGTGCTCTATCATGGGAGCTGATATCACTTTTTTCTTGATTCGGGACCGGTGCTGACTGATCCTGTGGTTGATCTGTTGGCTAGTCTTGCCAATGTACATTTTCGAACAAGGACACAGTATCATGTAGACCACATTTTTGGTCCTACAATTAGAAAAATCTGTGTGTGACCATCTGACTCCTTGGTGTGTGAATTCCCTGCCTTCGATGGTGCTGGGGCAGGCTACACAGTTGCCACACTTGTGGTGGCCCTCAATGGGCCTCAAGTTCCATTGAGACAGCAAGTCGCTTTTTGGCTTAGGTAATGAGATATCAGCTCTGATCAGTTGTTGCCCAATGCTATGATTTTTCTTATAAGCAAAAATCGGTTTAGGGAAAGGGCAATCCAGCCCTTCCAAAAGGTGCCAGTTCTTAAGCACAGCCTGTCGTACTTTGTGTGTATCAGGGCAGAACGTGGTGACACAGACAAGTTTATCTAACGGTGTACGTTTCTTAACCTGAAGTAGGCATTCCCGAGGCATATATCTAGCTCTTTTCAAAGAATGTTTGAGGAGCTTTTTTGGGTAGCCTCTTTCTTGCATGGTAGAGCAAAAATTGTGGGCATGTTTGTCATAGTCTTGGATGTCAGAGCAATTTCTTCTGATCCTAAGTAGTTGGCCGTAAGGCAAATTGGATTTGAGATTTCTCGGGTGAGCGCTTTTATGGTGTAAAATTGTGTTCCTGTCGGTGGGCTTTTTGAACAAAGATGTTTTTAATTGACCTTGGTCACATATGAGCTCCACGTCAAGGAATGTCATGCGATAAGTACTGTGCTCGATGGAAAATTGGATTTCTCTATGTCTAGCATTGAGCCAACTATGGAATCCCATTAATTCGGTCTGGCTCCCCTGCCATAGGAGCCAGACGTTATCAATGTAGCGATACCATTGTGTGATATGATTTTTGAAGGGGTTATTCACCTCTACAAATTTCTCCTCATACTGTGCCATGAAGAGGACTGCCATCTCTGGGGCATAAGGACAACCCATGGCAGTCCCCTTCACTTGGATGAAATACTCACCATTGAAGGTGAAATAGTTTTTCTTCAGTGCTATTTCAGCTAGTTGTAAAATGAACGCGGTAGGAACCCTATGGGGTCTTTCTCTTTTATCAAGGTATATATGCATGACCTCTAGAGCTTCCTCTTCGGGAATTTGAGTATAAAGGGATGTGACGTCTAGGGTAACCATTATTTGTGACTGGGCATCAAATGGGGTACCTTCCACTTTCTGTAGAAAGTCTGTCGTGTCTCTAAGGTAAGACTTGACCTCGCTAAGAAAAGGCTTTAAGAAAAAATCAACGTATTGTGCTATTGGTTGCAGGCATTAATCACAACCCGAAACTATCAGGCGGCCTGGAGGCTGTTGCAAGTTCTTGTGAATCTTCGGTAGAAGATAAAGGACGGGAGTCCTTGGAAATTTCTTGAGAAGGTAATCGTATTCTTTATCCCCTAGAAAACCACCTTATTTCGCAAGTTCTAGAATTTGAGCAATCTGTCCCTGAATTTGCTTCACTGGGTCTTCAGACAGGGCACGGTACCAAGTGGTATTTCTCACGTGCTTGTCGCCTTCCGCTAGATACATATGGCGGGGCCAGATGACTACTGCCCCTCCTTTGTGTCTGCTTGTTTTATAACTATTGAAGGGTCCTCTTTTAAAGATCTTATTGTAGCCTGTTGTTTTTGGCTCATGTTCTGCTGGGTATAGCTCTTTGTTTTCTCCATTTTAGTAATGGCAGATAACAGAACCTGCTCAAACGCTAAGACCTGTTTTGGAATGTTGTTATGTGGTACGAACCTTGATTTATTTCTCAACCCTGTTGGTTCCGTATTTTCAATAGCTGGTGTGTTTGCAAAAAAGGCCTTGAGTCTGACCTTACGACAAAACTCAATAGTCTCCATTTTGAGCTTTGTGTAGTCTGTTTTTTTACAAGGGACAAACTTGAGACCTAAATTTAATACTGTCTCTTCTTCAACAGAAAGCACTCTTGTAGACAAATTGACTACTATACTGGCACCACCTATGATTTGTAATGGTTGTTGCGTGTTCTCATGTCCCATGGTACCTTGTATCTGGGCTTCGATTGTTTGCCTTGGTCTAAAAAAGACACACCCTTCTTTTTATTTCTATTGTCAGATTCTGATGAATCTGATGAGGACGTGCTTGAAAAAGTTGTAAATCTATTTCTAGATCTGCTCTGGTAGCTTGACAGGGCCTGCCGCGATTCTGGCTGTGAAAAGTAGTCGTCTCTTAGAAAGGGGTAGACTTGTTCAATTTTAAATGCCTTGATGTCCCTTTCGTCCACACCATTCAAACTGCACAAAGGCTTCGTCGCAAAGAGGAGGAAGAAATAGAGGAGCTTACTAAGGCCATACAGAACAGCCAGGTGGTCACTGACGCCAAGTCACTCCTAGAAAAAATAGAGAAAGACATCCAGGTCTTTAAGGACAACACAATTAACGACAAAAGCAATAAATACGAAAGGGACATCAAGGCATTTAAAATTGAGCAAGTCTACCCCTTTCTAAGAGACGACTACTTTTCACAGACAGAATCGCGGCAGGCCCTGTCAAGCTACCAGGGCAGATCTAGAAATAGATTTACAACTTTTTCAAGCACGTCCTCATCAGATTCATCAGAATCTGACAATAGAAATGAAAAGAAGGGTGTGTCTTTTTTAGACCAAGGCAAACAATCAAAGCCCAGATACAAGGTACCATGGGACATGAGAACACGCAACAAACATTACAAATCATAGTGGTGCCAGTATAGTAGTCAATTTGTCTACAAGAGTGCTTTCTGTTGAAGAAGAGACAGTATTAAATTTAGGTCTCAAGTTTGTCCCTTGTAAAAAAACAGACTACACAAAGCTCAAAATGGAGACTATTGAGTTTTGTCGTAAGGTCAGACTCAAGGCCTTTTTTGCAAACACACCACCTATTGAAAATACGGAACCAACAGGGTTGAGAAATAAATGAAGGTTTGTACCACATAACAACATTCCCAAACAGGTCTTAGCGTTTGAGCAGGTTCTGTTATCTGCCATTACTAAAATGGAGAAAACAAAGAGCTATACCCAGCAGAACATGAGCCAAAAACAACGGGCTACAATAAGATCTTTAAATGAGGACTCTTCAATAGTTATAAAACAAGCAGACAAAGGCGGGGCAGTAGTCATCTGGCCCCGCCATATGTATCTAGCGGAAGGCGACAAGCACGTGAGAAATACCACTTGGTACCGTGCCCTGTCTGAAGACCCAGTGAAGCAAATTCAGGGACAGATTGCTCAAATTCTAGAACTTGCGAAAGAAGGTGGTTTTCTAGGGGATAAAGAATATGATTACCTTCTCAAGAAATTTCCAAGGACTCCCGTCCTTTATCTTCTACCGAAGATTCACAAGAACTTGCAACAGCCTCCAGGCCGCCCGATAGTTTCGGGTTGTGATTCATGCCTGGAACCAATAGCACAATACGTTGATTTTTTCTTAAAGCCTTTTCTTAGCGAGGTCAAGTCTTATCTTAGAGACACGACAGACTTTCTACTGAAAGTGGAAGGTACCCCATTTGATGCCCAGTCACAAATAATGGTTACCCTAGACGTCACATCCCTTTATACTCAAATTCCCCAAGAGGAAGCACTAGAGGTCATGCAAATATACCTTGATAAAAGAGAAAGACCCCATAGGGTTCCTACCGCGTTCATTTTACAACTAGCTGAAATAGCACTGAAGAAAAACTATTTCACCTTCAATGGTGAGTATTTCATGCAAGTGAAGGGGACTGCCATGGGTTGTCCTTATGCCCCAGAGATGGCAGTCCTCTTCATGGCACAGTTTGAGAAGAAATTTGTAGAGGTGAATAACCCCTTCAAACATCAGATCACACAGTGGTATCGCTACATTGATGACGTCTTGCTCCGGTGGCAGGGGAGCCAGACCGAATTAATGGGATTCCATAGTTGGCTCAATGCTAGACATGGAGATATCCAATTTTCCATCGAGCACAGTACTAATCGCATGACATTCCTTGACGTGGAGCTCATATGTGACCAAGGTCAATTTAAAACATCTTTGTTCAAAGAGTCCACCGACAGGAACACAATTTTACACCATAAAAGCGCTCACCCGAGAAATCTCAAATCCAATTTGCCTTACAGCCTACTACTTAGGATCAGAAGAAATTGCTCTAACATCCAAGACTTTGACAAACATGCCCACAATTTTTGCTCTACCATGCAAGAAAGAGGCTACCCAAAAAAGCTCCTCAAACATTCTTTGAAAAGAGCTAGATATACGCCTCGGGAATGCCTACTTCAGGTTAAGAAACGTACACCGTTAGATAAACTTGTATGTGTCACCACGTTCTGCCCTGATACACACAAAGTACGACAGGCTGTGCTTAAGAACTGGCACCTTTTGGAAGGGCTTGATTGCCCTTTTCCTAAACCAATTTTTGCTTATAAGAAAAATCATAGCATTGGGCAACAACTGATCAGAGCTGATATCTCATAACCTAAGCCAAAAAGCGACTTGCTGTCTCAATGGAACTTGAGGCCCATTGAGGGCCACCACAAGTGTGGCAACTGTGTAGCCTGCCCCAGCACCATCGAAGGCAGGGAATTCACACACCAAGGAGTCAGATGGTCACACACAGATTTTTCTAATTGTAGGACCAAAAATGTGGTCTACATGATACTGTGTCCTTGTTCGAAAATGTACATTGGCAAGACTAGCCAACAGATCAACCACAGGATCAGTCAGCACTGGTCCAGAATCAAGAAAAAAGTAATGTCAGCTCTCATGGCAGAGCACTTTTTGGATAAGGGTCACGATGAGCCTGACTTCAAGTGATCCGTCTTACACATAGTAAAACCTACAAATCAATGCCTTGATGTCGAACGAATTCTGCTTCAAAAGGAAGCATACTTGATTTTGAAATTTAACAGTGCACAAACCGGGCTTAACAATCTCTCGGAGATAGCGCGGCTGTGAGAACTAAAAGTTTTTTCGTGAGTGACTTGTATGTCAGGTTTGACTCGCCAGGCTTGGCCAGTGGGCCCGACTCTTCTATTTTCTGTACAAATATAACTTTCATGGAGTCTATGGGGACCATGATACTCCACCAGCATTGATTGATTCACACAATTTGTCAACAGGCTGTTCTTAAAGGGAACTGCATTTGAATGCACATTCCTTTTAATCTATCAAGCATATGTTCTCACCTTGAAATTAACCTGTTAAATAATGTAGCGCCCACACCATAATTTAGCAAAACGTGGCCTTCCACACAGTCTATTTGTTGAATTGTTATTTTTTTATTTTTTTATTTCAATTTGTTGAAACTACTAGATCCATAATGCACTTGGGCCCCATTCATATAATTCCAGCCCACAAACAAGCTGGCCATTTTGAATCATACCTCGAGGAACCCGGTTGCTGCAGAAGCACTTTTGGAGAAGGTAACTTTTTAATCCCAGGGTCATTCCTCCAAAGCAAAAACTTATTTATATTTGAATCATTTACAAGTGTTCCTTTTTACTTGACAGGAACACAAGTGTTTGGACCATTTTCAATTTAAGAATAACGAAGCCTGTACAGGGTAGGCTCTTGCTGTTACACCACAGCGTCCTTTAAATATGTAGAGAACGTCATAGCCCTTCACTTTCTGTTTAAAAAAAAAAAAAATTCAAATGGATTCATACGTGCTCACTTTATTTCTGGCAGGAAAACACACGGATGGTCATATTTTACAAGCCATCTCGCCGTTTGGCGGCACATACAAGGTTAGTGCTTGGTGAGACCTTTGCAGTCGACGTAGTCGATTTTTATATTGGTATGGCACCAATACAAACGCTTAGTTTATTTTAATAAATCATGCCCTGATTTTTCAGATTGAATTGTCTGCCCATTGAAAACGATTAAGTCCCTTGGTCCCCCCTTTCTCCTGACTACAAGTCCCACAAGCCTTCTCCTTCCTAGAAAAAGAGCCTGGTATGTAGACTCTTCTTATGTACATACTACTAGTGAATGCATTTTTAAAGTTGAGACTTTCATCTCAACAAAATGGTGAAACGCTTTTTTCTTTGCATCTTTCAGACACAAAGAATAAAAGCCCTGATGAGAGCCCAGGGACACTTGTCCTGGTCTCGAAACGCGTCGGCAGCTTTGGTGGAATAGAGCATTATCAATAAACAATATTAGGCTTGGCCAGTACAGACATTATCAATTTTGAGTCATTCAGTTGTTCTGTATTCCCCATTCTTTTGATTTTTTCATTCATTGATTCTATATGTATGTGATATTTGTTTTCTGTTATGTATTAATTTTTTTGTAGGATGTTGGATGTTTAAATATTATTGTGACACTGTTCTGTTTCTATGTGTATCAAACCATTTGTATATAAATTGAATGTACAGTCATTATTTCTGTCTATTGATGTTAAAATATATTTCTAAAATTTAAAAATAATTGGCATTGAATAAGCATGCCTGGTTGGGGTGTAATAAATATTTTTCTAACCTGAAAACGTTTTTTCGTTCAAGTAAGAGTGGTTGAGGCAATTTTCATATTGTATGAATTAATAAGGGTCTACCCTTAACCACGTTTTCATAGACCTATCTCCTTTGGGTACCAACTTTAGGGCGGGTTTTTATCCGCGAGAGATTGTAGGACAAAAAGAGGTCCCCGATCTTTTATAAGAATCAATTTGAGAGACTATAAGTCTCTCAGAAGTATGGCAGAAAAGGACACTTTGTCATTTAGTGAAAGCCATATTCAAGATTTGATAGCCTCATCTCCTTTTGCTTCAGTTTCACTTAGCACTAGTGCAAAACAACAGAACGAGTCTGACAAATTGATCAGACTGCGTAAAAAACACGTAAGGACTGAATTACATGGACATTTCCTCCTGAAGCACCTCAAGGGAGGTACAATCCCTTGGGGCCTCCAGGTCAAGAACGGCCCTGTCATCTTTACTGAAGATTCCGAATACAAAAAAGGCTTTAGCTTTATTAATACAAAGTGCAGTTGTGACCTGATGGTCCACACCATTCAAACTGCACAAAGGCTTTGTCGCATGGAGGAGGAAGAAATAGAGGAGCTTACTAAGGTCATACAGAACAGCCAGGTTGTCACTGACGCCAAGTCACTCCTAGAAAAAACTAGAGAAAGACATCCAGGTCTTTAAGGACAACACAATTAACGACAAAAGCAATAAATACGAAAGGGACATCAAGGCATTTAAAATTGAACAAATCTACCCCTTTCTGAGAGACGACTACTATTCACAGCCAGAATCGCGGCAGGCCCTGTCAAGCTACCAGGGCAGATCTAGAAATAGATTTACAACTTTTCAAGCACGTCCTCATCAGATTCATCAGAATCTGACAATAGGAATAAAAAGAAGGGTGTGTCTTTTTTTACCAAGGCAAACAATCGAAGCCCAGATACAAGGTACCATGGGACATGAGAACACGCAACAACCATTACAAATCATAGGTGGTGCCAGTATAGTAGTAAAAGTCCACATTTGTAAAGCGCACAATCACCCGTAAGGGTCTCTAGGCGCTGGGGGGCCGTCGGGAAGATTAAGCGAGCTATTGCCCAGAGTCACATGGTGCTGGGCTAACCTGCCGCCGGAGCCGGGGATCGAACCGTGGTCCCCAGATTCCAGCGTCAGTCGCCCTGGCCGCGGCGCCACACCTCTCCCGCCAATTTGTCTACAAGAGTGCTTTCTGTTGAAGAAGAAACAGTATTAGATTTAGGTCTCAAGTTTGTCCCTTGTTAAAAACAGACTACACAAAGCTCAAAATGGAGACTATTGAGTTTTGTCGTAAGGTCAGACTCAAGGCCTTTTTTGCAAACACACCAGCTATTGAAAATACGGAACCAACAGGGTGGAGAAATAAATCAAGGTTCGTACCACATAACAACATTCCCAAACAGGTCTTAGCGTTTGAGCAGGTTCTGTTATCTGCCATTACTAAAATGGAGAAAACAAAGAGCTATACCCTGCAGAACATGAGCCAAAAACAACGGGCAACAATAAGATCTTTAAAAGAGGACCCTTCAATAGCTATAAAACAAGCAGACAAAGGCGGGGCAGTAGTCATCTGGCCCCGCCATATGTATCTAGCGGAAGGTGACAAGCACGTGAGAAATACCACTTGGTACCGTGCCCTGTCTGAAGACGCAGTGAAGCAAATTCAGGGACAGATTGCTCAAATTCTAGAACTTGCGAAAGAAGGTGGTTTTCTAGGGGATAAAGAATACGATTACCTTCTCAAGAAATTTCCAAGGACTCCCGTCCTTTATCTTCTACCGAAGATTCACAAGAACTTGCAACAGCCTCCAGGCCGCCCGATAGTTTCGGGTTGTGATTCATGCCTGGAACCAATAGCACAATACGTAGATTTTTTCTTAAAGCCTTTTCTTAGCGAGGTCAAGTCTTACCTTAGAGACACGACAGACTTTCTACTGAAAGTGGAAGGTACCCCATTTGATGCCCAGTCACAAATAAAGGTTACCCTAGACGTCACATCCCTTTATACTCAAATTCCTCAAGAGGAAGCACTAGAGGTCATGCAAATATACCTTGATAAATGAGACAGAAACCATAGGGTTCCTACCGCGTTCATTTTACAACTAGCTGAAATAGCACTGAAGAAAAACTATTTCACCTTCAATGGTGAGTATTTCATCCAAGTGAAGGGGACTGCCATGGGTTGTCCTTATGCCCCAGAGATGGCAGTCCTCTTCATGGCACAGTATGAGGAGAAATTTGTAGAGGTGAATAACCCCTTCTAACATCACATCACACAGTGGTATCGCTACATTGATGATGTCTGGCTCCTGTGGCAGGGGAGCCAGACCGAATTAATGGGATTCCATAGTTGGCTCAATGCTAGACATAGAGATATCCAATTTTCCATCGAGCACAGTACTAATCGCATGACATTCCTTGACGTGGAGCTCATATGTGACCAAGGTCAATTAAAAACATCTTTGTTCAAAAAGCCCACCGACAGGAACACAATTTTACACCATAAAAGCACTCACCCGAGAAATCTCAAGTCCAATTTGCCTTACGGCCAAATACTTAGGATCAGAAGAAATTGCTCTGACATCCAAGACTATGACAAACATGCCCACAATTTTTGCTCTGCCATGCAAGAAAGAGGCTACCCAAAAAAGCTCCTCAAACATTCTTTGAAAAGAGCTAGATATACGCCTCGGGAATGCCTACTTCAGGTTAAGAAACGTACACCGTACACCGTTAGATAAACTTGTATGTGTCACCACGTTCTGCCCTGATACACACAAAGTACGACAGGCTGTGCTTAAGAACTGGCACCTTTTGGAAGGGCTGGATTGCCCTTTCCCTAAACCAATTTTAGCTTATAAGAAAAATCATAGCATTGGGCAACAACTGATCAGAGCTGATATCTCATAACCTAAGCCAAAAAGCGACTTGCTGTCTCAATGGAACTTGAGGCCCATTGAGGGCCACCACAAGTGTGGCAACTGTGTAGCCTGCCCCAGCACCATCGAAGGCAGGGAATTCACACACCAAGGAGTCAGATGGTCACACACAGATTTTTCTAATTGTAGGACCAAAAATGTGGTCTACATGATACTGTGTCCTTGTTCGAAAATGTACATTGGCAAGACTAGCCAACAGATCAACCACAGGATCAGTCAGCACTGGTCCAGAATCAAGAAAAAAGTGATGTCAGCTCCCATGGCAGAGCACTTTTTGGATAAGGGTCACGATGAGCATGACTTCAAGTGATCCGTCTTACACATAGTAAAACCTACAAATCAATGCCTTGATGTCGAATGAATTCTGCTTCAAAAGGAAGCATACTTGATTTTGAAATTTAACAGTGCACAAACCGGGCTTAACAATCTCTCGGAGATAGCGCGGCTGTGAGAACTAAAAGTTTTTCCGTGAGTGACTTGTATGTCAGGTTTGACTCGCCAGGCTTGGCCAGTGGGCCCGACTCTTCTATTTTCTGTACAAATATAACTTTCATGGAGTCTATGGGGACCATGATACTCCACCAGCATTGATTGATTCACACAATTTGTCAACAGGCTGTTCTTAAAGGGAACTGCATTTGAATGCACATTCCTTTTAATCTATCAAGCATATGTTCTCACCTTGAAATTAACCTTTTAAATAATTTAGCAAAATGTGGCCTTCCACACACAGTCTATTTGTTGAATTTTTATTTTTTTAATTTTTTTATTTCAATTTGTTGAAACTACTAGATCCATAATGCACTTGGGCCCCATTCATATAAATCCAGCCCACAAACAAGCTGGCCATTTTGAATCATACCTCGAGGAACCCGGTTGCTGCAGAAGCACTTTTGGAAAAGGTAACTTTTTAATCCCAGGGTCATTCCTCCAAAGCAAAAACTTATTTATATTTGAATCATTTACAAGTGTTCTTTTTTACTTGACAGGAACACAAGTGTTTGGACCATTTTCAATTTAAGAATAACGAAGCCTGTACAAGGTAGGCTCTTGCTGTTACACTACAGCGTCCTTTAAATATGTAGAGAACGTCATAGCCCTTCACTTTCTGTTTTAAAAAAAAAAATATTCAAATCGATTCATACGTGCTCACTTTATTTCTGGCAGGAAAACACACGGATGGTCATATTTTACAAGCCATCTCGCCGTTTGGCGGCACATACAAGGTTAGTGCTTGGTGAGACCTTTGCAGTCGACGTAGTCGATTTATATATTTGTATGGCACCAATACAAACACTTAGTTTATTTTAATAAATCATGCTCTGATTTTTCAGATTGAATTGTCTGCCCATTGAAAACGATTGATTCCCTTGGTCCCCCCTTTCTCCTGACTACAAATCCCACAAGCCTTCTCCTTCCTAGAAAAAGAGCCTGGTATGTAGACTCTTCTTATGTACATACTACTAGTGAATGCATTTTTAAAGTTGAGGCTATCATTTCAACAAAATGATGAAACGCTTTTTTCTTTGCATCTTTCAGACACAAAGAATAAAAGCCCTGATGAGAGCCCAGGGACACTTGTCCTGGTCTCGAAACGCGTCGGCAGCTTTGGTGGAATAGAGCATTATCAATAAACAATATCAGGCTTGGCCAGTACAGACATTATCAATTTTGAGTCATTCAGTTGTTCTCTATTCCCCATTCTTTTGATTTTTTCATTCATTGATTCTATATGTATGTGATATTTGTTTTCTGTTATGTATTAATTTTTTTGTAGGATGTTGGATGTTTAAATATTATTTTGACACTATTCTGTTTCTATGTGTATCAAACCATTTGTATATAAATTGAATGTACAGTCCTTAATTCTGTCTATTGATGTTAAAATATATTTCTAAAATGTAAAAATAATTGGCATTGAATAAGCATGCCTGGTTGGGATGTAATAAATATTTTTCTAACCTGAAAACGTTTTTTCGTTCAAGTAAGAGTGTTTGAGGCAATTTTCATGTTGTATGCATTAATAAGGGTCTAGCCTTAACCACGTTTTCATAGACCTATCTCCTTTGGGTTCCAAAGATAGACACAGGGCAGGGATCAGATGGGGTGCCTGATTTGAGATTCTTCAGAATGCTTAATGAAGTCGCCAGCGGCAGAGGAGGGAACTCCGTAAGAAGAGGAGCAATGAGACAAGAGGGAGAATGAGAAGGGTCCCTGTCCATATTGTTTGCCCCAGCAGAGGTAGAAAAAGTATCCTGAATTTCCCTGATTTTCTCAGCAAAGAAAGTGGCCATCAGATCCACCCAGAGTGCAGAGGGGGAAGAGGTCCTGGTTATTGTCTTGGGGGATGTAAATTCCTTACTATTTTGAAAATCTCTTTATTGGTATTTCCCACTGGATCTATTCTTGATGAGAAGAAGCATTTTTTCTCTTCTAGAATGAGTTTGTGATGGGACTTAAGTGCTAGTTTATAGACAATTTTCTCCCTTATCTCAAAGTTCTTCCACCATGCTCTCGCAAGTTTTTTGCAAATACTCCTACTTTCTTTAAGAGCAGGAGTAAACCAGGGAGCAGAGACACGGGAAGAACGTGCCGGACAGGAAGAGAGAGGGGCCAGCTCTGCAGCACAGAGCAGTAGCCAGCTGTCCAAGGCAGTCACATCATCTTCCACAGTTCCACTTAAGGAAACTGGGTGGGACTCAAGGGCCCCCATCACAGCTTCAGGAGTGATACGGTGGTACGGTCTAAAGCTACCCATGCGGGGCGTGCCCTGGATGTTTAAGGGCACAGTTTCTCGGTGGACTCTGAACTCCAGGAGAAAATGATCTGACCATACCAGATTACGTGGGGGGAGACATCTATTTCCCTTGTGGAAAATACCCGATCAAGAATATGGCCCTTTTTGTGGGTTGGTGCATGAAAATAAGGGGTCAATTTAAAAATATTCAGAGCATCCGTTAGCCTTGTAGCATCTGGATTGTTAATTTTGTCCATGTGTACATTAAAATCCCCTAATATCAAGCAATGTTTATGGTTTATTGCGAAGGGGGCAGCGACATTACTGATAGCTTCATGAAACACGCCGGGGGAACCCGGAGGTCGATATACCATTTTTCAACAAGATTGTAGGCTTCCAGGTAGGGACCCAGGATCAAAGTGCTAACCTGCGACAGGAAACCTTTATAAGAATATCTAAATCATCACTAGACCAGCTTGTCGAAAATCCTGATTCCATACACACCAACAACTTCAGGAGGACAAATGCAAAACCAACCATCCAGAAGAACTGCTAGCTTCAGCAAAGTCACTATGGGAAAATCAGGAAGAGACTTACACAGATGTGATAACGTGCTGGGAATCAATCATTAATCAAAATACTAGGAGAAAAGCACACAGCAAGCACACGTTCAGCCCTGTCAACCAATGGTTTATCAGACCATCAAGAGAACCACTTCGCTATCTCCAAAATCCAAATCTTCGAGAGCTCAAGAAAGCAATAAATAAAACAGTACGCAGACTTCGTCATACAGGAAAAGATGCTATTATTCAAAAAGAGCTGATGCAACGAAAAGCAAAAAAGAAAAAAGTAATCTGGCAGGCGAAAAGGGAATCAGATGAAAATCTGTGGGCTAGATTTTTGTACGATTCAAAGTTGAACAATAGCGCAAGATTCTGGTGCACAATAAAAAGTCTAAACAACCCGGACGTACAAAGAATTAACTTACACCTGACAGAGGAAGCTCAGGCTGCTGATTAATTTTAATTCACTACAGAAGCAGAGCTCCCGTTACATCTTTGCGGCAAATTTCTCCGATTCAACTGTCCCAGCACCAAACGATCATCTCTCATTCACAACTCATCAGATCAAGAGCAGGATAGTCAATGGAAAACTGGAGGACACACGGGGCCCTAACAGGATTCCACTGATGCTATTCAAAAAAGATCTGGAATACTGGGCTCCCACATTACTACCGCTGTTCGCAGTATCTCAGGAGGAGACTGTAAGAAACTGGCTCTATATATACTGCACCAAAGTGAGGTACAGTGTGTATAGAGTCCAAGAGTCCCCAGAGGTTTGGCAGAGGTTAAAGTTAGATAGAAACTTACTCTCTAAAGTGGTAGCTTGGTCGAGCAGTAAGGCAGTATCAGAGGACAGTGTTAAGCATTTGATGTACCCACTCAGCAATGTATTCACACACTCAAGAACTGAACTCTAGGCCAATTGTTTTTGTATAAACAATATACTGTTGTTTATTTTTAGAACCAAGCAAGCCTGGTACAGGAAAGCATTAAATACTTTTCAGTAATAAGTTACTGGTAAGTATTTAATGCTTACCTGCTCCAGGCTTGCTTGGTTCTAAAAATAAACAACAGTATACGTTACTGGTGAAAAGGTCGGCCACGGTGGGGAACATGGAGGCCAATAGCTAGACGCTAGCAGTCGTGGGCGGCAGTCCGGGGGGTTTGCTGTCGCTGGAGAGCGGACGTGCCGGGAATTGAAGCGGAGTGAGCGGAAAGTGTTTGGGAAAACGCCGCGGAGGGCGGGGGAGTAGCTCTCACCTCGATCACCACAGCGAGGTCAAGATTTGAAGCGGAGGTCGGGAGGTCGGGAGGAGAATGGCGGCCGTAGCCGCAGCAGCAGTCCGGGGACTTTCTTCAGTGCAGATGTCAGTGCACACAGTAAAAGCGGTGTTTTAAGGAAACGCTCTCTACCCGAAGTGAAAAAGAGGTATTTACTGGCATAATTGAGCAGCAGAGCATAGGGCAATGCTCACGGAGCCCGGACATGAACAGGGAAGACGCCGGGCATCGCAGTACGGAGTGCAGCTGACGCGCTGGGGCGAGGCGGCTGGGAGTCTTTATCGGGTCTGGTGGGCTGGAATTGGGGGCAGAGTGCAGAACAAGCAGGGTTTGTTTGCACCAAGTTGAGAAGTTGCAGGTTGAGAGGGGATATCTGATAAGAGTCGTGGAGCAGCATCAGACGTGTGGGGCCAGAGAGAGGGGAAGAACCCTGCATATGGAGACAGAGATTCATAAGGAAGGTGAGACTCCCTCCAGGTATACGCTGAGGACCAGGAACATTGGAGGTAAGACGACCCCTCTTTCTATCTCACCAGACACCCTGCCTGATATACCACAAGGAGTGAAGACTGTTAAAGCGAAAAGAGGGTGACAAAGGGTGGCCTCGCAAAGCAGGGGGACTGGGGGTGCCTTAAAGAAAGGGAGTGAGGGAAAGAATACAAAGAAATCCTCCCTTCCAACTGCGAGAGTTAAGGTTACGCCCTCACTTAAATCATTTTTTCATGTTCTTCCGAGCATATTGCTGTAACAAGCCCATTAAGCACTTTGGGTAGTCCAAGTAAGTTGAGAGAGGAGAGTAGGCCTCCGCAGCTAGAAATTATTACAGTTCCAACCAGTAATAAATACTTAGCCTTAACAGTACCTGAGGAGCTGGAAGCATCTTCTTCAATACAATCAACACCAGAAGTGAATGGTGACAGCCAGAATTGTACTACTAGTCCAGAAAGTAAAGTTTTTGAGATGGAGGCCTCATTAGCTAGTATCCTATTGGAGCTGAAAAAGGACATTAAAGAGCGCTTCGAAGTATCAGAAGCTAACCAGTCAGGTATACAAGCAACCAGTTTGGAACTAGCTCAGAAGTTGGGTAACGTTACTGCCCGCACCAAAATTCTCGAGGAGGAAATTGGTGCTGTTAAACAGGATGTTACGAAAAATGCCATTGAGATTTGTAATCTGGGAAAACAAAATCAAATGCTAAGGGAAGATATAGAGAGAATCGAAAACCATTCTCGCAGAAATAATTTAAGATTTTTAAATATTCTCGAAAATGAAGGACAAAACATGAAGACTTTTATAATCTCCCTTTTACAGCAAACGATTCTGAAGGATAAGGGGGAGATTAACCTTGAGAATGAAATACAGAGGGCACACAGAGAGCCGTTTCGACGTAACCCCCAGAGAGCAAAACCCAGAAAGATCATGGTGAATTTCCTTACTTATAATATTAAGGAGGAGATACTTGGAAGGGCTTTGAAAAATGGCCCATTTGTGTTTAACGGATATTCCTTTCTGGTTAGGTCTGATGTATGTAAGGCTACAGAACAGAAGCAATGGGAGCGAGGCTGAAAAATGGAGGAGCTTCGAAGGTTAGGAGCAAAAGTGCAGCTAAAATTCCCCGCTATGCTCCGTATAATGTGGAACAATAAAATGTACAATTACCGCTCAGTAGAGGATGTTGAAGCATTATTAGCCAAAATGAGTAGCGAGAATTTGACAAAGTAAAAAGGAATACATAGCTTTTTTGACTCTCCAGCAATATAAAATGTATAACAACGTGTAAATAAATTGGGTGTGTTAGTAAATACCCCTAGGACTGCTCTCCTATAGGCATTGTTATGCCTAATAATGTAGGAAGGGTTCCTCAGGGGAGTGTTTCTCAGGGGGAGCTAATTAGAAGTGGGAGTGGTAGGGGAGCATGAGTGGGAGCAGGGGGTGAAAAAATAAAAATAAAAGTCCTCAATACTTTTATGCAAGAATGTCTTTTTGGAGTAAGATCAAAACTAAAAGGGGAGCTCACTAAGGAAGATGACTTTGACTAACATCCCAAGCATTAATATTCTCACTTGGAATGTGAATGGCATGAGGTCTAAACCTAGGCAGAGGAAAATACTTGAGTATTTGAGAAATAGTCAGGCCCGGGTAATGCCTCTAAAGGAGGCGCATCTTATGGCAAATGAGAGTAAGGAGCTGTTTGGGAGGTGTGGCTGGGTTCAAAATTATATTGCCTCAGATCAATTATTTTGTTGCAAGGGAGTTGCTATTCTGATCAGGATCAGTTCTGGGGTAGAAATGAAAGAGTCGAGTACAGACAGCTCAGGCAGATGGGCCATTGCCCGGATAAAATGGGCCGATATGGAGTTCCTATGTATCGGATATTATGGTCCTAACGAGGTCAATCCTCAATGTATTGTAGATTTAGAATTGAGGCTGGCAGCAGCTTCAGTTCCTGTAGTTGTAGGTGGTGATTTCAATGTCCTTTTAGACCTTGTGTTAGACCGGTCTACAAGAAGGGAGAATATTAATGTCCCCAGAATGAGGAATGCTCTGAAAAGCATGATAAGTGATTTTAACTTGGTGGACGTATAGAGGCATTTGAAGGGTAAGACAATGGGGTATACGTACCAGAGTAAAAAACATCATCACTTTTCAAGACTCGATTATTTCCTGGCAGATAGAGCCTTTTCAGCAAATATTAAGCAGATTAAGCACCTCCCTGCCCATATTTCAGATCATTCGCCTGTAATGATAACTATACAAGCTTTGGGACCACAACCGCCTAGGAGATGGACCTTAAGGCGCGCACTGCTTTTAGAAGAGGGAGTGGAGACAGCTCTACGGAAATGAATGGCAGAAAAATGTATTAATAACCTAAGTTCTGCTCCCCTGGGCATAGTTTGGGATGCCTTTAAAGCATATATTCGGGGATCATTAAAAAACTTCAATTCCTTAGAAACTAGGAAAGCGCATATGGAATTAGAGATTTGTGAAAAAGAGATAGGGATTCTAGCGAAGGCCTTACATTCTGTGAGTTTAGAGGGAGAAAAGCTGTGGCTGGAAGAGAGGTTGCAAGAGGCGCAATTAGAATTCAAAATGAAACTAGGGCGAAAGTGTAAAGCTAGATGGCAAGCGGCGAATATAAAAGAATTTGAATATGGGGACAAAGCAGGTGCTTTGCTTGCCTGGAAAGCGAGAGCGGAAAGGTCAAGGAATGATATAAAAGAGTTAGTAAATGAAGCAGGGGAAAAGTTGGACAGTTGGGATTCTATGCAGGACCACATAGTTACAATGTTTTCACAGCTTTATACGGAAAATATTGACACTGACAATGTAAATACTAGGTGTTGGCTTAATACATTGGATCTTCCATCGTTAAGTGAAGAAGGAAAGGATATTTTAGAAGCCCCAATCACGCAAGAAGAGATAAGGAGAGCAATAAAAAAGTCTAAAAACGGGAACGCGGCAGGGCTTGATGCTCTTCCGGCAGAAGTATATAAAATTATAGCAGATGAAATAATATCTATGTGGGAATTGCTATTTAATTCGATATATAGAGGGGTAGTGCAGGCTCCAGAATCATGGCATGAAGCCTCTGTAGTTCTAATTTTGAAGCCTGCTAAGAACCCTGTTAAAGCAGAATAATATAGGTCAATCTCCCTGCTAAATGCTGACTATAAATATATATGGAATATATGGGGTTTGGGCCTCACTTTATAACTACAATGAAAACCTTATATAATAGTTCTACAGCCAAGATTCTTTTAAATGGAGTTCTCACTAAGATTTTTAAGATTACAAGAGGGACACGACAGGGGTGTCCAATCTCACCCCTGTTATTTAACCTATATATTGAACCGTTTGCCCAGGCGCTCCGACAAGATATGCAGGTGAAGGCCTTCCGTACTGGAATGTTGGGAAAAAACATATCACTCTACGCGGATGATCTAATTATTTATACAACAGATCCAGTTATTTGAAAACCGCACTACCAGATTTAGTCACAGTCTTATTAGTTTATATTGCCCGTCTCAAATGATCTGCTGCTGGTAGATCATAAAATAAATACAACAGTTTGTGGATGAGAGGCAACATAAAAAAGGACGATTCAAATGTTCATATGAAAGTCGATGAAATAGTTCCTTTGTTGATAGTTTTCTTTTTATTAGTCAGATGTATTCAGAATGCACAGGATCAGACAACAGCCAACGTGTTTCGCCCATAGATAGGGCTTCTTCAGGGTTGTAATAGTATACAATTAAAAGCATACATCAGTATGTTTCAAAAGATAGAAACTAAGGACATTATTTTTTACAAAAAATATAGTGAAAAATGATAGCCAAACAAGGGAGAGAAATAAGGGAGAGAAATAATGCCACTGCATTAGAGTTTGAGGGTAGTGAAAGAGAGAGGCGTACAAGATTGTAGAAGGAAGGGGGTGGTGTGCACGAGATCGTACGTGACTAACCTACGAAGTAAGAAGTGAAAATCAAAGATTGATATGGAGCGTGAGTGAAGTCCCAAAGCAGGATAGAAAAAGTAAGAGAGAACCGTGCTGTGTCTAATTTGGGTAATGAATACCTCAAATTGAGACGTGCAGGTGAGATGCTTATAATTCAAAGGTTTGTGATTGTAGGTGCCAACGAGAAAAAACGACACTAAAGCGTCTTTCTCATAAAGTGCTACGTAACCCATGCCGTCTCCAGAACTGTCCAGCTGGTGAGCCCTAGTGTAGCTTACCAGTGATAGTAGATGAAAAAGGTACTTATGAGGAAGTAACAAGGAGGCTCGTTGATAAGAAATCTGAAAAGTATATATTATGTAAGAAAAATGTCAAGCTGCTAGGCAAATAGAGGAATGTCTGAAATGATCCAAGTAAGAAAGTGACATACCTGGTCAAGAGTTGAGAGCGTCCCGTGTAGGGGAAAATAAAACTCTTCAAGAAAAACACAAGGGCCTTTAATGAAAGAAAAATAAAAAGGGGAAGGATGTATGAATCACATGTGTCCAAGTTAACGAAGTATCTAGAGCACAATAAAACGCAGAATATCTTAACTCATTAAGTTTATGTATCAAGCCGCGGTCCTCATTGATAAAATTGAAACTGCATTTTATGCCTAGGGCTACAGTAAGAATAGTATTTCAAAGTGAAATTGGTGTAAAAGGCTCATTGTAGGTGGCTAAAGCTTGCCCAAGGCAAATGCGATACTTATAAAACGTCCAACTTAACTGGTAACCATAAAAATAAAAGTACTGAGAATTTAAAATAAGACGTGCGATATTCAGCAATATTGGATTCAAATAATTAAACGAAAACTTATTAAGATTACAGAAAAAGGAGACTCACGGTTTCGTCTAAAAACCTTAGCGAGTCGCGACATTGCAGTATGGCGTAAAATGTATTGGGCCAAAACAGAAAAAGACATACAAATGTGGCCGCCAACATGGCACACCAGTAAAAACCTGCATGTAGCTCGTATGGCGTCTAATACATTAGGCCAAAACAGAAAACGACATACAGATGTGGCCGCCAACCTGGCACACCAGTAAATACATGCACGTTGCTTGGTCCAAGTTGGAGCGTAGGAGCCGTGTCCGGTGTACGTTGTGTAGTCAAAAATGCTGGTACGAAGTGCAGCTGGTGGTTTGGAAACATAGGGCCCGATTCAAAGAACTAACTTAAGACAAAATCCTCAACTTACTACTTTTGGTATTCACAGAGGTTAGGATTTTGTCTTAAGTTTGTCTTAAAACAGACTTAAGACAAAATACTAACTTAAGTCTGTCTTAAGTCTGTCTTAAGACAAACTTAAGACCTAATCCTAACTTCTGTGAATACCAAAAGTAGTAAGTTTAGGATTTTGTCTTAAGCTAGTTCTGTGAATCGGGCCCACAGTTGAAATACTGGCAGAGACCGGAAAGTAAAATGTTTTACTTCCGGTTTGCCTGTGAGGCCCACTGGTTGAGATCATACTCACTTCCGGGTACCGTTTGAAAAAGGCTAGAGCATATCTCTGGCACTAGCAAGAACATTGGCTCCCAATGTACATTGTAAAATAGCAAATACGCGCATGACAGCAAGTCGTGTGAGACCAAAAACCACTTGGCAGTGCGTGAGCCGGGTGAGTTAATATCACGGCTAACGCAAAAAGTTACAAAGGCCTGGTAAATTAAACGTAAAATCAATAAGAGGACACGCACGTCAGAAACAAATAATGAGAACAAAAATGATTCTAAAAAAAAAAAAGAGGCCTATTAAGTCGAATGAAGCCCACGTTAAATCAAGATAGGCACCCACGAGACAACGTGGGGAATTCAAATATCATGAACAATTGGGCAAGAGAGTTCACCTAATTCACAGAAGTGCCTATGAGAGAGTAAATAATTTTTTTAAATTTGTATTGTGACCCTTGGTGAGAGAGATACCGAGGGGAGAAAGAGAAATCATAAAGTACATAACGCTTATGTTGCAAGGCCAACGGGCCTGGCACAGATGAACATGAACAAGGAGATGTGATTTGGCAAAAAGATTACAGTGCCAATAATTTTTGAAAGAACCATACACGATAAGTGACAATTGGGTTACAGTGCCTAAACCTTATCGGCTGGTTAAGAATAAATCATGCAACATTAATAGTGCATGATTTATTCTTAAGCCCTGCTTTGGGACTTCACTCACGCTCCATATCAATCTTTGATTTTCACTTGTCACTTCGTAGGTTAGTCACGTACGATCTCATGCACACCACCCCCTTCCTTCTATAATCTTGTACGCCTCTCTCTTTCACTACCCTCAAACTCTAATGCTGTGGCATTACTTCTCTCCCTTGTTTGGCTATCATTTTTCTCTATATTTAAAAAAAAAATGTTCTTAGTTTCTATCTTTTGAAACATACTGATGTATGCTTTTAATTGTATGCTATTGCAGCCCTGAAGAAGCCCTATCTATGGGTGAAACGCGTTGGCTGTTGTCTGATCCTGTGCATACTGAATGCATCTGACTAATAAAAAGAAAACTATCAACAAAGGAACTATTTCATCGACTTTCATATGTACATTTGATTTGTCCTTTTTATGTAGCCTCTCATCCACAAACTGTTGTAACAGATCCAGTTACTATGATCCCAAGGGTAGAGCAATTGGCGGATGATTTTGGGGCTCTGTATGGATATTTGGTAAATAAAGAAAAAACAGGGATTATGTGCTGGAACGTCCCGGATAGGAGAGGGAGTGTACAGAGAGAGATCAGATATCTAGGTATCAACATTCTCAATGCAGTGCAGGACATTCCACAGCACAATTTGGAAAGAATTTTAAAGAAAATTGGGAACATTTGAACTAGGTGGAGGAATCTTTCATTGACGGTGTATGGAAGGGTGAACTTGATTAAAATGGTTATTATGCCAAAGCTCACCTTCCATTTTAATTGTATACCATTATCATTTCCGAATAAGCTGATAGGTAAAGTACAGGGTAAACTGGATAGTTTTGTCTGGGCAGATAGGGGAGCACGTATGTCATGGAAGAAACGTAGGCATAGATCGGCAGAAGGAGGGCTTGCCCTACCAGATGTGAAATTGTATTGCATGGCATTTCAGTTAAAAAATGTGAGGGTTTTGTTTAACGCAACAGGGCGCAGGGTGTGGGGAAGGCTTTGCGAGGAGATGATCAAGGAGAGGGGGGAGGATTTTTGTTTGTTTGGTGCTAAGACATTTAAAAAAAAGTAAAATTAAAAATATTGAAGGCAGCTCTGATTTTGTGGGTCAAGATCAGAAATATGTTAGGAATTGGATATTATTCAGGAGAGGCTCCAATATGGGACACGCCAGGTACGCCTGAATGGATCAACTGAGTGTCCTACTTAGGAAGGCAGGCATAGAAGTATGGGGGGGGATCTGATATCGATGGGTGAAGTGGTCCCATGGGAGGTATTATGGAGTAAAACAGGAGGACCTCTGTCTAGATTTAAATTTCTCTAGTTAGAGGCCTTACTATTCTACCTAATCCTTCTTGCTAGGTGAAAAATTTGCAAGAAATGGATCGAACCTTTCCCACCACAAGGGATGGACTGGATACGTGCAGCAAGAAGAATGGCGAAAATAGATAGTGTTTTGGAGTCTAATACACAATCTAAGATATGGGAGGCCTTCCAGAATTGGGATGGAGACATAAGTGTATAACCCCCTTCTGTCCAATGATTACACCTGTGTGGTCTGTGCAGCTAAAAGGGCACGAGCGCGGGAGCTATTGAAATATCGCAAAAGCCTGGGAAGGAATAGATCGGCTGGCAGGCTATTATTTGCATATAATGGTGGTTTGAGGACAAAATAAAAGTAATAAGCTACTGGTTATAGAACTGGTTGAAAATGCAATAGGAATTGTACTTTGTTTGATTTACAAGGGAGCAGTAGAATGCAACACTTACCAAATACAGTACATTGGAAAGAATAGGCTTTTTCAGTAAATTGCATTACTTTCACGTTACTTTTTCTAACTCAATGCTGGATGCCTAGATTCAAGTTAAGTCAAAGATATGCTTTATTCGAGGTTTCACTCATAAAAGCAAATACATTCGGCAGTTTAAAATACAATTAGATTTACAGTTAATTATATTAAAAAATAAAACAGTTGTTGAATTGGATTACAATTCCAATTTTTGGAATTAGAAGCAGTGCAAAATAAGCAATTTGTTAAAATGTTACAAAAGTTAAAATTGCCTAGTTAAAACAATTTTTGATAAAAACATGAACGTAAAATGCAGACAAGTTAGTTGGACAGAGAATAGTCAGTTGACTAGCAGTCTCTGTCTAATCGACCATGCCCATCCAAGATACTTGGCAGTAGCTGTTAATAACCATGTCAGATTGTTAGTGCGTATAATACGTAAAGCAACAGTACTGCTAGTGGTTCCCAAGTTCTTGCACATCGGTACTAACCAAATACGCCATGGATCAGAGTAGGCTGTGCAGGAAAATAGAAAATGACCAATTGTTTCTTTGGCAGTACCACAAGCAGGGCAACTGTCGCATGCTCCACTATCCCATTTTGCGATCAAAGCTCTAAGGGGGAGTGAACCTGCTCTTAGTTGGAAAAGTAGCTTTCTGTCACCAGGCCTTGTTATGATGTCCCAATAGGGTTCCAGGCAGGGATGCCTAGATTCAGCACTGGGACATTTCCTGTAAACAGGAGTGTTAAATGCGTTTTTGTTATTCGTGCGATTTTTAAAGACTATTTTCAGATTTTAAAACTCCACACTTAGAAACTTTTTGGAGCTGTACATTGAAATGAATAGGCTTTGTCGACAAATTGCAGATAAGTTACTTTTACGTTACTTTTTCTAACTCAGTGCTGGATGCCTAGATTCAGCACTAGGACATTTCCTGAAAACAGTTGAGTTTAGGTTATTGTTATGATTTTTAAGGAATATTTCAAGTTTTCAAAACTCCACACAGTCGTTTTTCAGAAGAAAATTGTCAATGTTATTCTATGGAGAAAAACAGGTTATCGGTTTGCAGGTATGTAAACGACTGTGGGAGTTAAGGTTCTGGGGTTAGACTCAGGGGTCCCCCTAGGCTCAGTGATGGACTGTGATGGCTCCCTCAGGGGCACTAGGGTGGCCGGGTGCAGAGTGTTGAGGCCCAATGTTACCCTATGGAGGATAGTGGGGCTCCGGTTGGTGGCTGATGGCAAGCAGGCCACTGGGTTGTGGGAGCAAGGCTCCTAGGGTTTAGCTCAGGGCAAGTTGTGGACCAAAGTAGCACCAAAGGTGCGCCCTCAGCGGCACTCGGGCGGCCGGGTATTGGGTGCTGGTTTGAGGTCGGGTGCCCTCTTGTTTCAAATGAAGATTCTCCGGGACAAAGAAACACTGCAGGCTCGGGGACGAGGATCTTCCTGAAGCAACCACCACTTCGAGGGGTAAGTTGGGATGTTGAGGGTTGGTTAGGCACCACTGAGTTGGACGCACAAGGTCATGGGGCGTCGGGTGCAGGGGTGCCTTGGGACGTCGGATTTTCTTACCTGCTCTGGTCGCGGTAGGGGGGGTCCTCTGGATTGAGGTGCAGGCATCCTCTGGAGGCTTGAGGTAGGTCAAGGGTTGCCAGATCTCAGGTCAGGATCACCAGGGGGAACTCCTTGTGGTGTTTTTCCACTCGAGCTAGGGCAGGGTTTGGCGGGTGCAGAGTGGTCTGGATTTGTGGTTCCTGGCTGGCACCAGAAGTTACAGTTAAACACGTCCGGTGTTTATGGGATAAACAGTCATGAAAGTGAAGGCAGGAAGGTCCTCCGGGGTTTGTGAGGTTGCTGGCTGCTGGACACGCCGGGGTTTGGCAGGAGCAGGTTTGAGGGGAGACAGGCCTGTAGGGCTGGGGCCAAGTCAGTGGGCGTCGTCCTCGTGTTAGCTTTGCATGGCTTCTCGTCCTTCTTCTTCTCTTATTTTCTTGTGGTTGCTGGATCTGAGGAAGGAAGGTTCAGGGTGCCCCTAAATACTAAATGTAGGGGTGTTACAGGTAGTTAAAGGGCAGGGACCAATGGGTCCCTTCCCTGGGGTGGGTACACCCCCTATTCTGCCACTCTCCAGTGGGAGGGGGGCAGGAGCCTGTCCCTGGTAGGCTGGGTCCCCCATCCTCAAGATGGTGATGACTTGAGGTTGTGCTTCACCTCCCCTCCCCCACCTTAGGGGTGGAGTTGGCAGAGGTGGGCATACCTCTCTTCCTCACTTGTTTTTCCCACCGGTTCTCCTGCCCAAAGTGGGGGGTAGAACCAGTGGGGTCCAGTTGCTGAAAGCAGCAAATGGTCTGGAGAGGCTCACAAAGGCGGCATGCCTTTGAAGCCTCTCCTTCGTGAACCCTGCCCATCCTGGGGGAGGAGGCTTGGCACCTTGTCCCAGGATGTGCATTGTTTCAGGCCCCAAGAGGAGCAAGCTCTTGACCTAGAAGTCCAGAAACTTTGGTGGTGGCAGCCTAGGCAGTCACTCTGTCAGGTCACTAGAGGTTGGTAGAGTTTTCAGGTGGCATCTCTAAGATGCCCTCTGTGGTGCATTTTACATTAAATCCCACATGGCATCAGTGTGGGCTTAATGTGCTGAGACGTTTGATACCAAACTTCCGTCTTCATTGTAGCCATTATGGTGCTGTGGAGTTCGTAATGACAAACACCCAGCACCATATACTCTTAATGGCAGCACTGCACTTACAGTGCCCAGGAATGGACCTGGGTACTGTAAGGGCACAGGGCTCATGCACCTGTACCCTCACCACTGGCATAGGGCACCCAGCTAGAGGGGTGACTGATGTATGCCAGGGCAGTGGTTTGTGTGCATGGCACACAGGGATGTGTGCCATGTCGACTCTCACTTTGTTCTGCACCAAGACACACAGCCTGCAAAGGCAGTGTGTGAGTGTCAGGGTACAGGGCCTCTAAGGGTGGCACATGAAGTGCTGCAGTCATAAGAGGCCTTCTCTGGTCATAGTGCCCTGGGTACCTATGGTACCATTTACCAGGGGCTGACATGTGGCCAGAGATGCCAATTGGGTTTAGGCTTCAATGCAGTTTTAGGGAAGGAACATAGGCCCTGGGTACCTGATTAGCAGGAGCCCAGGGCACACTCAGTCAAAGAACATCAGCAATTTAGCAAAAAGTGGGGGCAACCGTGCAAGAAAGAGGACACTTTCTGACAGATACAACATCCCAGACTCCTGGAGAGGCTCTATTATATCCCCAAAATACAAGAAAGGGGACAAGAACATAGCAAATAGCTACAGGCTTGTAGGATTAATTGACATCGAGGCCAAATACTATGCTGGCCTCCTTCTTGATGACCTCACATCCTGGGTAAAAGAAAAATCAATAATCCCCATCAATCAAACGGGTTTTAGCAAGGACATGGGAACAACGACGAATATACTTGCCCTGCCCTTACTAGCAGACGGCGCCAAAGCAGCAAAATATCCTCTCTTTCTGTGTTTTATTGACTACTCATCCGCCTTTGATAAAATAGACAGGACCAAACTAGGATGTATGATGATACATAGCAAACACTCACATCGCATGCCCTTACATCGCAATTAATACATCGCACGTGCCCTTACATCGTGAGTAATCACATCGCATACCATTACGTCGCATTCGTACAGGCATTTATGTGAAATACAGTTACATCGCATTCCCCGCATGTTATTACATAGCAATTTTTTGCCGTATGCGCATTTCCCTTCACCCGACCCTAAACCCTAATCCTTGAACCATGAAACAGTCCCTACAATATGGCATGCTAACCCTTACCTAAACCCTAAGCCCTAAACAGTAAATCAAGCCTACACTACGACCTCAACCCTAAACCCTAATCCCCAAAGGTCAAAACAGTCCCTATACTGCAAGTAGCCCTACGGAAACCCCAAAACAGCACCAATTGTACACGAAGCCCTAAGCCCTAATGCAACCCCAAAACAGCACCCATTCTCTAAGTAGCCCTAGTAGCCCTAACGCAACCCCAAAACAGCACCCATTCTATAAGGAGCCCTAGTAGCCCTAACGCAACCCCAAAACAGCACCCATTCTACAAGTAGTCTTAGTAGCCCTAATCCCCCACCTCAAAACAGCACCTACACTGCAACTAGCCCTAAGCCCTAACGCAACCCCAAAACAGCACCTCCTTACCTGTTTCGTCGTCGCTCCAGCATTGTCTCCCTGTCGTCTGTGTCCCCCGGAGGACGTCTCAGCGCGCGTCCATTACATCCCATGCATTGGGACGTAATGGCGTGCGTAGACAACGTACGCGTCGTACCGTCACGTGCGTTGTAAGTGCACGCGATGTCAACGCATGCGTCGTAACGCATGCGTTGAGATGGTTGTTTCCCCCAAACGCTGGCACAAACTTGAGGAAAGGAATTTACCATCTGCCTTTCTAAATCAGATAATACTTTTACACTCCAAGATGTGGGTCCAAGTAAAGCTAGTAAATGGAAAGTTCCTGTCCAGAAAAATTCCACAACCATGGGGCTTAAACAGGTGTGTGTGTTGGTCCGATGCTCTGCAACTTGTATATGGCTGACCTATTGACAGAACTGGACAATTGTAATTCACATGCGCCAAGGATGGGAGGACTCCTACTTTCCAACCTGCTGTACGCAGATGACCTTGTGCTGATTAGCAGAACCCACATCGGTCTTCAACATCTACCAGACACTACCAGTAGATACGCTGCACGCGCGCAGCGGGCGCGCCGATGGCGCACCAGAGGCGCGCCAGAGGCAAGCCCGTCTGCGCCCGTCCGCGCCCCGGACACGCTGAGCGCCAGCCATGCTGCCCGATCTCCTAGAGAACAAGGACAAGGATGGACATATTATTCTAAGGAACAACTGCTGGAAATAGGTAACAGGGAAAGTAGGGGACACTTTCAGCACTCCCCTAAAACAGGACTGGCCAAGAAGCCGTTGAATTGTGGGATGATTAACTGCAGATCCCTAGTTAAGCACTATCTGGAAGTCGGCCATATGATCGAAGACATGGATCTGGATGCCCTCTTTCTAACGGAGACTTGGACCAGTCCTGACTCCTCCGTAGAAATGGGTTTTGCCTGCCCGGAGGGGTATAAGGTTTTCCATAAACCTAGGCCGGTGGGGTGGGGGGAGGAGTAGGGGTGATTTTTAAGGAGGACTGGAATTTTGCGCCGCTTGAAATAGATGAAATAAAAGGAATAGAAATCCTGGGCTTCTCAGTGCAGGAGGCCAAAGGCAGGCTGCTTACCGGAATGATCTGTTATAGACCTCCTGGGCAGGATACACATTTCTCTGCTCTCCTGGATACCATCACCAACTTGAGCTTAACCCGCTCTAGATTGGTTATAATGGGTGATTTTAATTTATGGGATAACGGCAGCCTGGGCAGCCACCTGAGAGATCTGAGGAGTGCTTGTCAGAACCTTAACTTACACCAATTGGTTCTGAAGCCCACACATCAAGGAGGGGCATGTGCTGGATCTCCTGTTTGCTATGGACACCGAGACAGAGGTGATAGAGATACTGCCACAAATCTGGACTGACCACTATCTGATCCACTTTAAGATCAAGATCCCCAACTCTAGGAGCAATGATAGCTGCCCAGTACCATACAGAAGGGGAAGAGAGTGGGCTAAACTGGGTAAGAACAATTTACAGCCTTTCACTAATGTTAATCTCTTCTCCCCCTCCACTACCGTGGAGGAGAACTACGAAACTTTCTGTAACCATATAGCCAATACCCTGGACCCGATAATCCCTGTAAAGAGCCTTAAAAATAGGAAGAATGTCTCAGCTCCCTGGTACAATGAGGAATTATAATCATTACGCTCATCTTGCAAGATAGACGAGAGGAAATGGAGCAAGACATACTCGGTACCAGACAAGACAGCCTTGAAGTCGGTACTGACTTTGTATAAAAAGGCAATTGCTTTATCTAAATCAAACTACTATGCCATCTCCATTTTACAAGCCTCTAACAGTACAAAAGCTCTGTTTCAAATTATTAAGGAACTTTCATGCCCAACAAGCACGAGCAAGGAGGTAGCCGCCTCGCAAGAATTGTGCGAGGAGATTGCTGCTCACTTTAAAGATAAAATCGTGAAAATAATGGGTGATCTATACCCCAATAACAGTAGTGATCAGGACAACTCGGCCCGGAGGCCAGAGGAAGCGGTTCGGGCAAATATGTCCCTGGATAAATTCCCTGCCCTAACGGCCGACTTGTTTAAAACATTGGCCAATAGTGTGTCCTCTGGCTCCCCACTCGACCCTCTTCCATATAAAATCTGGAAAACTGTAGGCCAGGAAACATTCCCCTGGTTACAACAGATTTGCAGTCAATCATTGGAAGCGGGAACTGTTCCTGAGGCATGGAAGTTGGCAGTAGTAACACCTCTGTTAAAAAAACCTTCATTGGACCCCAAAACACCAGCAAATTTTAGACCCATCTCCCTCCTGCCCTATCCCATTAAAATTCTGGAAAAAGTAGTCAGCAAAAGCCTTTCCTGCTACTTGGAGGACAACCATCTGCTGGGCAGGGACCAATATGGGTTCCGTCCAGGTCATAGTACAGAGACCGCCCTGGCGACCGTATTGGATAATCTGCGAGTGCGAGCTGACAATGGGAGCGACACCATTTTGGTGCTACTCGATATGTCAGCCGCATTCGATACGGTGAGCCATGCAATACTGGTGGATAGGCTGGAGAGTATAGGGGTGTCGGGGCAGGCCTTAAAACGGCTAACGTCCTATCTATCCGGAAGACAACAGATGGTGACTCTGGCACCTTTCACCTCCAGCAAGTCTCCGATGCAATATGGGGTACCGCAGGGCTCTGCGATCAGCCCTGTTCTGTTTAACATCTATCTACAGCCTCTGTTCCCCATAATTAAATCCTTTGGTATTGACCTGATTAACTACGCTGATGACACCCAGTTGGTGTTCTCCCTTGAAGGGAAACAGGCAATATCGATGGATACATTCCTGGACTGTATGCGGCAGACGGCTGGATGGCTCAGGGATAACTCCCTACAATTCAATGGAGGGAAGACAGAAGTGGTTTACTGCCCCTCGGCCAGATTGTCCCAACAGTTACCTCGGGAGTTTAGGCTCACACCGGAGGAGGAACCTTTGACCCCAGCCAAAACGGTGCGTAACCTGGGAGTTTTGTTGGATAGCAACCTTCAAATGGAATCGCAGGCCAACAAAATTGGGGGTATGCCTTTCCTTGTTGCGTATGCTACGCCAGATCCTTCCACTACTCCCCAAAGATATGCGCGCCCTTGTAGTGAGGAATATAGTGCTGAGCAGACTGGACTACTGCAACTCCCTGTATTTGGGAGCACCGCAATACATCCTTCAGGGGTTGCAGAGAGTCCAGTCTATGGCGGCAAAGATGGTGCTGAATAGAAAACGTAGGTCCTCCACTATGATGGCATTGAGAGACCTTCACTGGCTGCCCATTAAGGAAAGGGTACACTTCAAATCACTTTGTATTGTATTCAGAGCAGCGCATAACCTAGGCCCTATCCCTCTACAAGCGAAATTTAGCTGGTATAACCCAAAAAGGCCGCTCCGATCCTCTAGCACTGGCCTATTGGTGACTACCAGATTTAGGCGCTCCAGGATGGGGGGGAGGGCCTTCAGTGCGGCAGCCGCCCAATTATGGAATGGGTTACCGCAGTACATAAGACAAGCTAATTCCCTGAGTTCAGGAAGGGCCTGAAAATCTGGCTCTTCCCCAAGTCGGATCTTTAAGACTGCCCCTACCACTGCTTTGGTTTCTGTGCCGGTCTATGTTTCAAGTAAGAGCGCCAGGATACCCGTAGCTATACAAAAGCTAAATACAATACAATATTGAGCAACCAACGGTCTTACCATCAACTATGATAATGCGATTATATCCAAAAAAAACAACCTCTAATTACCGCTGGCATCTGGCTGACACAACAATAGAAGTAGTTGAAGAATATAAGTACTTGGGAGCAATAATAGATAACAAAGGCACATTTAAAATCCAAAAAAGAAGCCATCAAAAGAAAATCAATTGTGGTAGATTTAAAATCGATTAAACACAAAACTGCCAGACCAAGCCTTATTCCACTGTTACAAGTCTGGTAAGCATAGCTTATTCCCGATATAACTTATGGGAGCAAGGGGCTGAGGTAAAGAGACGCTGCCATTTTAGACAGAACTGTGTCTAGAGCGGCTAGGATGATTTTCAAACTGCCAAAATATGGCTCACCAGCCTAAATAAGGCTGGAATTTGGCCTGCAGATTCAAGAAGTTACCCGCAAAGGAGCTTACGTCAAAAGTGCTGGCACAAGATTAAAAAGGCTGAAGCTAGAACACTGAACTCCCATCTATGGATTAAAATTCACTCAAAGAAGGAATCAGCAGCTATGAGTTACCTGACAGGACCAATAGACCATCTGGGCCGCGAGGAGCTTTGGGCGACCTCAGGGACCCATCAATGTTTTAAACAACTTGTAAACAAGATAGTGAAAATACATTCCCTAGTAGAAGATAAGGCAACACAGAAATGGCCCACGGATGGTTCATTTTGCATAGTTTAAGTCTTCTCCTCAATTTTATCGAGGCTCGGGACTCAACAGGAGAAAGACAGCAAAATACCTTAATTTTCGAATGGGCATTCTACCATCCCTGCTGCACCTCCCCCCATGGAAACGATCTCCGGCTCAGACCACATGCCTCTTATGCGGGGAAGTTGATGAGAGTGTATTACACTTGTTGTGTATCTGCAGAGAACTACAAGTCGAACAGCAGCAGCTACTGAAGTCCATCTTTCTAAGCAGGGGATAAGAACCTGCAGACAAGCAGTGAAGGCATGCTGGAGGTGGAGACGTTCAGTTACCGTGTAGCTTTGTACGGTTTATGGAAGTGGCAGGGGAAAAAGCTCTCGCATCAAGTGACCAGCAATCATTACCATCTTGACCAAAAGACTCTTCCTACCCCACCTTCCAACGAATATCACATACCCTGGTGAACCACCATTCAGAAGATAGATATTAGAACCACACCACTGCTGCTGTTTTTAAACTAACCGAACATTGTACAGTTGTCCCCTAACAGTATCCAAAATATTGATTTGTTTTTGTTCTTTATTTTTAACTATTAAGTTTCCGTGATCCCAGTCCCCTTCTAAATTCTTTTTTTAGGCACCTTAAGCGATAGTATCAGCAAACCTTTTGGAAAGTCGTCTGTGCAAAGAATGGTCAAAAAACATTGCCAATTTATGGTATCTAATAAGAATTACAGATCACTGCATCAAATGTTTTTACACAATGAATGAATGTTTAATGAAATGGTCTTCCGATTTTTAATCATGAATGATGCGACTACTTACTTACTTTGTAAATGGAAATTGTAAAGGTTTTTATTAACCAAACAATAAATTATTCACTTACTTACTTGTTAAATACATTGCACCAAGCGCTTTGGGCTGTCCAAGGCCTAACCTAAGGGTGACATCCATACTAATATAATAAAGAGAGAGCCCAAACATTTGAGGCGGGTAATCTCAGTAACCACAGCACCAATCACAACACCCAATACAGCGTTGGAAAGGGCAGTTGCAGCAGAAGGACATAGGCTATGCAGACGGCCACCATATACATTTAAAAGGTAAAAGAACCGTGCCAGCAAAGTAGTCCCTTGTGGGCGTGTCTGTGTTGTGCTGTGGGCGTGACAAACACTGAGGTGTGTGGTACGTTCCGCCCTTCATGGCATGTCTCATAACGTGTGCTGTAGGCGTGTGCTGGGGGCGTGGGCGTGTGCGGGGCGCGGGATTACGAAAAAAAGCAAGCATTGTGCACAATATTTCATTGTTTTTTCTTCACAGGTTCTGTACATTCCAGCTCCGGGTGTGCTTGCCCCGCACTCCCAGTGACGTGCACCTGCTTTACTGTATGTAGGTCAGGCATGACGCTATTCCCAAGGGCCGGAAGGAGCGCAAACAGGGGCCATTGTGCAGGAAATCTAATCTCGCATTAACTTCCGGTGACGCCTGAAGCGCACACTTGAGATTTTCCACTTATGTTGCGCACAGGCCTCGCGCCACACACATCCGGACACAAGGCCCGCCTCCATGGAAATAGCAAGAAAAGGACTATCCCTTCCCCGGTAAGTACATTGGTGGCACAGCGGACCACATCTCCAGCAACATACTCATATTTTTTCACCACCCATTTAATAAATGCACAGGTCTCTCTCATTGATGGCCAGCACCAACATACACTTTTAGACACACCTCCCGCCAGAAGTTCTACAAGTGCAAACTTTAGAGCTGGGGAGCTAGGTTCGAATCTCGGCATCAGCTCAACATCCTGTGATTCCAGGCAAATCGCTTTGTCTCCCCGTGCCTACCACAAATTAATGTGTTCTTGTGTGATGTAAATTGTGCTCATGCCATGTTGTCGAGTTCGCGTTATATAATATTGCAAGGAAAAATAAAGTAGGGAAACTCGAGTTCACACACTATTGACCGTGCACTCTTAAGTGCATCAGCAGTGCACTGTGAATCAGACCGTTTCACAGGCCTGTCACAGATAAGAAATGCTATCAAAATGAAATCCCCCATAAAAATATACTACTGCTACAAAACAGGTGGTTTCCTGGGTCCTTCCTACGCACTCTGGACTGGCGACCTCCAGAGATACAAACAACTCTCCTGCAGATTATGGAGGGCACTCACATATTAGGATTTAGGCATTTGTAATGGTCATTTTTATTGGGCAAAATTTCCTCTTCTGGGGGCGTGGACAATGGGCGCCTCAATCAGCAAGGGGTGTGTCCAATGGGCGCGACAATCGGCCGGCAGTAATTCATACCGGACAACGTCGGGACGGGCTGCTAGTATGTATATAAAGGAAGGTTTAGGCCTGGCAAAAGGTTTATTTTGCAAGGTCGAAATGGTAGTTTTAACTGAACACACAGGTTCTACAATGGTAGGCCTGAGACATGGTTAGAGGCCTACTTAAGTGGGTGGCACAAGCAGTTATGCAGGCCCGCTAGTAGCCTTTAATTTACAGGCCCTGGGCACATGTAGTGCACTTTACAAGGGACTTATAAGTAAATTAAAATAAGGCAATTTGGTATGAGCCAATATTACCATGTTTAGAGGAGAGACCGCATGCACTTTAGCACTGGTTAGCAATAGTAAAGTACCCAGAGTCATAAAGCCAACATACGAGAGGTCGTAAAAAGTGGAGGAAGAAGGCAAATAGTCTGGGGTGTCCCTGTAGAGAGGGCCATTTTCCAACTCTGCCCTTTCCTGGATTCTAAAAATCCACTGCTACCTCTAAATACTGCTCTTCCCTGAAGCATAACAACCCCTACCACCCCTTAACCCTAGCCATCTCTGAACCGTAAAAACTCCTTAACACCCCTTATCTCTACAGTCCCTGAACCTTAAAAATCCATTACTAGCTCTTAACGCTAACTTTTTCTGAACACTACCAACTTCTTGCTAACCTTGAGGCATATCATAGCCTTTAATACCACCTCACAGCTTACCTTCCCTAAACCCTAAAAACCCCATACTCCACTTAACGCTACGCTTCCTTGTAAGAGATTAGCCAGACAATTAAATGGCCCCCACTTTGAACTAAAGCACTGATGCTACCAAGCAAGCGAAGTAAATGACTCGAACAGCTTCCTTGTCTCTTACATCCATGCACCTTTCTATTAATTTTTTCACCCTTCCATCCACCTACAGATATCCACTATTTCACCTTTACAGTCTGTCATACATTCATTCCTTCATGCATCATTCAGTCTTTCCCCATTCCAGCCATTTAGCCATCCATCCACCTATCCAATTTTCCATCCATCCATCCACTTTGCCATCCACTCTACCATCCATCCATCCATTCACTCTGTCATCCATCCACTCTGCCATCTATCCACTCACACTGCCATCCATCTATCCATCCATCCCCTCTGTTATCCATCCATCCACTCCGCAATCCATCTATCTAAACAGTCTAACATCCATTCACCTTCCCATTCATTCTTTCACCCTTCCATCCACCTACTGATACCCACTATTTCACCTTTACATTCTGTCATCTGTTTGTTCTTTCATCCATCATTTAATCTTTCTCCATTCCACCCAATATTCCATACATCCATCCACTCTGCCATCCATCCGCCCACCCTGCCATCCATTGATCCATCCACTCTGCTATCCATCCACTTTGCCATCCAGTAGGTTACTATATGGATCAAGAAGGGGGAAACGATGTCTGCCAACGGGACCATATAAACATTAAAAAGGGTTGGTCTCAGGGAAGAACCCTGAGGGACTCTGCACTGTAAGATTCTGTGGTTCACCGTATCAAAGGCTGCGCTCAAGTCGAGTAGAAATATAGCCGCAGATCATCCTGAGTCAACAATTCTTCTTAATTCTTCCACTACTGCCAGCACGGCGGTTTTGGTGCCTAGGCGTGGGCAGAAGCCCATTTGGGAGAGGTGGAGCAAATCCATGCACCACTATCTTACTCTTGAAGGTTCCTGCTTTCTCCCTTTATGACAGTTCCCATCTTTTAAGGTTTTGCAATATTTTACTACTAAGCAGGCAGTCAGAAGTGTAGTTACCTTACAGGCAATAATGTTATGATTTGAATGGTGCAGCAGATTCAGTGGCACCGGGCCAATAGTTGTCATAACTCCTCTAAATACCAAACATTTCTATATTTTACTACTAAACAGGCAGTCATAAGTGCAGTTATCTTGCAGACAGGGGCATAACTTGAATGGTACAGCAGATGCAGTGGCACCGGGCCCTAAAGTTATCAGAACTCCTCTAAACACATAATATTGCTATTACACCAATTAATTCGATTATTTTTCTCTTTCATTTCATTTTACAAAATGTTGCTATTACTTACTCGCATTATACCACTAGTAACAGCACAATATATTGCCTTTTTTACATAAACAAGTCATAACACTTTAACAGACTTTCGGTAACCTATATTGTAAACCTACTCAGCATGCTACAACTCACAACAAAAAACAGCTGATTATTAATCACATCAGTGAAAGATAATGCATTTACCGATGCTTGTTTCTATTTCTGTCCCCTTTGTTTGTTTTTGTCTTTCATGCTCCCTGGAACTCTTCGATGAGGCCGGTCCTCAAAAATGCGTGCTGGTGGGCCCCACCAGCAACCACCAGCTCAATTAAGTACTGACCATACCATACTATGAAATTACAGGCTATACCATAACATACCAAAATGACAGGCCATTCCATAGCATAATATACAACAGGTTTTACCACAATAGTCTATACAATTACAGGCCATACCATACCCTAATATACAGCAGGTTTTACCATAATAGTCTATACAATCACAGGCCATAACATACCATAAAATGACAGTCCATACCATACAACATAACTAAGAAAATTAAAAAAGCATATATATGTCGCATTGGTGAAACCTGTTGCCTTTGCCAATGCTTATTCTTTCTCGCCTCCCACTCCAGCTTCTTTTCCCGGTTCCCTGCTCCCCTTTAATTCTATCCAACCTCTCCTCTTCCCCTCTCTTCCTCCATTTCTCTTTTACTAGTTTCTCCCTCGCCCCTCCCCCCCCCCCCTTTTTCCTGGCTCGTGCCCCTCCCCACCTCCCCCTTGACCCTTAGCCTCTGCCCCCGCTGAAGACCGGCCGGTCTGCGTGTGCATCCCCCGTGCTGCCCACCTCCCCGGGTCACCAGAGGTGAAGGGCTCAGCTCTGCCCTCACCCCAGCCGTGTAAGGCGAGACAGGCTGAACTCAGCACAGGCCTCCGGCACTTCCTTCCTCGTATATCCGAAAACCTGCACATCGTAAATCCACGAAATAAAAAGAAAATCCGGAAAGCTCAGCCCTTAAATCACTCACTGAGAGAGCCAAGTCCAGGACAGGCCGTGCACGCACACAACACCACTGTGACAAACATCTAGCTCTAGCCGTGGAAGCAAACAACACTACTGTGACAAACATCCAACTCCAGCCCCGCACATGAGCAATGTCACAAACACCTAACTTCAGCCGTGAACACACACCAGCAATGTCACAAACACCCTCACTCCAGCTGTGCAAGCCCACAACACCAATGAGACAAACACCTAACTCCAGCCCTGCAAGCACACAATCCCAATGTGACAAACACCTAACTGCAGCCGTGCATGCACACCAGCAATGTCACAAACACCCTCATTCCAGCTGTGCAAGCCCACAACACCAATGAGACAAACACCTAACTCCAGCCGTGCAAGCACACAATCCCAATGTGACAAACACCTAACTGCAGCCGTGCACGCACATGAGTAATGTCACAAACACCCTCACTCCAGCCGTGCAAGCACACAACACCAATGAGACAAACACCTTAACTCCAGCCACGCACACACAACACCAATGTAACAAACACCTAACAACAGCATTACAAACACACAACACCAGTGTGACAAACACCTAACGCCAGCCGTGCAAGCACACAACACCAGTGTGACAAACACCTAACGCCAGCTGTGCAAGCACACAACACCAGTGTGACAAACACGTAACTCTAGCCGTGCAAGCACACAACACCAATGTGACGAACACCTAACTCCAGCCGTGCAAGCACACCAGCAATGTGACAAACATCCTAACTCCAGCTGTGGAAACACAACACCAATGTGACAAACACCCTAACTCCAGCCGTGCACACACAACACGAATGTGACAAGCTCCCTAACTCTAGCCGTGCACACACACCAGCAATATCACAAACACACTAACTCCAGCCGTGCATACACACCAGCAATGTCACAAACACCCTCACTCCAGCCGTGCAAGAACACAGCACCAATGAGACAAACACCTAACACCAGCTGTGCAAGCACACAACACCAATGTGACAAACACCTAACTCCAGCCGTGCAAGCACCCAACCCCAATGTGACAAACACCCCAACTCCAGCCGTGCAAGCACACAACACCAATGTGACGAACACCTAACTCCAGCCGTGCAAGCACACCAGCAATGTGACAAACATCCTAACTCCAGCTGTGGAAACACAACACCAATGTGACAAACACCCTAACTCCAGCCGTGCACACACAACACGAATGTGACAAGCTCCCTAACTCTAGCCGTGCACACACACCAGCAATATCACAAACACACTAACTCCAGCCGTGCATACACACCAGCAATGTCACAAACACCCTCACTTCAGCCGTGCAAGAACACAGCACCAATGAGACAAACACCTAACACCAGCTGTGCAAGCACACAACACCAATGTGACAAACACCTAACTGCAGCCATGCAAGCACACAACCCCAATGTGACAAACACCCCAACTCCAGCCGTGCAAGCACACAACACCAATGTGACGAACACCTAGCTCCAGCCGTGCAAGCACACAAGCAATGTGACAAACATCCTAACTCCAGCCGTGCAAACACAACGCCAATGTGACAAACACCCTAACTCCAGCCGTGCACACACAACACCAATGTGACAAGCTCCCTAACTCTAGCCGTGCAGGCACACCAGCAATGTCACAAACGCCCTAACACCAGCCGTGCAAGCACACGATACCAATGTGACAAAACCCTAACTGCAGCCATGCAAGCACACAACCCCAATGTGAGAAACACTTAACTCCAGCCGTGCACACACATGAGCAATGTCAAAAACACCCTCACTCCAGCCGTGCACGCACACAACACCAATGAGACAAACACACTAACTCTAGCCGGGCAAGCACATAACACCAGTGTGACAAACATCCTAACTCCAGCCGGGCAAGTAAAAAACACCAATGTGACAAACACCTAACTCCAGTCGTGCAAGCACACCAGCAATGTCACAAACACCCTAACTCCAGCCATGCAAACACAACACCAATGTGACAAACACCCTAACTCCAGCTGTACAAGCACACAACACCAATGTGACAAACACCTAACTCCAACTGTGCAAGCAAACAACACCAATGTCACAAACACCCTAATTCCAGCCGTGCAAACACAACACCAATGTCACAAACACCCTAACTCTAGTCATGCACGCACACCAGCAATGTTACAAACACCCTAACTCCAGCCGTGCACACACAACACCAATGTGACAAACACCCTAACGCCAGCCGTGCAAGCACACAACACCAAAGTGACAAACACCTAACTCCAGCCCTGCAAGCACACAATCCCAATGTGACAAACACCTAACTGCAGCCGTGCATGCACACCAGCAATGTCACAAACACCCTCATTCCAGCTGTGCAAGCCCACAACACCAATGAGACAAACACCTAACTCCAGCCGTGCAAGCACACAATCCCAATGTGACAAACACCTAACTGCAGCCGTGCACGCACATGAGTAATGTCACAAACACCCTCACTCCAGCCGTGCAAGCACACAACACCAATGAGACAAACACCTTAACTCCAGCCACGCACACACAACACCAATGTAACAAACACCTAACAACAGCATTACAAACACACAACACCAGTGTGACAAACACCTAACGCCAGCCGTGCAAGCACACAACACCAGTGTGACAAACACCTAACGCCAGCTGTGCAAGCACACAACACCAGTGTGACAAACACGTAACTCTAGCCGTGCAAGCACACAACACCAATGTGACGAACACCTAACTCCAGCCGTGCAAGCACACCAGCAATGTGACAAACATCCTAACTCCAGCTGTGGAAACACAACACCAATGTGACAAACACCCTAACTCCAGCCGTGCACACACAACACGAATGTGACAAGCTCCCTAACTCTAGCCGTGCACACACACCAGCAATATCACAAACACACTAACTCCAGCCGTGCATACACACCAGCAATGTCACAAACACCCTCACTCCAGCCGTGCAAGAACACAGCACCAATGAGACAAACACCTAACACCAGCTGTGCAAGCACACAACACCAATGTGACAAACACCTAACTCCAGCCGTGCAAGCACCCAACCCCAATGTGACAAACACCCCAACTCCAGCCGTGCAAGCACACAACACCAATGTGACGAACACCTAACTCCAGCCGTGCAAGCACACCAGCAATGTGACAAACATCCTAACTCCAGCTGTGGAAACACAACACCAATGTGACAAACACCCTAACTCCAGCCGTGCACACACAACACGAATGTGACAAGCTCCCTAACTCTAGCCGTGCACACACACCAGCAATATCACAAACACACTAACTCCAGCCGTGCATACACACCAGCAATGTCACAAACACCCTCACTTCAGCCGTGCAAGAACACAGCACCAATGAGACAAACACCTAACACCAGCTGTGCAAGCACACAACACCAATGTGACAAACACCTAACTGCAGCCATGCAAGCACACAACCCCAATGTGACAAACACCCCAACTCCAGCCGTGCAAGCACACAACACCAATGTGACGAACACCTAGCTCCAGCCGTGCAAGCACACAAGCAATGTGACAAACATCCTAACTCCAGCCGTGCAAACACAACGCCAATGTGACAAACACCCTAACTCCAGCCGTGCACACACAACACCAATGTGACAAGCTCCCTAACTCTAGCCGTGCAGGCACACCAGCAATGTCACAAACGCCCTAACACCAGCCGTGCAAGCACACGATACCAATGTGACAAAACCCTAACTGCAGCCATGCAAGCACACAACCCCAATGTGAGAAACACTTAACTCCAGCCGTGCACACACATGAGCAATGTCAAAAACACCCTCACTCCAGCCGTGCACGCACACAACACCAATGAGACAAACACACTAACTCTAGCCGGGCAAGCACATAACACCAGTGTGACAAACATCCTAACTCCAGCCGGGCAAGTAAAAAACACCAATGTGACAAACACCTAACTCCAGTCGTGCAAGCACACCAGCAATGTCACAAACACCCTAACTCCAGCCATGCAAACACAACACCAATGTGACAAACACCCTAACTCCAGCTGTACAAGCACACAACACCAATGTGACAAACACCTAACTCCAACTGTGCAAGCAAACAACACCAATGTCACAAACACCCTAATTCCAGCCGTGCAAACACAACACCAATGTCACAAACACCCTAACTCTAGTCATGCACGCACACCAGCAATGTTACAAACACCCTAACTCCAGCCGTGCACACACAACACCAATGTGACAAACACCCTAACGCCAGCCGTGCAAGCACACAACACCAAAGTGACAAACACCCATATCCAGTCGTGCAAGCACACAACACCAATGTGACCAACCCTCTAACTCCAGCCGTGCACATACAACACCAGCGTGACAAACACCCTAACTCCAGCGATGCACACACAACACCAATGTGACAAACACCCAACTCCAGTCGTGCAAGCACACAACACCAATGTGACCAACACTCTAACTCCAGCCGTGCACACACAACACCAATGTGACAAACACCCTAACTCCAGCCGTGCAAGCACACATCACCAAAGTGACAAACACCCAACTCCAGCCGTGCAAGCACACCAACAATGTGACAAACACCCCAACTCCAGCCTTGCACACACAACACTAATGTGACAAACACCCTAACTCCAGCCGTGCAAGCACACAACACCAATGTGACAAACACCCCAAATCCAGCCGTGCAAGCACACAACACCAATGTGACAAACACCTAACCCCAGCCATGCAAGCACACAACACTACTGTGACAAACATCTAAGTTCAGCCGTGCAAGCAAACAACACCAACGTGACAAACACCTAACTTTAGCCGTGCACGCACACCAGCAATGTCACAAACACCCTAACTCCATTCGTGGAAGCACACAACACCAATGTGACAAACACCTAACTCCAGCCGTGCAAGTACTCAACACTACTGTGACAAACATCTAACTCCAGCCATGCAAGCAAACAACACCGACGTGACAAACACCTAACTCTAGCCGTGCACGCACACCAGCAATGTCACAAATACCCCAACTCCAGCCGTGCAAGCACACAACACCAATATGGCACACAACACCAATGTGACAAACACCTAAGTCCAGCCGTGCAAGCACACAACACCAAAGTGACAAACACCTAACTCCAGCCGTGCAAGCACACCAGCAATGTCACAAACACCCTAACGCCAGAAGTGCACACATAACACTAATGTGACAAACACCCGAACTCCAGCTTCAGCCGCGCAAGCACGCAACACCAATGTGACAAACACCTAACTCCAGCCGTGCAAGCACGCAACACCAATGTGACAAACACCCCAACTCCAGCCGTGCAAGCACACAACACCAATGTGACGAACACCTAACTCCAGCCGCGCAAGCACATCAGCAATGTGACAAACACCCCAACTCCAGTCGTACACACACAACACCAATGTGACAAACACCTAACTCCAGCCGTGCAAGCACACCAACAATGTGACAAACACCCCAACTCCATCCGTGCACACACAACAATAATGTGACAAACACCCTAACTCCAGCCGTGCAAGCACGCAACACCAATGTCACAAACACCTAACTCCAGCCGTGCAAACACACCAGCAATTTCACAAACACCTAACTCCAGCTGTGCACACACACCAGCAATGTCACAAACACCTAACTCCAGTGGAGCCTCAGATCAGGACAGGTAGTGCAAGCATACAAACAATATCACAAACACCCTAACTCCAGCCGTGTAAGCACACAACACCAATGTGACAAACACCTAACGCCAGCCATGCACACACACCAACAATGTCACAAACACCTAACTCCAGTGGAGTCTCGGATCAGGACAGGCCGTACAAGCAGACAGCACTACTGTGACAAACACCTATCACAAACATTCAAACTCCAGCAGGGCATCATATCAGGACAGGCCGTGCAAGAACACAGCAATTTCACAAACATCCTAAATCCAGCCATGCAATCACACCAACAATGTCACAAATATCTTAACTCCAGCCGTGCAAGCACACCAACAATGTCACAAACATCCTAACTCCAGACGTTGAAGCTCACAACACCAGTGTGGCAAACACCTATCTCCAGCCGTGCACACACATCAGCAATGTCACAAACAGCTCAGCTCCAGCTGTGCAAGCACACAACAACAATGTGACAAACACCTGTCTCCAGGCATGCACACACACCAGCAATGTCACAAATATCTTAACTCCAGCCGTGCACACACACCAGCAATGTCACAAACAGCTCTGCTCCAGCCATGCAAGAACACAACACCAATGTGACAAACACCTATCTCCAGCCAAGCAAACACACCAGCAATGTCACAGATATCTTAACTTCAGCCGTGCACACACACCATCAATGTCACAAAAATCTTAACTCCATCAATGTCACAAATATCTTAACTCCAGCCGAGTAAACAGAGCAGAAATGTCACAAACAGCTCTGCTCCAGCCATGTAAGAACACAATACCAATGAGACAAACCCCTATCTCCAGCCATGCACACAAACCAGCAATGTCACAAATATCTTAACTCCAGCCGTGCACACACACCAGCAATGACACAAACAGCTCTGCTCCAGCCATGCACGAACACCACACCAATGTGACATACACCTATCTCCAGCCAAGCAAACACACCAGCAATGTCACAGATATCTTAACTCCAGCCATGCACACACACCAGCAATGTCACAAAAATCTTAACTCCAGCAATGTCGTAAATATCTTAACTTCAGCCGAGCACACACACCAGAAATGTCACAAACAGCTCTGCTCCAGCCATGTAAGAACACAATACCAATGAGACAAACACCTATCTCCATCCGTGCACACACACCAGCAATGTCACAAACACCTAACTCCAGCCGTGCAAGCACACAACACCAAAGTGACAAACACCTAACTGCAGCTGTGCAAGCAAACAACACCAATGTGACAAACACCCTAACTCCAGCCGTGCAAGTACACAACACCAATATGAAAAACACCAAACTCCAGCTCCAGCCGTGCAAGCACTCAACACCAATGTGATAAACACCTAACTCCAGCCGTGCAAGCACACAACACCAATGTGACAAACATCCTAATGCCAGCCGTGCAAGCACACAACACCAATGTGAAAAAACCCAAACTCCAACTCCAGCCGTGCAAGCACACAACACCAATGTGACAAACACCTAACTCCAGCCATGCAAGCACGCAACACCAATGTGACAAACACCCCAACTCCAGCCGTGCAAGCACACAACACCAATGTGACGAACACCTAACTCCAGCCGCGCAAGCACACCAGCAATGTGACAAACACCCCAACTCCAGTCGTACACACACAACACCAATGTGACAAACACCTAACTCCAGCCATGCAAGCACACCAACAATGTGACAAACACCCCAAATCCAGCCGTGCACACACAACACTAATGTGACAAACACCCTAACTCCAGCCGTGCAAGCACGCAACACCAAAGTCACAAACACCTAACTCCAGCCGTGCAAACACACCAGCAATTTCACAAACACCTAACTCCAGCTGTGCACACACACCAGCAATGTCACAAACACCTAACTCCGGTGGAGCCTCAGATCAGGACAGGTAGTGCAAGCATACAAACAATATCACAAACACCCTAACTCCAGCCGTGTAAGCACACAACACCAATGTGACAAACACCTAACGCCAGCCATGCACACACAACAACAATGTCACAAACACCTAACTCCAGTGGAGTCTCGGATCAGGACAGGCCGTACAAGCAGACAGCACTACTGTGACAAACACCTATCACAAACATTCAAACTCCAGCAGGGCATCATATCAGGACAGGCCGTGCAAGAACACAGCAATTTCACAAACATCCTAAATCCAGCCATGCAATCACACCAACAATGTCACAAATATCCTAACTCCAGCCGTGCAAGCACACCAACAATGTCACAAACATCCTAACTCCAGACGTTGAAGCTCACAACACCAGTGTGGCAAACACCTATCTCCAGCCATGCACACACATCAGCAATGTCACAAACAGCTCTGCTCCAGCTGTGCAAGCACACAACAACAATGTGACAAACACCTGTCTCCAGGCATGCACACACCAGCAATGTCACAAATATCTTAACTCCAGCCGTGCACACACACCAGCAATGTCACAAACAGCTCTGCTCCAGCCATGCAAGAACACAACACCAATGTGACAAACACCTATCTCCAGCCAAGCAAACACACCAGCAATGTCACAGATATCTTAACTCCAGGTGTGCACACACACCAGCAATGTCACAAAAATCTTAACTCCAGCAATGTCACAAATATCTTAACTCCAGCCGAGCACACACACCAGAAATGTCACAAACAGCTCTGCTCCAGCCATGTAAGAACACAATACCAATGAGACAAACACCTATCTCCAGCAATGCACACACACCAGCAATGTCACAGATATCTTAACTCCAGCCGTGCTCACACACCAGCAATGTCACAAACAGCTCTGCTCCAGCCGTGCAAGAACACTACACCAATGTGACAAACACCTATCTCCAGCCGTGCACACACACCAGCAATGTCACAGATATCTTAACTCCAGCCATGCACATACACCAGCAATATCACAAATATCTTAACTCCAGCCGTGCACACACACCAGCAATGTCACAAACAGCTCTACTCCAGCCGTGCAAGAACACAACACCAATGTGACAAACACCTATCTCCAGCCAAGCACACACACCAGCAATGTCACAAATATCTTAACTCCAGCCGTGCACACACACCAGCAATGTCACAAACAGCTCTGCTCCAGCCATGCAGGAACACAATACCAATGTGACAACTACCTATCTCCAGCCAAGCAAACACACCAGAAATGTCACAAATATCTTAACTCCAGCCGTGCACACACACCAGCAATGTCACAAACAGCTCTGCTCCAGCCATGCAAGAACACAACACCAATGTGACAAACACCTATCTCCAGCCAAGCACACACACCAGCAATGTCACAAATATCTTAACCCCAGCCGTGCACACACACCAGCAATGTCACAAACAGCTCTGCTCCAGCCATGCAGGAACACAACACCAATGTCACAAACACCTACCTCCAGCCATGCACGCACACCAGCATAGTCACAGATATCTTAACTCCAGCTGTGCTCACACACCAGCAATGTCACAAACAGCTCTGCTCTGGCCGTGCAAGAATACAGCACCAATGTGGCAAACACCTATCTCCAGCCGTGCACACACACCAGCAATGCCACAGATATCTTAACTCCAGCCGTGCACATACACCAGCAATGTCACAAACAGCTCTGCTCCAGCCGTGCAAGAACACAGCACCAATGTGACAAACACCTATCTCCAGCCGTGCACACACACCAGCAATGTCACAGATATCTTAACTCCAGCCGTGCACACAAACCAGCAATGTCACAAACAGCTCTGCTCCAGCCATGCAAGAACAGAACACCAATGTGACAAACACCTATCTCCAGCCATGCACACACACCAGCAATGTCACAGATATCTTAACTCCAGCCGTGCACACACACCAGCAATGTCACAAACAGCTCTGCTCCAGCCGTGCAAGAACACAGCACCAATGTGACAAACACCTAACTCCAGCCAAGCACACAGGGCCAATACAGACCCTGCTCGCTCACATCAACAACGTCACAAACATCCTCACTCTCATAGAGCCCTTAGGTCAGGACAGGCCCAGCTGGTTCACACCGAAGTCACAAGCATCCTCATTTTTACACGGTTTGGATCGGGACAGGCTCGGGTAGCTCACACTAACAGTGTCACAAGCATCCTCGTTTTTACACTGCCTAGATCGGGGCAGGCTCGGCTAGCTAACACCGAGATTGGGATGTATGACATTACAATGCATGGTTTTACCACGCATGCCTTTACATCGCAGTTTTTACAACGCATGCTGTTACAACGCATAGTGTTAAGGGGTGCTGGATAGTGAATAGTTTAATTTACTATTCCAACTCCAGTCCCTGTGGATAGTAGGGAAGGTGTTGGATAGTAAATTAAATCTATTCCCTATCCTAGAGCGCCCCCCAGCGCTATGCGTTGTAATAACATGCGTTGTAATAGTTGCGTCGTAAAGGCACTGCGTGGTAAAAGTTGCGTTGAAAAGGATGTTCCCCCCGAGATTGTCACAAGCATTCTCATTCTAAATCTGCCTAGAATGGGACAGGCTCGGCTAGTTCCTACCAACAATGTCACAAACATTCTCATTCTTACACTGCCTAGATTGGGACAGGCCCATTCTAGCTCACACCAACAATATCACAAGCATCCTCCATCTGACAGTGCCTACATCAGGAGAGGCTCACCTACCTTACACCAGCAGTGTCAGAAGTATCCTCATCCTTACACTTCCTAGATTGGGACAGGATTGGCTAGGTCACAAAACAGTGTCACATGCATCCTCATCGTTACACTGCCTAGATCGGGACAGGCTCGGCTAGCTCACACCAAGATTGTCACAAGCGTCCTCATTCTTACACTTCCTAGTTTGGAACGTTCTTGGCTAGCTCACACCAAGATTGGCACAAGCATCCTCTATCTAACACTGCCTAGATTAGGACAGGCTCAGCTAGCTCACACCAACAATGCCACAAACATAGTGACTCCGGCACAGCCCTTAGATAATGGAAAGCCGTGCACACTAAGGGTTGCAGAAAAGCTTCCAGAGAAAACAGAATTCCCTGGTAGAAATCATTAGTAGCCATTATAAATCTTTAAGGCAAACCAGCAAATGGTTTGGGAATTAAAGGTGAGCATTAAACACACACATCCTGCGGTCCAGATAAAGTGCTAAACGAGAGGCTCAAACCCTGCTGACACCAACGAAAGAACCAATAGTAAACCTGTTCTGCATCACACTACAGACTGGTGCACCTGAGGCACGTGCTCTGAAAGACCTTTGCAAACTCTTGAATCTGCAGACATGTAAAGAATGAGAACTGGCCTAATATGTATTTGGTCTGTTGACATTTAATTCAATTTGGCATCCAGGACTAAATATTACTTTAATCTGGAATATGGGAAGCACATAGAGCATAAGTAAACCTATGAGACCCATGTACATGTTGGAATGGGAGATTACGATGTCAATGAATACCATGATATGTGCAGGCCCAACAACAGCAATGCCAATAAATGCAATGTCACTGTATGCCACAACGTGTGCCTGCATAACAATGTCAATACCAAGAAATGCAATAGCAACGTATGCCATAATGCATGCACGCATAACAATGTCGATACCAGTAGAAACAATGTTCATGTATGCCATGATCTAGGCATGCATTACTGTGTCAATATCAGTAAAGACAATGTCGATATACACTGTGACAACTGTACGCACAATGTTGAGAATGTCAATAAAAATGATATCCGTGACTGCCATATTATTTTCATCTAATGAACTCGTAATTACCATTGATGTCGGATTCACCCAAGGTGACCTTCCCATCAACCCTGAGTCGGAGATACATGGTCAGACAAGTCCTACGATACCATCCCACCAGTGATAGGTCAGAGGTGGGGTCTCACTTAGCCTAAAGACAAACGTGCACCCACGGGAAACCCTGATCGATCCCACAGAGAGGTAGTTGCACCACAAGCAGATCGAGAAAATTAGCCCCAATTAAACACATTTCTCCAAAGGTGTGCGTTTCCCAAAAATACCACAAAGCTATATGCCACATGTAGATAGGAACACTCAGCCAATTAGGACACGACATGCACACCCCACATAGTGATCACACGCTCCCCACACAAGACATCTAGACACAAACACACTGGCCCACACTTTCTCTCCCTGAGGTCGAGAGCTATATGTCCTTAGCAGATGCCCAAACTGTTTAATGTATGACTGAGGTGCTTTTTCAAGAATGCAGAAATTGTTTTATTGTACCTCACAATATGTATAAATTGTCAGCCGAAACTTGTACAATGAGATACTTTCCTCAGATATACTCTGTCAAGACTGTCTCAGCCACTGAGTTTAATAAAACCAACTTGTTCCTGTTTTGCCAAATGCCTCTTGTCTTTTCATTTCTTTAAGGTAAATTCGTATCCGAGCAACATACATCTCAGTCCTTGGTAAGGTGAATGTAGACAAGATGCACAGAGGGGCCTTTAAACAGGAAAGGGAGTACAGATACAGTGCAAACAGCACGTTAATGACTTACTTGGGTATTCCAGGCTCCAGGACTGATGCTGGAGGACTCCAAAATAAAACAAAATCCTTTGTTAAGTAGATGACCTGGCCTTACTAGCCCCCACCAGAAAAATACTTTAAAATTAGCACAAGCCGACAGCTGGCCCACCACAAAACACTTATATAAAGAATAAAGAAGGACTCTGTGCGGTCTTCATCTTCTCAAAGTGTCCTGCAAACAATGAGCCTGGTGGAAAACCCGAAAATTACTCACCAAAGGCGCTACTTATCTGGAAGTTTAAAACTGGAAATAAATTCACTTCAAGAACAAGCATTGGCAAAGGCGCTAGGTCTCGCCTTTGGGACCTATTGGCTTTGCCACTGGCTTTAACAATATGTTACTGTACATACATTGCATTTTTTACATAAGTAAACACTTTGAATCGGTTCACATTCGAAAACTCTCTTTGCTTTAGTGCAATTTTATAATGTAATTTACACATTTTTGGCAAAGCCAAGAGGTCTTGACTCTAAAAGGCTGAGCTATTGGGGTTTCCAGTGCTTGTATGGTGCATTTCATCACACCCACAGCTGCCACCAGCAGCTTCAGCCCATCACATGATCTGTGTTACGACCTCTCAAACTTCTTTTGTAGCAAGATCAAAACCATATACAGCAAATTTTGCCCCCAAACTGACCCCCTGACTCTCTCCAGAAGTCTCCCAGTAACGGTCAAAGACAACACAATCACCACGTGGGACACCATTAGGACAGAGGAAACCACAACACTCATGAAGACCATTCGCTCCAGAGCCCTGGCAGACCCCTGCCCCCACCACGCCTTTGACATAGGAGCAATCCTATTATACCTGCTGCTCAGCCAATGCGACTGTGGTGGTGGAATGTTGGTGTGTGGGGTTGCTGTGGAATGTTGGTGAGTGAGAGAGTCAGTTGGAGGATGGGCTGAGCAGCAGGAAGGCTGCTCCTGGTGTGGCTCTTGTTAACATCTTAAATAAATCTACTCATCTAATCTACCTTGGAACCAGGTGTCATTTATTTACTACATATTTTGGCGACAATTTGAAAAGGTTACCATAGAAGAATCTACACGTGTCAACTCAGAGAAAGAACAAAAATAACCTACTACTAACAAACCTGAAGAAACAACTGAAAGAAGAATATTAAAGGAACCTTAAAGTACAGAGAAGGACACTATGTCCTCCAGCCCCACCAGTGTCCTGCTCCACCAGACAGCCTACCAGACAGGGCATACTTAAATTGCAGTAGTAACACCTGTAGCTATCAGGCAGAAGTTCAGGTGTCTCTGCAGGACTATGAGTTATGTTTGGAAAGTAGAATTGGGATCTCTGGTGAGCTGCATGTTTATTGCCTCAAACGTCTTCACCACTTTCACTGGTCAAATGGATGGTATGGAAGTAGCAAAGGGCTCATGTGCCAATGCAACACTGGTCTGGAGTGTGGTGGCACCACAGTGAGGCAGTGAGGGAACCAACTGAGCTGTACCAGTCTCATCTACTTCCTTACAGAGGATTGATTCCTACAAGAACCCATGGAGTGAAAGTCTCGACATGCGCTGCGGTTGGGATTTGAAATGTACTACTTGTCCAGCCCGAGATATGTGCAAGCCTTACTTGCCTGCAGTACGGTATTGGCGGTGTACGTTTCCATGGAACCTGGTCTAGTGAGAGGAGTGCAGCAGCCCTGTTCTGTTGCCGCTCTTCAGGGTGCAACACCTTGACCCACCCAGCTTCTTTCACGTCACTGTGCCTCCATTTTGATTTACTAACACTAACTACAGCTTTTCTGGGTTCTCTGGGAATCGTAATAACCGATGTGAAAATGGAATTTTGTCTTCACACCGACACAACGCATAGAGTTTGCTATTTCAGTTGGCACTCAAGTTTGTATTGTATGGCGTGTCTTCAAATTCTTGCCGGTTTTTCCACTTCACTGTGAGAGTAAGAAAGGATCAACATCTAACAGATTGGAAAGTTGTTGTATCCTGAGATTTACATGGCTATGTAAATCAGCCTAGGTCTTCCTAGCTGCTCAGCCAGAGCAAGAGATGGTGACGGAATGTTGGTGTGCCTGTGATGAATGGAATGCCTGGGTGCCTGTGTGGATGAGTGTGTGACAGTTGGAGATGGGCTGAGCAGCTAGGCAGGCTCATCCTGGTGGGGCTAGCAGGGGCTGACAGGAGCTGGCATAGGAGTTACTAGAGCTGGATTACAGTTGTACATGGATGATCCCTGTTTGATGTTGCTAGACATGGATTATTAAAGAAGACTACAAGAAACCTACAACCTGATTACAAGTGTCTTCATATGTAAAGTACAACATATTTTGGCGACGAGGACCAAGGACTAAGACCCAAGCGTACTTAAGGACTGAACACAGATCCAGAGACTCCTAAGAAAACTTTGTAACCAGCGTAACTTAAAGGGAAAAAAAAGAAAGAAAAAGTATGGAGTAAAAGGCAAATCAGCCCCACCAGTGTCCAGTTATTGGACGGCCCCAACCTGTTGCCTGATCTTACTTCATGGACAAGACCACAGGTATGGTCTGTAGTTAGGGTAAGAATGGAGTGACGTTTACCCTACCACTTCCCTTAGAATCTGGTGTTTAGGTGTACTCTCTGCGCAAGGGAATTGTGGCTCCACAAGTGAAAGTTAAAGTCTGAACTCGGTGAATATTTTCACAAGTACCACAGTAGTGGTGAGATTAAGTTTTGAGGATGTGAATGATTTCACATGTACCACACAGGAGCGGTGTGGTTGTGACTATCTGTGTAGTATGTATCACATATTAGTAACGGTTTGTTTTTCAAGTAAGAAAGACACTTGCAGGAGATGTAATGAAGAGCTGTGGCTGATCTAGATTAAAGTTATGGTTCAACTCTGTGAAGATTGCTTTGAAATCACAGACTTGGCTATTGTTAAGAGAGGATACTGGCGTCACCATTAACGTTTTTCTTAAAGTGTACAAGAAATGGATATATGCCATCTTTTTGGTGGCAAAGATGCTCCTGAGGATTTTTTTCTATTTTACTCCCGCTTCCCTCACCCCCCCCCCATTACCTCCCCTTCACCCCTAGCCAAGAACCCCGTGCCCCCCCCCCTCTTCCCTCCCTGGAAAACCCAACCAAAACTCCCATGGCCTAGGCCTGTGGATGCCGCAGTCGCGGTGCCTCTCCTTTCCTATACTGATTATTCCTTAGTTTATCGGTGTCAAACAGTAGTCTGACCCCTTTTTTTTTTTGTTTTTTTCATTTACTTTTTTGCTAACTAAGGTATTATTCTCCTTGACATTGGTCCAAAAAGGCATCTACCTCTTCCACTACACGAAACGTGTACATTTTATTTTGCCACATTACTTTTAGGAAAGCAGGAAATTTCAACTGGACTGTTTCCCCCAGTGCTCTTAGTGGTCCCATTCGCTTTCCTAATTCCCACTGTCTACTTGCTGTGGCAGGTGATAAGTCTGACCTGATGTCTACTGCAATTCCATCCACAATTATACTCTTTTTCTTAAGGGCTACTGACAAAATCTTTTCTTTTAAGTTGTACGTTAGGAAATTAATTAGTATCTTTCTTGGTTTAAGACGATTTGGATTCAGCCGGAAAGGATCTCAATGGACCCTCTGAATGTCTCGTAACAAGATTTCTTCTGACTCTTCTAACTGTAGTTCTGTTTTAAACAGCTGTACTGCGTAGCTTTTTATATCTGACCCTTCCTTTCCTTCTGGTAATTTTAAGATCTTCAAGTTGTTACGTCTTTGCATGTTTTCCAATCTCTTAACTCTCTCGTCAGTCTCTCGCTCTTTAAATTTTATAATCTCAATTTCCTTACTATTATCCAGAATTCTGCCCTACATGACTTTCATTCCTGTCTCAAGCACTTCTGTGCGAGTACTTAATTTATCGAGTTTATCCTCTAATAAACTACATGTAGCACTTATACGCTCCTGATTCCTTCTTGAGGCTTCAAAACCCAAATGAATATCTCTTTCCAGCTTTTTTAACAGTGCCAATACTGACGTATCTGGGGGGTCTGGACTAATCTGCCGGAGGGCTATCTGTGACTTCTCCAAACCTTCCTGGGATGACAACATTTTCTCTGTTATTGTATTTTCCTTTGTCATCATGGGTATCTCTTCAACCACTTTCTCTACCTCCAATCCTTCCTTGCTTACTCCTCCTATTGCCCCCACTACACCGTCAAGTGCTAATGTTATATTTAGTTGTTGTGAGGTCTCTACATTCGGCATTTCTGCAATCACTTGTATCATATTTCCCTCTTCCTCTTCCATTCCAAATTCCAGAGCCTGAAAAGGGTTTGGAGTTAAGTGCCCAGACAAGTCCAACTCCTCTGTATCGCCTCGCCTACACTGCACTAACTCTCCACCTTTATCAGAAACGGGGTTCAGTATAAGGTGCGGTTTCAAAACCAGTACCTTAGGAACTGGCTTAAAATATGAGTTCAGTGATGGGGTAGTAGCTATCTTGTGTGTTGACCTCTTTTGTTTCCCTTTTTTCGTATCTTTTTTTACAGAGAGTTCTCCTGTCTTAATGGTTTTAACTTCTTTGGTAGAGCACTTTTTAAAGCCCTTTTGTACCGTTTTTAGCTTTCCCAAAACAGGCTCGTTAATATCTCCTTAGGAGATACCTAGGACGCCCTGTCACCAACTTTTTAATTTCTGCCTCGCACTGTGGCTTTTTCAAACCAGAGTCAGCTGAAATCAATGTTTGGTTGTCCTCCACTAAGCCCACACCGCCTTTTACCTCCGAAGTCTTTGTCAAGGGTTCTTCTCCTTTTCCTCGTCCTCCGCTCGATCCCAGTCGAACCCTTGCTATCATTCGGCGTCCCCTGCCGATTTCCGAAGCCGCTCTTCCCCAGCTCCCGCTCCGCGGTCCCGCTGACTAACGCGACTCCGCCTCCTCGACCTCCGCCCACCGCTGCACGGAGGTATCCAGCTCAGACACCACCATACGCCGTGAAAACGCCGCCAGACAGAAACAGGCTCAATTCCTCGGCAAACGTACAACAAGCTCCTCCGTCCGATGCCCTACATTCTGAGTGGTAGGACACTTTGCTCAAATCTATTCCTAGTGTGGTCAGATACCGAAGATCACCTAACAGGCACCGCCTCTGCTCCTAGCATCCGCGACCCGCTACCGCGGCCGCCATGTTTTCCCCCTGTGCTGTGGCAAGAGAAATGTGGTGTCTGACTTTGGTTCTAAGTGCCACTGTATCCCTGTGAGGCGTGTCATACGTGTAATGGACATCAGTGGTGACATGCTGTTCGTGTGATTTGGTGCACAGACATAATATCGACTCCAAAATATCGTTTGGACAGAATATCGAGTTTTAAAGATCGTTTGGAGAAAATATCGACAGGACAGAATATCGACAGCCAAAATATCGTTTTTAAGGTAAGTGAAGTAATATCGACTGTAAATAATATCGAAAGTAAAAAATATCGTTTTTTATATAATATGTAATTATTTATAGTGTTTTTATGTTATAATATGTGTGAAAAGTGTCATTTTATGTTATAATTATTTTTAATTAATGATTTTTTTAAAATTATTGTGTAATTTTATTCTGTAGCGGGTTGTGGGTTTATAGGGGAATAGGGTGGGAAGTAATTTAATTATAATTAATTAAATATGTAAATTTATTAATTGGTAGTAATAATTAATTAATTGGTAATTAAATATTATATGTTAATTATTTAAAATTTAATTGGTAATTAATTTAATTTAATTGATTAATTGCTAATTATGTAAATTAAAATAATGTATTTCCTGTAGCGGGTTGTGGGTTTATAGGGGAATAGGGTGGGAAGTAATTTAATTATTATTTATTAAATATGTAAATGTATTAATTGGTAGTAATATTTAATTAATTGGTAATTAAATAATATTTGTTAATTAATTAAAATGTAATTGGTAATTAATTTAATTGATTAATTGCTAATTATGTTAAATTAAAGGGGTATTTTTAGGGTTCAGGGTCAGTTTTTAGTTTTTGGGTAAAGGGGTATTTTTAGGGTTCAGGGTCAGTTTTTAGTTTTTGGGTAAAGGGGTATTTTTAGGGTTCAGGGTCAGTTTTTAGTTTTTGGGTAAAGGGGTATTTTTAGGGTTCAGGGTCAGTTTTTAGTTTTTGGGTAAAGGGGTATTTTAAGGGTTCAGGGTCAGTTTTTAGTTTTTGGGTAAAGGGGTATTTTTAGGGTTCAGGGTCAGTTTTTAGTTTTTGGGTAAAGGGGTATTTTAAGGGTTCAGGGTCAGTTTTTAGTTTTTGGGTAAAGGGGTATTTTTAGGGTTCAGGGTCAGTTTTTAGTTTTTGGGTAAAGAGGTAATTTAAGGGTTCAGGGTTAGTTTTTAGTTTTTGGGTAAAGGGGTATTTTTAGGGTTCAGGGTCAGTTTTTAGTTTTTGGGTAAAGGGGTATTTTTAGGGTTCAGGGTCAGTTTTGGGTTTTTGGGTAAAGGGGTATTTCTAGGGTTCAGGGTCAGTTTTTTAGTTTTTGGGTAAAGGGGTATTTTTAGGGTTCAGGGTCAGTTTTTAGTTTTTGGGTAAAGGGGTATTTTTAGGGTTCAGGGTCAGTTTTGGGTTTTTGGGTAAAGGGTTTTTTTAGGGTTCAGGGTCAGTTTTGGGGTACAGTGGTACAGGGGTACAGTGTAAAAATAAAGTAAAATTAAATTTACATTAATTTAATTTAATGAAATGAAATTAAATTAAATTATATTTAAATAATTTTAAATAATTTAAATTAAAAAAAATTATTATATACTTACCAATACTTACGTTGTAATGGTAGTGCGTTGTAAAAGTTGCGTTGTAACGTCATATATCCACTGTTGCACTCTTTGCAGTGGGAATAGTAATTTTTACTCTTTTGTATTTGTACGTTAATAATATTGGCTATTATTTAATTAAATTTTGTTACTATATATATATATGTTTTAAGAAATATGATTAAAAAAATATTCTTTTTTTACTTTCATTAATTATTTAATTATTAAAAGTTATTTTAAGTATTGTTAATTATATTTTAGTAATTCATTTTTTATATTAATGTAATTAAACATTGTTTTTATTAAAGTCGATATTTTTTACAACTATATTTTTGTTAACGATATTTTGTACTCGATATTTTTGTACTTACCTGTTTGTACATACAAACTCGATATTTTGGTTGTAGATATTTTCTCGTCGATATTTTGGGTAGTCGATATTTTGGTAGTCGATATTATTTCAGTGATCCGTGTGATTTACCACCGGCGGCAGTATACAACGGAAGGGAGTGGAAGGGGCCTAATGACTTGAGCTCTGTCCATATCACGTTATCTTTTATTTAATACTTTATCTCAGTCAACGATTTGCTCTCTGCCTTCTTGTTTATCAACTGTCAGCCACGTTCGAATTTAAAAAACGCACGTGCCTACCTGCTCTTTCTTCTGTTTCGCGTGCTGTTTGCTCTTCGGTGTGTCCTGCGCCATCTGATTTCTGACGTGTTGGACTGCCTCAGCTCCTGCGATCTTCCCGTCGTTTTGGCACTCCAACGTGCCGTGAGCCACCCGTGACTATGCCATAAACGTGCCGCCATTTTGATTTTGGCCCTGAAAACAATGTCCTGGGTCAAGGTGTTTGCTGTGTGGAAATCTCGTCAGTCACCATGGAAACACGAGTCTAAGGAACACAATTGTTCTTTGTGCCGTCCAGTACGAGGATTCTCTTTACTCAAGTGTGGCATTTTGAACTGTACTGTTGCGGTAATGTGTTTCCCTAATCCTCCACGAGCGCAATAGGAACTTAAGTGCTGCACCAAGATGGGACTGCCACGATGACAAGCTTGCTGAGAGATCTGTGTTGAGAGGCGGTTTGTGAATTTTACTGTGCCATGAGTAACTCGTATGCTGATTTCTGTTTTTTCTTAGTACCATACATAAGTGTACATGTAAGGGTGATTACTTATTGTTGAATCTATGTCTTGAGTGCCATCTGGTGGTTGTGTTACGGGGAATTATTATAAGCCTAGAGCCAGTCATAGAGATCGTTGGAACTTGATCTACACGTAAAATGGAACTGAAAGTGTACCTTTAAGCATGCATGTTTCCAGCACTATTTTTGGTGCATCTTTGGTGTTGATTGTTTCTGTTGCATTTATATGTTATGCAGCACAACTCGGGTGAGAGATCGCTCACTGGTGTGGAGCCCTAGTTTGGAAGTATTCTTCTCTTATGGTTATTGTACTTGCATACATCATGTAATTTTTTAGTAGTTTGTGATGCCACATTTTTTTTCTCGCTATTTACAGTGTGAGGCGTCTTTGTCTCTTGGTGGGTGGACATCACTGGTTCCCCTTAGTTGTGGGTGGTTCTGGTTGTGTTGGGTGGTCCCCATATTCTTGTTTGGTGTTGGTAAGTCGCATTGCGCTGCACGTCTGATTTGTTTGTATGTGTGTAAGTCGCCCCGCGCCTCACATGTTGTCCTGTGTAAGTCACCCTGCGCTTCAGTTGTTGTTGTGTGTAAGTCGCCCTGCGCCTCACGTGTTGTCCTGTGTAAGTCGTCCTGCGCTTCAGGTGTTGTTGTGTGTAAGTCGTCCTGCGCGTCACATGTTGTTCTGTGTAAGTCGCCCCGCGCTTCAGATATTGTTGTGTGTAAGTCGCCCCGTGTTTCAGATATTGTTGTGTGTAAGTCGCCCCGTGCTTCACTGTGTGTGTGTACTCTTTATGAGGTCCATATTGTGGTACACGTGCATCTGTAGTGTTTGTTCACCCTTGATGTTGGTTTCTGGGTTTGGGTGTTCGTTGTGGGGTATTACACCTTTCTTCTCTTGTGTTTTTGGGACATTCGTGATATTTCTTTACATTGTTCCTTCCCTATCTGCAAATGTGTGATGATTTGTATTTAATGAATTTTAACAACTTTCATTGTTTATTTCATGAATCTTTCATTGTTTATTTCATGAAACCTACAACCTGACTACAAGTGTCTTCATATGTAAAGTACAACAACAATCCCATGGAATATTCATGTTGCTGTTGTTTTTAGGTCTCACCTAAGCCATCCCGTAAGGATGGTGGGCGAGATTATAGTAAGGCTTTCCAAAAGTCTAGCCAAACTGCGGATCGCGTACAGTGCATGTGAGCCAAGCGCGTGCACATAGCACATCACAAGCCTCGGCATCAGACTTCAAAGGAATCCGCTCCCCCACACCCCGCATCAGACTTCAAAGGAATGCGCTCCCCCGCCACAGCAATGCCGAGAGCTTGTTTCAGTAAGCGGCACCTTTGTCCTTTGGCTGTTCGGTGGTCTTTATTCCTAAAGTAAGAATGCACGCCAATATACTTAGGCTAGGGAACCCAATTGAGTGAAATATAATCAAATTTAGCGCCTATCATCCCAAACATAATCCTTTTCTGTCCTTCCCATCCCTTCATCACAACAGCCCCTCACTCTGTCACCCTTCCTTGTCGATCTCTCTACGTGACCCATATGCTATCTCCTTTCCACTCTCAGTTCATCTTTCTCTCGCTCCTTCTCGCATTCACCTTTCATCTCACATGTTCGATATCTCCCTCCACCACCGCCTCTCGCCTCCCCCAAGCATTTCTCGCCCTCTCTATCTGTGTGTGTTGCACAAAAACACATTAATTTTTGGTAGGCAGCACGGGGAGATTAAGTGAATTGCCCAGAATCACACTATGTTGATCCAACGCCAATGCTCGAGCCTGGTTTCCTAAAGTCAGCAGCTCTGGCCATTACGCCGTCATTAAAAATGTCCCTCGTCCTCCCCCAGCACAGAGCGCGCATCGCTTGTTTACCTTCTCTCCAACCGCCCAATCTGTGTTGTGTAACTTTATACCCCCGCCTCCTTTGTGTTGCTTGTTTATTTGTAAGTTTTGCAGTTTGATATAGCACGAAATATAGCGCTTTACTTGAGCATCCGTTCATAGATTGTTCGCGGACACGGTGCTGAAACCTCCAAACAAAGCCGCGTCACCACAGCGCTGGCCATCTTACCGCACTGCTGCCCACTGTCTCGCATACCTTGCAATCCGAACATGGCTCCAAGGCATGCAGGATCAGAATGACCTAGGCGCTGGAGCCTCAATGCTGCCACCATTGCAAGGACACAGCTTCTGAAAACCTTATCAGGCCACAGGGAAGGAGAGAGCCGGCAGCGCTGACCTTCTGTCCCAGTGTCACACAAGCCGCTCTTTCTGTCTTCTCTAAATTCCTTTGGCTGGGGTTTTGAGGTACACGACTCACGTGCTTTTTTATTTTTATTTTGTGCAGCTTTATATAGCACGAATTATAGCGCTTTACATGAGCACCCCGTTACCTTGCACAAGGACACATTCATTTTTGGTAGGCAGCACGGGGAGATTAAGTGAATTGCCCAGAATCACACTATGTTGATCCAACGCCGATGCTCGAGCCTGGTTTTCCAGAGTCGGCAGCTCTGGCCATTACGCCGTCATTAAAAATGGCCCTCGCCCTCCCCCTCCCCCAGCACAGAGCGTGCATTGCTTGTTTACCTTCTCTCCAACCGCCCAATCTGTGTTGTGTGAATTTATACCCGTGACTCCTTTGTGTTGCTTGTTTATTTGTATTTTTTGCAGTTTGAGATAGCACGAAATATAGCGCTTTACAAGAGCATCCGTTCATAGATTATTTGCGGACGCGGTGCTGAAACCTCCAAACAAAGCCACGTCACCACAGCGCTGGCCATCTTCCCGCACTGCTGCCCACTGTCTCACATACCTTGCAATCCGAAGATGGCTCCAAGGCATGCAGGATCAGAATGACCTAGTCGCCGGAGCCTGCATGCTGCCCCCATTGCGAGGACACGGCTTCTGAAAACCTTATCAGGCCACGGAGAAGGAGAGAGCCGGCAGCGCAGACCTTCTGTCCCTGTGTCACACAAGCCGCTCTTTCTCTCTTCTTTAAATTCCTTTGGCTGGGGCTTTGAGGTACACGACTCGCGTGCTTTTTTATTTTTTTTTGTGCAGTTTTATATAGCACGAATTATAGCGCTTTACATGAGCATCCGTTACGTTGCACAAGGACACATTCATTTTTGGTAGGCAGCACGGGGAGATTAAGTGAATTGCCCAGAATTACACTATGTTGATCCAACGCCGATGCTCGAGCCTGGTTTCCCAAAGTCGGCAGCTCTGGCCATTACGCCATCATTAAAACCTTTCTTGAATCAGACTGTCTCATACCAGTTAAGGACGACATGGCATTGTTCCGATGAATGTATGAGAACGCAAACTGCACCCTTTTTCTCGAATAATCTATACACTCGCATATTTTTCTATTTGTGATTTTGTTAACATGTCTATTTGTCGCACACCGTCTACTGGTAAAACTGCATGTCACAGAAGTAAACGTAATGTTGGCTACAAACGCAGGACAAGTTGAGGATGCCACACATGACGTGAATCATCTTAGCTGCTGTGCATCTCAGAACACCATTAAAATACAGTCACAACTTCCATGAACACTTTAAAACCTAAAGAAAGTTAAACTTAAATCGTACAGTAGATGCTACTGCAAGTTCACTATAACAAACGTATTCTCCCCCCCCCTGCGGGGCTTGAATATGCGACTCGCAACAAGCAACAAACACGCCATTTTTCATTGATAGTAATGTGGTGTCTAAGTTGAATTGTAGTTCCACATCACTTAAGCAGGGCCTACTACTATGAAGCTGTTCCTAATCTCCTGAGGATCACGTTGCTACACACCAAGGGCCAGATGTAGGTCGCCAAATACCGGTCGGTAACGGCCGAATTCGGCCGTTACCGACCGGTATTTGGGATTTGACATGTAGGGGGCCTCATATTTACAGAATCGGTATATTTACCGTGAAGAACTGTAATCTTCATTCTCAGGGGTCTCACTAATACAAAAGAACTTGGCACAGAAGCTGAAATATGAACAGACATCTTTATTAAACTTAATTAAGTGAGACTACGTCACACAGGAGCCTTTAGCACCTGAATGAGGCAGTCTAAAGAATACAGAACACAGAGGTCTTTTATATGCTTAGGATTACAAACTCAGCATAAAAGAAAGGGGCAGTCCTAGCTTCTGCAAGCATGCAAAATACCTAATATGGACATACAAGATCTGCAAAATATTAGCCAATAGAAAAACATCTTGTAACCAGAATGTCCCCCTTACGTCATATTTCTGCCCAACCCATAAGTAAATCAATTACAGCACTTATAGGTCAATCAGTAATGGCAGAACATGTCTGTATGCAGTTAGGCCAGCTGGTGTTTGAGATTGATTTCAAAGCAAGGACAGAGGGGGGTTTTCTACACGTTGCAGTCCAAAGGGCAGAAACACTTCATGAATAGAACAGCCTGTGTAAAGGCAACGCAAATTGATGACAAATGTAAGATGGAGTCAAAATTAAAGAACCTCAGCCCCTCCTTTTGCCATTACACAGGCAAATCCTAAAATTATTTTGCAAACATTATGTATTTCAGTAACTATTGACAATGCCAATAAAACAATAAGAATCAGTCTCCAAACACCCATTCTATGCAATCGCATGGGAAATACCCAGAGTCCGTCGAAGCCTCTCTGGCAGATTTCTATTGTCCATCAAAATCTGTTTCTGTTGTTTTCTTCTGCATGGGCCTCTTCATTCAGACCTTTCATAAAAATGATGTTTCTCAGTATCCGTTGGAGTGCCTTCCTGGCAAACACTCACAGCTCACTTGAAAGGCTCAATGTCTCAATGCAGTGCACAATATTTCCTGTGCTGCAGGCACTACAGATAGTGTGCTCTTCATTGATCATGGGCACAGATCATCTCATGCAGACCCAAGTACTATCAATCGGAAAAGAGCAACAGACTGTCACTCTCAGCAACACTTTCAGGCTCCAACACTCGCTTTTCAGTGTCAGAGGTTGCTCGGGCTGCTCTTTCACTTAATCATAGGTACCACAATGTAGTGCCTTTTTCCAATCTTGGATCCTCCGGTGCACTGCACTTCCGTTGGAGCAAAGAAAAAGGGGGTGTGTGGCCAAAGCTCAGGCCAAGGGGCTCAAGGGACTGCATACTGTCAGAGGTTGCCAGCACATGACAGGTCGCTCTTTTGCACTGAAACTCTGGTTCTGTGGCAAAACCAGCTCCTCCTTCTTTTCTGATGTTCAACGCCTTCTGATGAAGCAAGTACAATACTTTGGAGATACAGTTGATGAAGCACTTTCTGGGTGTTGGGACTGTTCATCTGTTAGCTGCCACTGATGGGATTGTGGGTGAGTTCCGCAGGTTATTATGACTTAATCCCGCAGAACCTAGTGATGTAGGAAATGGGACACATTTGTTATTTTCCTTCAATTTAGTACAAAAACAGTTTGTTTTTTACAAGAGGATTGCAAGGAGGTGGCCTGCAATCTGCGAGGGAGTGGCCATACGCCATGAGACAATTCTGGTCTAGAACACACTGTCATTCTCATAGAATACAAAGACAAAGGCAATAAGCAAAACAGTGCCTCTAATTTCTTCAATTGGGTTTCCATGTGAGAGCATATCCTCTACCATCTAAGGGTAGATAACTATATGAGAATTTTATCTAAATGGATGTCCTCACACATAGTGACATCGTTTAATGGGGTAAACACATTTTTTCTCTCAATGATTAAGTCTAGGTGTTCCTAAATTCCTTATCTAGAACATCTCAAAAGAGAAATCACATGAAGATTATCAGGGACATGTAGATACTTCCCTTTTAATAACTGTGCATCAAGTGCACTATACAATACAAAGGCTAATGATCAAATGTGGAAACAAAAGACAAGAACTAGAGAGTCCTGGTATTTCCATTATTAAAACACATCTGGTCCATCAAAAATTAAAGCAACAGAAAAAAGGAACTAAAAACCAAATTAGAATAGGCATTGAATTTGTCATATTCAAAAAAACGTAAGGTGTCTCCTATTGAGGTGGAAAACTTGTCTTACTATAGTATCAAGTCAGTTAACCAGTCCATCACTACCCTGACAGTCAGACTGGAAAACATCAAAGTAGGCCTAAGAAAAATTCTTTAAAAAAAATCTGGTTATACAAAAGGGATTTATATATTATATGGGGTTCCTAGTACATTACTGCAATCTGGAAGTGTGAACCTAATACAATAATAACAATAAAAGAAGGCTAACTGGTGAAAGGAATATGGAAAAGGGAAAATGGGACTAGGACACAGCTAAAATCCCCAATTACTAGGCACAATGTGACATCAATAAGGGGAGAAATGTCAAAAGAAAAATCTATAGGAAGAACAAGAAATTACTCAGGTGATAGTCAAGTTTGTGACACAATACCAAGAGTATGGGTGATACACAAAAAGTCAAAATAGTACACAAATTTAAACTCTACGGCTGGCCGCTACACCATATACGGTAATCTCAGCTAATGTTCCAATTCCTTTTTCAGGGAAAAAAAATGAAAAGTTCAGGTCACCTTTAGCAAGAGCCACAACCCAAAACAGAATATTCAGGCCTGCTTAATTTGTGAGGCTTAAAATCCTCACCCTCCTTTTGACAGCAGATCACCAGTTAGTGGAGATTTGGCTGTCAAACACAACTAACTGTGTCACTGCTGACACACAGGACCAGCAGGAACAATTCATAAAACGATAAAATGCAAAAATATGTAAAACACTGCACATACACAAAATATCAACTATTACCAACCATCTTTTGAAAACATGCTAAACCACCCCAATTTCGACGTCCCAAAAACTCTTTCACAGACACTCTGCGTGTCCCGTGCGCCAACACCCTTTGAGGCCCTGCTTTTCCAAGCAATCATTTCTCCATCTGGTTACACTTACTCCTAACTCCCAACTTACTGACCTTAAGGTCAAAATCTGCCTTGCGGGCTCCTCAGCCCTCTATCCATTCCTCACTCTTAAGGCTGAAAAAAGACAAAAAAACCTTCCCAACTCTTTCTAACCTGCAATAACCAACCCTATTTAAAACACATGATATATATATTACTCCTGTTAGGGGCTACAATTTATTTCTATACTTAGATTATTAAAACAGTTACTGTGACTAATTCGCAAAACATAATAACACACATACCAGTTTTTAGAACAAATGCTTGTTTGCAATGGTACTCATTTCATCAACCTTAAATGGATGAAGGTCTGAGTTAGGTCCAGCAAAAGTTAAAACCTTCCACCCTGATATTAAACTCAAACCTCTGCACCAGGCACATTGGCTCACTGAGCCATTTAGAAGCAAACCCAAATGGGAACAGCCTGCAAATTTGTATTATACCTAAATGTATGCATTTACTGAAGCCCAAAGCACTTTAAAGCTATTGTAAATGGCAAAAATGCCCACATTTTACCCAAATTCGACTTTGATATTTGGGGCATTTAAAAATAAAGATCCTACAATTGCATTACTTATTAATCATCCTCAGAATGTTCTTTAAAAATTGCAGAGATTGGACATTAGACATTTCTCATGCAAATCCTGAGAAAAATGAGTTTTTTACGCCTGTGCTAAGTGAGATGTCATATGCTAATGTCCTCATTATGCAGTGCAACACAACTCAAATTAAATTATAATGCTAGGAGGTCACAGTATGAGCATTAAGCTTCATGAATAGTAAAAAACGAATTTTGTAGCACTTATTTTTATAACCCAATCATTTTTGATAATTCCACATATTAAGGCTCTGTAATTCCTCGAACAAGGTGGCCTGGCCTCCCCAGGTCATGTACACATTAACCAGTTTTAAACTGTAAGAAACTAACTTCTTCACCCGAAACTGACCTCGCAAAACCAATTTCCCTGATTGATCTTTATCTGAGATTGCCAGTCAATGTTCAAGACATCGTTAACTTTTTAGTTTCCTTGGACTTGCCTTATCTTGTTTCAGCATCTGTTACCGTTTCTTTCTTGTTAAATGTTTCTTCATTACATGGGTTAATTATTATTTAGCAACTGAGCCAATAATATACTTACAGAAATGCTTAAAGAGAGGAAAACCCTTAATTGAAATGACTTCCTATAATACAAAATAATGAACCTTAGTTTTGAAACCTTTTTAAAACAACATTCTGAAATGCAAAGTTTCACCCGTGCAACTGAGGGCAAAGTCCTGGTTGAATAAATATTCCTGTTTATTTAGCTTGTCTCTCAAGGTTTATAACATGAGCAGCTGGCAGTCTTTTTCAAACTAAAACATATCAATGCGTGTTCTATAATATTTTGAGTTCAGCAGGAATTTACTTCAGCTGATCTGTTTGCCTGTTAATATCTAACACAATGTATGTAAGTGAAAAATACCTTAAGTTTATTTTTCTACAAAGCACACAATTTCGATTTTGAGGCATTTTTTATTCCTAGTGAATGTGAATTTACATTTTAGTTTTTAAGCATTTAGACATCTTGCTTAATAGACTGAAAACATCAAAAAGAAACACAAACACACACTTGAGCTCATTTCAGACAAACAGAAAAGGGGTCAAACACTCAGGACACACAATACGGTGCGCTTTAGCCATGCATTTCATAAATAGCGCCAACACTATTCACTTACAGAAATTGCACTAATGGGAAAACCACATAAACATTTAAACACACATTTAACCCACAAACCAATACTCAGAACAGAATCAAAGGACAGCCCACAGACTTTACTTAAACCAAACCATTTGTAAATACTAGTTGTAAGTCATATTTACAAGAAACGCTTCTCAATTGTGTTCCAAAAGACTGCAAAAACAGACTGCTGCATATCCAAGAAGCCAAAACACACTCCATTCACTAGCTTTGGCTGGCAGAACACCAAAAAACGCTCTGCATATCTTCATTTATAAAATTGCGCAGAACAAAGGATCCTTGTTTTGTATTATGTCATATTTTAATTCCCTGGGGATACAAAATCACCAAGGAAGAAATATGTTTGTATACTTAAACCTATTTAAGTATTCCTTCTAGGAGAGCCGGCTAATTAATTTCACATCACACTATGGTACCGCCAAGAAAAAGCAACACATTTTTTCATGTGAACCTATACAAATTGCAATTTGCATATCCAAAATCCAAAACATATCTAAAGTTGGCCAACACAAATTCCAAAATTCCAAAATTTGCTAAGACCAGGCATCTTATAGCTCACTAATCTAGCTTCAAACTTCAAGGGGTTATCAAAAATGATATACTCGCAAATATACGAGCCCCTCGGCTTTGGTAATTGCAATAATCAAATCAAAATTAAGAAACCAAACAAAGTCGTGGGAGCGACCCACTTGTACTTCTTATTCTTACTAATCAAAAGGTTATCCAAATTCTAACTGTCAAGTTCTACATGACCTAACGGTCTCTTTGTTTTTTTTTTTAAACTCACGCCAAAAAGTTTCTCAGTCAGGAGTGAGATCACGTGGAGGATCAAAATCAGGAAGATCAGAAATATACTGGGCTGCAGAAGCAAAGAATCTCCAGAATCCCTGTGCACAGAGTACCTTCTTAGTAGAATCCTGTTCTGTCCTCCTCAGTAGATTTCAGTCTTCTGACAAGATCACTCCCACAGAAAGTCACTTCTCTGATGAAGCCCGCGTTGGCCGCGCCATCTGAAGAACTGTAATCTTCATTCTCAGGGTTCTTACTAATACAAAAGAACTTGGCACAGAAGCTGAAATATGAACAGACATCTTTATTAAATTTAATTAAGTAAGACTACGTCACACAGGAGCCTTTAGCACCTGAATGAGGCAGTCTAAAGAATACAGAACACAGAGGTCTTTTATATGCTTAGGATTACAGACTCAGCATAAAAGAAAGGGGCAGTCCTAGCTTCTGCAAGCATGCAAAATATCTAATATGGACATACAAGATCTGCAAAATATTAGCCAATAGAAAAACATAATGTAACCAGAATGTCCCCCTTACGTCATATTTCTGCCCAACCCATAAGTAAATCAATTACAGCACTTATAGGTCAATCAGTAATGGCAGAACATGTCTGTATGCAGTTAGGCCAGCTGGTGTCTGAGATTGATTTCAAAGCAAGAACAGAGGGGGGTTTTCTACACGTTGCAGTCCAAAGGGCAGAAACACTTCATGAATAGAACAGCCTGTGTAAAGGCAACGCAAATTGATGACAAATGTAAGATGGAGTCAAAATTAAAGAACCTCAACCGATTCGGTAAATTTACAGAATCGGTAAAATACCGACTCGGTAAATTTAACGATTCTGTAAATCCATATGCAGGTGGCACTTCAAAGAGTGCCACAGGCCCTTTAGGAGTCGGTATTTACCACCCAATCCTATTGGGTGGTAAAATACCGAATTCCAGTGTACATGCACATCTGTGCATGTACACCTATGCCATGTGACACACAGACATGCCCTTAGGGCATGTATGTGTGCCACATGGCACACAAGCCTGCAATTGGGGTGCTACAGGGTGTCAAAGTGACACCCCGTTCCCCCTGCCAGGATTCGGTATTTACCGATTCGGTAAATACCGAATCGGTATTTACCATTGATTCCTATGGGCAAGGCCCATAGGAATCAATGGTAAATACCGATTCGGTATTTACCGAATCGGTAAATACCGAATCTTACAGAATCGGTAAATGTGCAAGAAAAATTACCTACATCTGCCTACTTCTAATTTACCGATTCATAAATACCGAATCAGTAAAATTCGGTATTTATGAATCAGTAAATTAGATTTACCTACATCTAGCCCCAAGTCTTTAATGTAAGGTTGGATGGCTGTGAGTGAAAGGAGTCACTATAGCTGTGGAATGAGCTCTCACTTCATCACCCCTCTAACATATTCATTTCAGAGAGTGATTAAGAGTGAAAATGCGCGCACTTATTGTTGGTTCTCTACAGTGCCATCTCGCGCACTGCCTGGCTGTAACATCAACTGGACCTGGCTCATCCCCCTTTATTTAACTTGTGTACCTTGATAACGTCTCATTCACTCCTCTTCAACACCTTCAAGCATATCAATGGAGACGCGCTTCTCATCGGGTCCTGGTGCACCTCAAAAGCGTTTCACTGATTCTATTTATTGACTCAAACTTTTCACTTGAAGCATTCGACATCACAACACCGCACTTTTCAGCACACTACCTCACAGAGGGCCGATTCACAGAATTAACTTAAGACTCACTCCTAAACTTACTACTATTTTGGTATTCACAGAATGCACTTACTATTTTTGGCATTTACAGAATTTTTACTCACCGGACCCGCCAAGCCTGGGGTGGCTGCTTTGATCTTCTAATCCCACTGGGACCCTGCCAGCTGTCTCCCCCCGCCGCCGCAGCCTCTGACACCGTGCTGCGGCCGCCCAGCGGGGGAGACTACAATTCCCGGCGTGCACAGCGGCAGGAAGCCGCGGGAGCACACTTCCGCGACAGGAGGCGCTACAAATTCCCTCAACAGAACCGCGTCGCGGGAGCGCGCGGGAGCACCGGGAGGCCGGGTCGGGCTATCCCACTTGGCCTTCAATGAGGAGGTAAAGCCACAGATCGACTATTCCATTGACTATCACATCCGCCTAGAAACTGTTATATAGACCCCTAAGGGAGTGGTTACCAACATACCCTTTTGGGCTGGACTCTTGCCTTAGGTCATAAGACGGGTACGCATTTGACATTTCAGTACTAATGATTGTATAGCACCGTTGATATAATCACTACAGTTCAGCTCATAGACACCCCAAATAGTATGGAACCTCCTCCAAAAACAATCATTACAGCGTCTAATCTCCCCTGGCTAGACAAATTAAATAGTATGTGTAATATTAGGTATACCTTTGTGACATCACCCCACCCGGCAACAAACACTAGTCCGCTAGCCCGCAGCGCAAGCACACAGGGGCCTTTACCTACACCCATAAAAGCCAATCCACAAAGTACAATTCCCGTTCAGGTCACATCTGCTAAAAGGAAACATGATGGGGTTGGAGTAAATGGGTCCCAAACCAAAACACAAAAATTACAGAACGCGTCTCCCAATATAAACTTCTCTGTTGTCACTGCTTTGTCAACCCCAGAGGTGGGTAAAAAACTATATGATCCAGCATCCTCTTCCCAATTGGCTTTACTGGCCATGATCGAACAACTGATCAAAATCACTAGCCATCCCCTGATCGATAAAATGAACACCTTGGGGGATAGACTGACGGGGATTGAGGAAACTGTTAAATCCTATCTGGCACAATCTTCCCATACTGTAACATCTAACTGTTCGCTCCATGCTCCTTTTCCCAATATGCCCAAACAAACCATGTAAAACCAAGCTCCCCCAACTCAAGTATCAGTCCCTACTTCTGTGCCTCCATATGTTCCTAAGGCACCACCCATACCTGTTATAGATCACAATGTTGCCCCCAGATTAGAATGTATTAAGATTCCCTGTATTAATCTTCCCCCAGAGGCCGCTCCATTTGTGTCCATCCTCTCGGGGGTCCCTCCATTGAAACATGGAAAATCTGAGAGACCCACCGACCTGCTAAACAAAGTCAAGTTTTGGCTATCGAAAAATAGACCCTTACCCCATGACCTTGATGGCAGGATAATCAGTGCGAGGAGAGTGGGCTGGCTGGGTCCCCTTCGAAAAGATATTAGTGGCGACCTGGTTCTAATTAGATTTAGGAGCAGACAAGTTGTTCCCTATCTCCAGTCATGGCAGCCCCAAGAAGGTGATGGCCCCCATAACAACCTGGGATTTACACGATTTTTATCCAAGCAACTCATATATCCCCCCCCCCCCCCCCGGAAACAAAACGTCGAATATAATACTGAGCTGGGTCATAGTATTTGCTTACCAATTGAGCGTAGCATCCCTGCTTTTAATCGATTTGTTTTACCGCAAAGCAGTTTTAAGTATAGCAACTTCTTTCAATTTAAACCTTTGACGTAACACAAGAATTGTTAATATTAGGCTTGTGAATATCAGGTAATCTATTTAGATAATCATAATCGGAGGGTTAGCAAATCCTATTAACTTGTAGATAATATGTTGCTTTTTAAATGTATGTTGCTTGTTAAATTATGATTGTAATTTTAAAAATTGTATGCTTTTATGGTTTTTAAACAAAAATCGAATAAAGCAATTTTTGATTTGATTTGATTTGAACTTAAGACTCAATCCTAAACTTACTACTATTTTGGTATTCACAGAATGCACTTACTACTTTTGGTATTCACAGAAGTTAGGATTTTGCCTTAAGTTTGTCTTAAAGCAAACTTAAGACAGACTTAAGTTAGGATTTTGTCTTAAGTCTGTCTTAAGCCTGTCTTAAGTCTGTCTTAAGTTTATCTTAAGTCTGTCTTAAGTCTGTCTTAAGTCTGTCTTAAGTTTGTCTTAAGACAAACTTAAGACAAAATCCTAACTTCTGTGAATACCAAGAGTAGTAAGTTCATTCTGTGAATGCCAAAAGTAGTAAGTGCATTCTGTGAATACCAAAATAGTAGTAAGTTTAGGATTGAGTCTTAAGTTCATTCTGTGAATCGGGCCCGGAATGCACTTACTACTTTTGGCATTCACAGAATGAACTTACTACTTTTGGTATTCACAAAAGTTAGGATTTTGTCTTAAGTTTGTCTTAAGACAAACTTAAGACAGACTTAAGACAGACTTAAGACAGACTTAAGACAAACTTAAGACAGACTTAAGACAGACTTAAGACAAAATCCTAACTTAAGTCTGTCTTAAGTCTGTCTTAAGTCTGTCTTAAGTTTGTCTTAAGACAAACTTAAGACAAAATCCTAACTTCTGTGAATACCAAAAGTAGTAAGTGCATTCTGTGAATACCAAAATAGTAGTAAGTTTAGGATTGAGTCTTAAGTTCATTCTGTGAATGCCAAAAGTAGTAAGTGCATTCTGTGAATACCAAAATAGTAGTAAGTTTAGGATTGAGTCTTAAGTTCATTTTGTGAATCGGGCCCTAAATTTTAGACTCCCTTTCCCTTCGGCCTGCCTTTTCTGCAACCACCGCAGCGAGGGTTTCCTCTCTAACTGGTGCTTTTTATTCCCCTCTTCCCCCACCTTACGGGGTCTCCTCCTGGCCTTCTTTGTTGTCAGCTTGCCCTTATCTTAAAAACTTGTGCCCTCCACTTCCTCTATCCCCTCTACACCATGGACCCCTTTCTATACCCCCTTCTTTTCTTAGCATGCACTCTCTTTCTCCACGCCATGAGACACCCTCTGTTCCTCTTTCCCCTCAGCCTGTCCCTTTCTTTCAAAACAGTTCCCCTCGGTCCTCCTCTCCCCTCTGCCTCTCCTCTCTCCCGCCAACCCTTGTATTACAACTCCTTTCACTGTTTCTGTGTGTACTATGCAAAGCTGTTGGGGCTCTCTCAACCCAGGGGCGTAATGTAGGCCCCTGCAGGGGGCTTAATTTCAGCCAGTGTCTCCCAGAACGCACACGGGCAAATTCTAATTAAACCTGATCGTTTGCGGAAATTATATAAAAGTGCAATATTAAAAGAACACGGAGCATCCTGGCTGTAATTTCTGACAAGGCACAACTTGTTTGAAGTGCCGTAGAACCGGTGTCTAAACCCAAACAATCCTTGACAACAACTGACAGAGCAACCGGCAGCTCTGTTGTGTAAACACAACTATTGTTGCGTGAAGGGGCCAGTCCCCTCTGAACATTGGGCACCACGACATCCACCACCACCGCATCCACCACCACCGCGTCCACCATGTCCACCACCACCAACACCACCATGTCCACCACCACATCCACCACCTCCACCACCACCACCACGTCCACCACCACCACGTCCACCACCACCATGTCCACCACCACCACGTCCACCACCACCACGTCCACCACCATGTCTATCACCACCATTTCCACCATGTCCACCACCACCACACCCACCACCACCACACCCACCACCACCACGTCCACCACCTCATCCACCACCACATTCACCACCACCACATCCACTACCACTACATCCACCACCACCACGTCCTCCACCACCACCACGTCCTCCACCACCACCTACTCCACCACCACCCTGTCCACCACCACCACACCCACCACCACCACATCCACCATCACAACGTCCACCACCACCACACCCACCACGACCACCACGTCCACAACAACCACATCCACCACCACCATGTCCACCACCACCATGTCCACCACATCCACCACCATGGCCACCACCACATCCACCACGAGGCCACCTCACTCTATCTATCTATCACCCTCACTCTATCTATCGCCCTCACTCTATCTATCTGTCGCCCTCACTCTATCAATCTGTCCCCCTCACTCTATCTATCTGTAGCCCTCACTCTATCTATCTGTTGCCCTCACTCGATCTATTGCCCTCACTCTATCTATCTATCGCCCTCACTCTATCTATCTATCGCCCTCACTCTACGCCCTTACTCTATCTATTGACCTCACTCTATCTATCCATCGCCCTCACTCTATCTATTGCCCTCACTCTATCTATCACCCACACTCTATCTGTCTATCGCCCTCACTCTATCTATCTATCTATCTATCTATCTATCTATCTATCTATCTATCTATCTATCTATCTATCGCCCTCACTCTATCTATCTATCTATCTATCTATCTATCTATCTATCTATCTATCACCTTCACTCTATCTACCTATCTATCTATCTATCTATCTATCTATCTATCGCCCTCACTCTATCTATCTATCGCACTCACTCTATATATCTATCGCCCTCACTCTATCTATCTATTGCCCTCACTCTATCTATCTATTGCCCTCACTCTTTCTATCGCCCTCGCTCTATCTATCTATCACCTTCACTCTATCTATCTATCGCCCTCACTCTATCTATCGCCCTCACTCTATCTATTTATCGCCCTCACTCTATCTCTCTATCTATCGCCATCACTCTATCTATCTGTCTATCTATCACCCTCACTCTATCTATCTATCTATCTATCTATCTATCTATCTATCTATCTATCGATCTATCTATATATCTAGATATCTACATTTCTATCTATCGCCCTCCCTCTATCTATCGCCCTCCCTCTATCTATCTATCTATCGCCCTCACTCTATCTATCTATCGCCCTCGCTCTACGCCCTCACTCTATCTATCTATCGCCCTCACTCTATCTATCTATCGCCCTCACTCTACGCCCTCACTCTATCTATCGCCCTCACTCTATCTATCCATCGCCCTCTCTCTATCTATCGCCCTCACTCTATCTATCGCCCACACTCTATCTATCTAGCTATCGCCCTCACTCTATCTATCTATCTATCTATCTATCTATCTATCTATCTATCTATCGCCCTCACTCTATCTATCTATCTATCTATCTATCTACCTATCGCCTTCACTCTATCTACCTATCTATCGCTCTCACTCTATCTATCTATCGCCCTCACTCTATATATCTATCGCCCTCACTCTATCTATCTATCGCCCTCACTCTTTCTATCGCCCTCACTCTATCTATCTATCACCCTCACTCTATCTATCGCCCCCACTCTATCTATTTATCGCCCTCACTCTATCTCTCTATCTATCGCCATCACTCTATCTATCTGTCTATCTATCGCCCTCACTCTATCTATCTATCTATCGATCTATCTATATATCTACATTTCTATCTATCGCCCTCCCTCTATCTATCGCCCTCCCTCTATCTATCTATCGCCCTCACTCTATCTATCTATCGCCCTCACTCTACGCCCTCACTCTATCTATCTATCGCCCTCACTCTATCTATCTATCGCCCTCACTCTATCTATCGGCCTCACTCTATCTATCTATCTATTGCCCTCACTCTATCTATCTATCTATCTATCTATCTATCTATCGCCCTCACTCTATCTATCTATCTATCTATCTATCTATCTATCTATCTATCTATCTATCGCCCTCACTCTATCTATCTATCGCCCTCACTCTGTATATCTATCCCCCTCACTCTATCTATCTATCACCCTCACTCTTTCTATCGCCCTCACTCTATCTATCTATTAACCCTCACTCTATCTATCTATCGCCCTCACTCTATCTATTTATCGCACTCACTCTATCTCTCTATCTATCGCCATCACTCTATCTATCTGTCTATCCATCGCCCTCACTCTATCTATCTATATATCAATCTATCGATCTATCTATATATCTACATATCTATTTATCGCCCTCCCTCTATCTATCTATCGCCCTCCCTCTATCTATCTATCGCTCTCCCTCCCTCTATCTATCTATCGCCCTCACTCTATCTATCTATCGCACCCACTCTGTCGCATCACCACAGCATCACTGAGCACCACCACAGCATCGTTCAGGGGCAGCACAACATCACTATGTGCTACCACAGCATCACTCAGGGGCAATACAACATCACTATGCGCTACCACAGCATCACTGAACGCCACAGCATCACTCGTCGCCACCACAACTTCACTTAGCGCCCCCACAGCACCAATCTGTGCAACCATTCAACAACAACTGGTTCAAATATGTTCTCTCAATGTTTTAAGATTCATTACAAATGTCACAAAAAGATGTTAATATTTCACCTCTGTTCTTAGATTTTCATCACAATAAAATACACTGAACATAATCTTCACAAAAGTTATTTACAAAAGTTTAAGCTATTGTCATTATAAATTACAATAGCGTTTATTTCATTATTTATTAAAAAAAATAAAAGCCATTGTTATTTGTAATATCAATACATCTAAGTCACGTAAATACAACACATATTTGACACCTTCGGGTTGAGTCTGCGCAATACAAATCGCATAATAAATAAATAAATAATTGCATTACAAATGCTATAGGTGTCACATTTGCGAAAGTTAAAACTATTGGCATTGTAAATGACAAAGCTATTAATTTAGCTATTTTCAAAACCAACACATAAATAAAAAAATTGTCATTTACAATACCAATAGCTCAAACTTTCCTAATGTGAGACCAATTGCATTGCAAATGCTTGTTTTTATTGTTCTTAATCCATGGACAACTGTTGTGATGAACAGTTTAAAAAAAAATGTTGTTGTATCTTTTACAAAAAAAATATATATATCTTTTACAAAAAAAAAAAATGTTGTTGGTGTCCGAAGATCTAGTGTGAAAATATCTACGTCTACTGGCAATCACTTTCACCGCAGAGACTTTTGGATGTTTTCGGTCATCGTGACAGTTGTGTGGGGTGGGGGTCTATGACATTTTGGAGCCCTTCCCGCAACTATCAGTTGGGGAAAGCTTTGCATTGGTGGGCGATTTGTACAGTGAAGAGTGAACTCTTGGTTGTGCTGTTCAATGTATGGGTCCTAAGAGGCAGTCATTTATTTATTTATTTTTATTTTTTATTGCTCAGCGCTCACTGTGACCAAGGGGGTAGTGGGTGATCGTACTATTGTATGTTTTGTTCTTGGGTGTTATTTTGTGTGCATTTTTATCCATGCTGTGTGTTGTTATTGAAAGTTACAGTGTAAGTCATTTCTCAGTGCTCATGTGTGGGGTTTCTTCTTAGTTGGTCATCCGTTTCCAGGAGGTACATTTGGGATGACTGTGATGCTACGGTCATGTCTAAGTTCTCAGGTCTCCCACTGGTCGGGGTGCTGCTGTGTTTGTGAATTGTGGGATTATTTATTTATTTATTTAAAACATTTATAAAGCGCAGACTGTCACCTTGCAGGTATCCTGGCGCTGAGAACAACTCTTTAAGACAAATGCAGTAGGAGATGAACATATGAGTAATTGGCGTTTAGCATTTTGGATACAGCCAGGTTTTAATCCGTTTCCTAAAAGGGAGAAGTTCTGTTATTTGGCGGGCATCCAGAGGCAGGCTGTTCCAGAGTTTTGATGCAGTAACCCTGAATGATCTTCGTCCTGTCCAAACTTTTTTAAATCTTGGAACTTTAACCAGGCAGGCTGTTGTGGATCTAAGGGCTCTGGTTGGAATGTACCATTCGAACAGAGATTGCAGAGGGGCGGGGCCAACTCCGTGCAGAGCCTTAAAAACAAGGCAGAGAGATTTAAAAGCAACTCGCTGTTTCATAGGGAGCCAGTGAAGCTCAGCCATTGCCGCAGTAGCCGAGGATCTCCTAGGCCATCCCAGGGCCAGTTTGGCGGCAGCTGATTGAACTCTTTGGAGTCTGTCCAACAGTGCAGACGGAGCCTCAAGCAGCAGCGCATTACAATAGTCAAGGCGACTAAGAATGGTGCATCTGGCAATTAAGGCCCGGGCCTGCAAGGGAAGGAGTGGGAGGATCTTGCGGAGTGAGCGAATCAAAGCAGTGCAGGTAAGCACTGTTTTCGCAACCTGGGCTTCCATGGTGAGCTTGTTGTCTATCATAACTCCCAGATTGCGAACGGTGGTGACCGGCTGTGGTTTTTCCAGAGTTTCAGGGGGCCAGAACTCAGCTGGAAACGGGCGGGGGATCCGACTTCCGGCACAGAACAGAACCTCAGTTTTGGCGGCGTTGAACTGTAAGGAGTTCTTGTGAAGCCAGCAAGCCGTGTCTCGCAGACAGTCATGAAACATGGATGGTGTAGTAATACCACACACTGTTGCGCTCGTGCTGTTGTCTACCATTTTCTTGTGGTTGTGGGATGGTGCAGTAATACCACCGACTGTGGAGCTCGTGGGATGATGCAGTAACATCACCCACTTTTGATATTACGTTTGTGATGATTTGTGGTTGAAGGTGATGTGTTATTAAAATTTGATTCCACCCTCACTACGGGTTTGGGTGAAGAGCAGGGAACATGCTGATTGACTGGTGTTTGGAGTGCGGAATTTTTCCACTCTGCCTATGGAGTAAGAGTGAAGGGTGAGAGGAAACCAAATTTTGAAGTGTCAGTGAAGACATTTTACTTGTTATTGCAGTTCCCACCCTAACAATGGGTTTGGGTGAAGGGCAGTGCAGATGTCATATGGTTGGTGTGGAGTGGTGTTCCACACTTACCACTCTTACTACGTGTTTGGCTGAAGGGCAGTGTAGATGCTATGTGGTTGGTGTGGTGTGGTGTTCCACCCTTACTAAGTTTATTTTTGCAGTATTTTTGTATGGTTTCCTACTGTGCCCTTTGGTCTGTGCCCTAGGTACTACCTTTATGTCAGCCTGGCCAGCTGGCATGTTTTGTGGTATCAGGGTTTGGATGCTGGTTTTGTGGCGTGGTACAGGTTGTGTTTTGTTTAGTTAGAAAGGGATTTGATGTATGTGAGTGTATTCTTATTACCATTTGCCTGTTTTCCTTTGCAGGTATTATGTTTTGGCATGTTTAGCAAATTTGCATTCAATGTTTTGCCGTCTGCCTTTGTATGCACATTTACATTTAGTGTGTTACGACATCTCTTGTATGAATTGTTTCCATCTATTATTTTCATGCATTCACATTAGTTCTTTGCTACATGGTATACATGCATGCAAGAGTTCTAATATTATTACTTCAAGAGTCCCAATGTTATTCTGTGTAAAGAAGGGAGATGTGTTATACCTGCTGCTCAGCCAGTGTGACTGTGGTGGTGGAATGTTAGAGTGTGGGAATGCTTTGGAATGTTGGTGAGTGAGAGAGTCAGTTAGAGGATGGGCTGAGCAGCAGGAAGACTGCTCCTGGTGGGGCTCTTGTTAACATCTTACTTAAATAAATCTACTCATCTAATCTACCTTGGAACCAGGTGTAATTTATTAACTACAAATCCCTATCAGTGAGCCCCGCGCCCCCATCGTTAACACTTCCATCAATATAGCGACCTTTCTGTAACCATATAAACACACAGCCATCAATTCCCTTCTAAAGAAACCCTCGGCCGACCCAACCAAAATCACAAATGACGGCCCAACATCCCTCTTTCCTACCCAGCCAAAGCAATCAACAAGTGCCTCTCTGACCACCATACCAAACACCAGCTTCTTGATGCCACACAATCAGTATTTAGGCTCAACCACAGCACAGCTTATAGCAGCAACAGAAGACATCCGGATAATCCTCGACTGGGGAAAACCACAGCCCTTATCTTTCTATAACTATCAGCGGCCTTCAACGCCATCTCCCATCCCATTCTAATCTGAAGACTCCGCAAAGCAAGCATCCAAGGACACACCCTAGAATTGATCTGCTGGGGAACGTCCTTTTCAACGGAAATTTTACAACGAAGTACCGTTACGACGCAGGTTTAACAACGAAAGTCATTACAACGACTTTCGCTGGAGGGCGCTCTAGGATAGGTAATAGTTTAATTTACTATCCAACACCTTCCCTACTATCCACGGGGACTGGAGTTGGAATAGTAAATTAAACTATTCACTATCCAGCGCCCCCCAACGTGTGGAAAATTAGTACGGTCTGGTAAACATTATCTGCGCCATCTTGCCTTTTTCCCCTGATGCCACACTTTCTGTCGTGCGCACCCGCCATTTTAGGTGCCTCGATCAGAAAAACCCTTTTGCATGCCACTGGCCCCCAGCATAGCCCTCCTCCCTCACAAAGCCCGCACTCTGACAACCCCCGCTCGCACATGCCTTGGGTCATAAACCCCTCTTCAGCGCAGCTCTGCCTCAGAACCCCATCCTGTCCCCAGCACGACACCTCCCTTCCTTCCTTTCATGATCCCAGGCCCTTTTTGATACAAATCCCCTTTTCCTGTGTGCCAGTTTGTCTTCCTCGTTCCCAGGCCGACACCTAGCTCTGCCGATACTGTTCCTTGCCCCTCCCCGTACAGTAGAAAGCTTCCCTCATCAAAGGACCCCCGAGTTGATCAAAGCCCTCACCCTATGAGATCCGACCAAACCCCCACATTCCATGAATCGGCGGAATGTCCAGCTGCGCGGTAGTCATCACCTGTTGTGACCGGGGTGAGGACTTCAACTGTAAATGTGTGTGGGAACGGGCCTGAAGGGGAGATTCGGAGGATATCCCTCCGTACATCAAAGCATTGCCAAGAATGTGTTGTATGTAATAAAGCAATAAACCTGTGTATAAGAGGCCAGGCCTCAGAGATGCGGTTAGAGCACCTCATGACGATACCTGCTGTCTGAACTGATGTGTTCTCCTCCGGAGAGAATAAACCTTGTTTCCTGCCTTCCCGTCTCCAGCGCCTGCCTCTTCATTGATTAATATTTCGTGGGTTAAAGAGGCGATACCGCCGGGCAAATATCGATTGTCCCTGACCTAGTTTTAACAATTGGCGTCCCAAGCGTGGGGCCCATCGGTGACTCGTGGATCCAGTGGGAGAGGTCCTGACGACAGAGTGAACGACTGCAACGATCGGGAGAGCTCTTGCCCAATAGACCCTCGTCTGGCAGCCGATCATCCGAACTTCACTGGTTCTGAACAGACCTCTCCCGAGTGATCTACGGTCCTGACTGGGAACCATCAGGAGTGCTTGGAGGAATACAAAGAAAAGAGGACGATCGGGCGCTGGATTCGGAAGACAAGAAACTGTCCATACGGTCCGGGTAAGGTCGTGTAGACACGACGAAACACGAAATAATTGTTTAATTGCTCAGAAAATACTAGTATTACTCTTTGTTGACCTATTTGGAGATTCACTGTCTGCACACGAAGAAACAGTAGGCTCTTTCTCTTTGCAAACAGTGAAGGATAGGTAACGCAGCCGTCGCGCCTATCTTTCTCCCCCACTGAATCGATTATTTATTAACGGCCACTGATTAACTGTTTTTGACCCCGAGCTACTGTTCGCGGATTGTTTTCTGGAGATTCTCTGTCTACAAACAGGAAAGAACAGGTTCCCCTTTGCAGATAGTGAAAGGGTAGAGGACGCAGAGCTTTTGCGAATCTACTTATTCTTCCCACTGGTCCTCTTTTTGTTCATTTGATATTGGTTCATGAGGTATTCACTGCCTGCAAACAACGTAGAATAGAAATATTCTGTCTAGTCTTTGCACACAGTGATAAGATAGGCAGTGCTGACTTTTGTCCCTCGTTGTGAGCTGTCATGTCTGTCTTCTCCCCACTGGTCGATAGCTGGTTCAGCCCGGACCGTTTATTAGAGGTGGATCATCTAGCTCCGCTGGAAGGCACCCCTAATAAAGACATGTTCATAAACTATGGATTAGTTACCATAGCCTATAGTAAACTATGGTACAGGTATACCAAAGAAAGTCAAGAGAAACAGTGGCCACTGATAGGATCCTTCGATCTTGATAAAATAGAAACGTTAGAAATAGCCCTTCGTGATAATAAGACAACGCCTATTATGCTCAACTGCCTCGGTATGTGGCGCAAAGAAGCAATGCAACGAAAGAAAAGAGACGAGGACAGAGCAGGTAAAGGAACATATCGACAGGACGACCCCAGGACACAACGTCCCGAAAGTAATCCCCCGACACTACGCACAGGACGGCCAGACTTAGGGCAAAACCAATGTGCTTTTTGTAGATATGCCGGGCACTGGAAAGCCCAATGCCCGACTCTACTGAACGTGAGTAGGAGCAGAGGACCGACAGGAATAACAGGCCGGCAGAAAGGGAAAAGGCGCGAGACAAAGATGAATCAGACTGACATGGACAGGCCAGATAGAACCACCACGTTCGATTATGCCCGATGGCACAGATTTCGCCAGGCCGATTTCAGCGACATGTTCGAGTCCTCATAGACCAAACAACGCTAAGACGGGAAACCCAGTCTAGCTCTAAATTAACAGACGACAAACCCCGAATAAAGCAGAAAGAATAATGTACACACATGATCAAGCATCCTTACGTTTAGCCAAGTAGGGAAAAGTTTAGGGTATTTCGAGGTAAGGGTTACACAAGTATCCTTCGCCGAGAGGACTAGGGATATTGCCAATGTCTGAAAACCTACTACCTCCTTTCTTCCGCATCCTTATAGGCATATAACTAAAGCCTGCCCCATTGCTCTAACGATAAGTATGCGCAGCATACAGAAAAAGATAATTATGGCCAAGAAAAAAATATAATAACTGTTTTATGTTTGTCTTGGGTCTTTTGTATATAATACTTGTACTGTCTCCCCGTCTGAGTTTGTGTGTACGTGATGCATGAATCTGCGTCATCCCTCTGCCTGTGTTTCCGTGTTACTTAAACTTCTGTTAACAGAAGCTTTAGCATGGAACAACCTGGAAAGAAAGGAATGGGAAAACGAAATCCGTAGGCCACTGATGAACTTGAACTTTTATTTAACATAACGAACAAGAAACAAATAACAGTACGTAATAATAACACCTATTAATGCCCTAACAACAGAAAACGTTTGAAACAAGAACGGTAAACTAGAAAATGAAAGTCAGCAGAACATTCGCCCCCCCCCACTCTGGAACCTTCCAAGGTAGGGCAGGGTTACGGCTACGCCCAGCCGGCAGCAACCCATATAAGGCGGGTCCTGCTGCCAACAGTCGGCCAGGAAATCGTAACATAGGGTGGAGCCGGAGGAGAGACAAGGGCCAGCGGGACCCAGCCAGGGGATCACCTTGACCACACCGGAGAGTTGTAGGGGGGAGGAATGTCTATGTCCTCGACCCCCCCTCTCTCTCTCCCCCAGTCCAGCCACGGTGGCGCGTGGGAGTTTCAGGTAGTCCCGCCACATGTCTTCCCGGTCCGGCCACCAATGGCCAGGGACTGGGGCCAACTGGATCCGGCTGCAGCCGATGAGCCAAGGAACCCGTTCATGGGGCCAGAGCAAGGGGCGTCCGGCCGACATCCACCGGAAGCCCGGCCCAGAGAAGGACGGGACACTTCTTTCTTTTCTCCTCCGTAATGGCCGCAGCAGCACGCCCGGCACCACTTGAATAATGGCTGCGACAACTCTGGGGGGAGGGATGTCTTGTACATACCTCCGCGAAAATTAGTCCAGGTCGGGCTGGGAGGGAGAGGCGACGCGGACGAGCCTCTCCCACCTCCACGGATAGGAGGTTTCCCAGCCCCCGGCCCAGCGCCGAACTCCTCCAGCCAGGCGGTGGTGCCAATACCTGCGTAGCACCGAACATACCATGGTGGCGCCCCAGTACTTGCGCAGCACCGAACATACCATGGTGGCGCCCCAGTACTTGCGCAGCACCGAACATGCGCCGCAGGTGGCCATACTTCCGCAGCACTGGGCATGGGACTTGTGGAGCACAGGGTGTGGAGAGACCATCGTGCATGCCCATGAAAGAGAGCGGCATGGAGTACACCGGGAGAGGGAGACGGCGCGAACGAGTCTCCCTCGCCCCCCAGGTGGGGGCACCACAGCTGCACCCTAGCCGAACGTCCTGCTTCCACAACACGGAGTTCCATTCCCTATTTGTCCCCAGAAAGGTCTCTTCCACTCTTGCAGACTCGACGAGGGGGGCTGCTGCAGGGCCTCAAAATGGCGTCTGGGTCCGCTGGAAGGCGGGTCTCGGCCACTAGAGTAACTTTGAACAGCAATGTAACTCGGGCCCTTGCCCACCGGGGCACGAGCCCCCACCTCCGACAGCACCCCCACAGCCTTGAAGATTCTACAAAAGTCCCAGGAGCCCTCGGCCCCTGCAGGTTTCCGGTGAGGGACAACTGCCTTGATCGCTAACGAAATAAGCATGACATAGCCACTCCTTCTGTTAGCATGAATTCTCGAACTGCCGAAAAGGACTCTGGTCCAACTGCCGGTTGTAGGAAACATTTTTTTTCCTTGATACTACTTCCGGACTAACCCGGCCCCGCCCAAAATGGCGCCGGTAACAATAGGAACTTACGAACGCCTCGTGGTGTTTTCTTTTGCTAAAAAGACTCGATGTTCCGAGATATGTTATGATCCTTTGTACACTTGACGGAAAAGAGGGAGGATTCACTCGACGAACATGTAAAAGGACCCCGTGAAAAATGTTTTTCAATGTACGATTCATTATGATATTATCATGTCTGACATGTAACCTCGCTTATGACACACTCCCATGGTATACCTATAGGAATTTGATTACAACTAGTCCAACTGTGTTTCCAATTATGAAATGAATGCCCCTTGGTCCCTCAACTATTCGATAGACGTTTTTTTCCCTGCAAATGAATGAATGAACCTTTTTAAACATGTTTTTAATCCTACAAGATAGCCCCCCCCCCTCTACTGTACGCACTTTAGCCATTGCCGTATCCGGCCAACCCCGATCACACTGTCCTATCAACATGCTGAACGATTGTGAAAATAAAGGTTTTCGAAACAATGAACGGGTATTGCATGCTTTATTTAAAATGTGGGATCGGCGGGAGAGTTTTTTTCTGTGCACCCTACTCTGCTCTCTCTTTAAGGTTAATAGAAGATGGTTGCCCAGCCCCGGATGGAGGATCGAATCTAAGACACGACACTCTGCCGTCAAATATGCGACTGACTCAGGGACTCGCGCATGGAGGAAGACCTCGACTTCTGGGGATGGGTAAAAGCGAAACGGTGTAAAAGATGGAATATAAAGGATGGGTAAAGTGAAACGATGTAAATGATAGAATATTATAAAGATACGACACTCAAAGGTACTAGGGAACAGAGTTGACCGAAGAGCTGATAAACCTTAAAACATCACAGCGTTGAAAGAGATTTAAGGACCCCGATAGCTAAAGACACCTACCAACTAGAAACCTCGCGCTAAGTGCTTCTGATTCTCTAACGTTTTCCTACTCACAGCCTATAAGGACACACTGCCCCCCCCCCCCCTTGGCTCCAGAAACCACAACCCCAGGGATTCTATCCCGAAGAGATAAGACGAGTATGAGGTAAGTAAAAGACTTTCGTACCCGTGCTTTTGATATGCTCGAATGTTGTCCCCCTCCCCTCCCCTCCTTTTTCCCCCCCTGCAGGCCACATCGGAATCACGACCGAGGTATGGTGAAGATCTGAAGCCTCGCCATGTCTGATACACGAAGCGGACTAACACTGCCTGGTGGCACCTAAACACACCCACAAACTGCTCTTGTACCAAAAGAGCCAATAAATTGTATGACATGATGAAAGCGATCACCCTTAATCCGTGTTGCGTGAATGGACGCCTGTCACGTATGTCCGAAACTATGAGATGATGTTTGTGTATGACTGACGCGTTGACTTAACTGGTTAAAGGACCGAGAATGCAAGAAATGCGACACAATGGTGCCCTTTTTACTCGATGTATGTCCCCTGTACCCGGCCTAATGCTCGTCCATCCCAAACTGCATGCTTTCAAAATTCTAACACAGACCCGTAATGTCTTATGTTGTGTAATGCGCTGAATAGCCTATCTTAATGCACGGCCACTCCCCATGTCGCACGTGTACTATTTAGCCTGTTGTTGCACATCTCTCTCTCTCTCTCTCTTTCTCTCTCTCTCTCTCTCTCTCTCTCGCTCTTCCGAACGACTAGCACCTAAATTGGCAAACCGCCACCCCTAGTGCACCACCCAATTGGCTCCAAATACCACAAGTATTTGCTCAAAATTTATCCTAAATAAAAATCACCCTGACGCCTTGTCACTACCTCTCCTTTCTGCTAAAAATTGATGAAACCGAGATTTGGCCATAAGGGAAAGGACAGGTAAGACGACTGAGGTTCCCTAATCTGACCCGAAATAAGGGAACTACATGTCAGCGGCTCCTGTGTTATAAAAAGATGCCTCAGATAACGCGACCTTCCCCGTCCCGAATTGTCGCAATACCCAAACAGTAAAGGTGATCGAAACATCCTCATGTTCCCGGAACGCCCCCTGTTTCGTATCAGCTGCCCCAGACGAGAGTTATAAAACTGTCCCTCACCCCCGGTTGTAAGAGATGGGTCGATTTACGCCCTTACCACAGTTTTCTATGTCCCTAGTTGTTTCCCATAAGACCCCTGTCTTTTCTAATTAAGTAGTCAGGCCGTAAGAGGCTACGTAGGAACCAGAATGATGTTTTACAAAGTTAAAGATTAGACCGAAGCGAAGAAATCATTGCAATGAACCCTGTTGAAAGCGAAAACATTTAGTTGAAAGGCAGGATGCATTGATAGAATGAAAAATGTTTAGCCTATGTCCGTCCCTCAGCAAGATACCTGTCAGACCATGGTGATAGCACACAGCACCCTTTTTAAATATAAAGCCCTGGAGAACGGTATAGCTTCGTAAGGCTCGTATTAAGAAGGTGGGTCTCCGTCAGAAGAACTGACGTAACTGTAATGCAATAAAAGGTACCAGATCTCGTCCCACGACCAACAAACACCAAAGAAATAGTTGTGAAGGAAAGTTATAGTAAATCCAGCAGGCCCATCATCAATCATTTATATGTTAGTTGCGAACCCTAATATAACGGACGTTTCCATTTTTTGCCTGGAGCTGGGAGAGAAATAGACTTATGTGATTACCTTCCTCTGCCAATTCTCTAAAGACTGTCTTTTCAAACTCATTTAAGGGTACGACTGTCGGAGGAAAGAAGGACCGGATGTGGGAGCACGTGGCCTGACTACAGACTATGGAACATCTGCGACATTGGCCAAGGCGAGACCGCGACAGTAAGGAGCTGCAGGACGAGGCACTGTTTTCGACAAAACGAGAGGAAAGGGCTGGCCTGATGCCCCTGCTCGATGTTCAACGTATGCCGAAAAGTCCCCGCTCTCTAAACTCGGTCATGAGCCCGCCTACCTGAAATTTTCCGTCCCCCTAGTCTGTTCCCGATCTGGCCCTGCTCCATCCCCCTTTTTCTCCGACCTACCCTAAAGGACTGCTCACACGCACATTTCTTCCATCTGAACCTTTTTGACAATCAACTCAAAGGACACAGGGCGAAAAGGACCTTTTTGACCAGAAACGCGAGGAAAAGGTCGTGCCCTGCAACGCGGGACCTAGAATAGAGCTGGACCCGTAGCTCCACCGCCGGTGCTCCACAGCGCCAACAAAAGACGACAAAGAATGCTGAGAACTCATTAACTTCGAACATTGACACCCTCAATTATCGTTTCTACTACGTCTCATTTCTCTCCCAGCCACCATTGTATTAATTATGCTCCAACCAAACATGAACAGAACTCACATATGTAATGACCTATCAATTTACATTCCGAACGACCATAAGTAGCTATGAAATGTACTCAATGCTCTCACTACAGAATCATTTTTTGTCTGTTATTGCATTACTATGACTTTCCTGCAAAATCGATAGACCCGCCTCCTAAGATGAAAGATTTTAAAATGTAATGTTTATAACTCCTTCACCTGGGTACCTACTTCTTTTCCTATGACCACCACAGTCGACATGAATTGGAAATAGGCCAGCAAGATGTCTTGGATATGTTAAAGGGAGGACTGTGGAAAATTAGTACGGTCTGGTAAACATTATCTGCGCCATCTTGCCTTTTTCCCCTGATGCCACACTTTCTGTCGTGCGCACCCGCCATTTTAGGTGCCTCGATCAGAACAACCCTTTTGCATGCCACTGGCCCCCAGCATAGCCCTCCTCCCTCACAAAGCCCGCACTCTGACAACCCCCGCTCGCACATGCCTTGGGTCATAAACCCCTCTTCAGCGCAGCTCTGCCTCAGAACCCCATCCTGTCCCCAGCACGACACCTCCCTTCCTTCCTTTCATGGTCCCAGGCCCTTCTTGATACAAATCCCCTTTTCCTGTGTGCCCGTTTGTCTTCCTCGTTCCCAGGCCGACACCTAGCTCTGCCGATACTGTTCCTTGCCCCTCCCCGTACAGTAGAAAGCTTCCCTCATCAAAGGACCCCCGAGTTGATCAAAGCCCTCACCCTATGAGATCCGACCAAACCCCCACATTCCATGAATCGGCGGAATGTCCAGCTGCGCGGTAGTCATCACCTGTTGTGACCGGGGTGAGGACTTCAACTGTAAATGTGTGTGGGAACGGGCCTGAAGGGGAGATTCAGAGGATATCCCTCCGTACATCAAAGCATTGCCAAGAATGTGTTGTATGTAATAAAGCAATAAACCTGTGTATAAGAGGCCAGGCCCCAGAGATGCGGTTAGAGCACCTCATGACGATACCTGCTGTCTGAACTGATGTGTTCTCCTCCGGAGAGAATAAACCTTGTTTCCTGCCTTCCCGTCTCCAGCGCCTGCCTCTTCATTGATTAATATTTCGTGGGTTAAAGAGGCGATACCGCCGGGCAAATATCGATTGTCCCTGACCTAGTTTTAACAAACGCAAGTCATTGAAACGATTTGCGTTGTAAAACATGCGTCGTAACGGTACGTGTTGTAAAAGCACGCGTTATACCGTCATACATCCGATATGCTCCATCCTCACAGGAGGAACCCAAACAGTCAACACGCCCTCTCCCCCACCCCCACTTCTCTGAAGCACAAGCTCCAATCTGTGGAGTTGCACAAGGCTACTCGCTCATTCGATGCTCTTCAGCATCTACATGACTCCATTGGCCGACGTCATACGAGCTCACCACTTAAGCATCCTCACTTACACCATGTATGTACAAGAACAATGGAAGCGGTGTATAAGCAATCGCACATCAAAGGAAATCTGAAAGTGTAAAGGGGTAACAAAACAGAAAAGCTAATTTGTGTGCAAAAACACGTAATCGGAAAAGTTGTGGTGCCACTCAGGATTATTGGCACCCCACTACCATGGGTGCAAACAAACACTTAAACCCAACGGGTCTACGTGTACAGAAATTCGATTGGAAGAATCAAGGCACTCTGAAATTTTAACAATTAATAGGTGTATAGACTTAATCAGTTTTTGTATCAATATGGCAAAGTTCTGTTGATTCACAGGTTAGAGACCAGGCATAGATTCACAAAGAAATTATTAGTAGGATTTTGAGAATTTAATGCATATCAAAAGTGATTTTTACATGTAAGCTAAAATCACCATCATAATAATTTTTGTCAAGACTGAATACATTCATTGTCAATCCCAAAATGAATATAAATAGCAGAATATTTCCTTGAGGATTACGTGCATCAGTCCCAATGAGCCGAAACTGCCGACACGTGTTTCGTCACATCCAGTGACTTACTCAAGGCTTTTTTTTAAAAGAACTTTGTGGCCCTAGAATATCCTGGTATGTTGACAAGCTTGTCGTGTGGATAACTCTTTTAGTTCATATACATAAGAAATAGGGAATGCCCATAATCAAATATGTAAGGGCCTGGAATAGCCGCAGAAATAGTTATGTTGGCCGTTTACCTGAAGAGTAGTATGAGTACATTTTCTGAATACAGTTCAAGTATTCCAGGATGTGGTGTTATTAACGTTAGCAGTAGATCACGAAGGTTGTGATAAGCCCTTTAAGATACTTTGTCGGTTGGAAGTGCCGTCCTACGTCTCGGACATCAGTTTTTTCGTCATAGCATCCAACGACACACAGCTGATACTGTCCATCCTGGATGAAACACCCAACATCAGAAACAAGTTCACCACATGCAAGACAGAAGTGGCCACCCGGATGAAATCAAGTTGTCTCAAACTGAACTCGGACAAGCGGTGATCTTCAGGAAAGATGCCTCGCCATGGGACTCTGGTGGTCCACAGACCTTATACCCACACCCACGCCTTGTTCACAAGTGAGAAACCTCAAAATCTTCAAAGACAAAAAACTGGGCATGATCTCTCATATTAACTGATTCATCACCCTAAGGATCACAAAGAAAATCTTCAAGTGGCTACCCGACTACACCAATAATACGATGGCCAAAGCCCTCATCAACAGCAGACTAGAATATGGGAACACCGTGTATGCAGGGATAACCAGCCAGCCCGCAAGCAGACCTTAGACAGTCCAAAACTCAACAGCCAGAGTAGTCCTCAACCTCCCATGCCAAGCTCACATCACATCACACATTAGAGAACTTCACTGGTTCCCAATACAAGTGCAGACACTTTAAACTCCTCATCCACACCTACAAAGCACTCCACAACACTGGCCCGGCCAACCTGAACAGCCGTATTAACTTCCACCAACCTTCGAGGCACCACCACTCTCAGTCTCTCACTAGCACACACACACACAAGCACCTTCTTGTACCTGCCCCCTAAAGCCTGGAACAACTTCCCACAATACATCAGCACTTCCTCATCTCTTCTTGCCTTTCACAAGAAGTCGGAGACCTGGCTTTTTCGAGTAAGCCCTCCAGGGCTGGCATCACAAACCTGCTATAGACCACCTAGATACATTGATAACATACCATACCATGTGAGCTGACACACATTAGGGTGTCTGGGTAAGTTTTGACTGTGGGGGGTTTCATAATGGGCCATGGTAGAGAGTGCTGGAGCTGAAGCTGAAGACGCTGTGAGTCCGTGGGCCATAACAGCTTTCAGAATACAAACTCATCCAATCATTGGAATCTCTTCAATGCGCACATAATGATGGTCATAGATCTACTATTTGTAACTACCAATTCCAATTATTATCAATAAAATTACTAGCAGTAACTCATTTATATCAAACTGCTAATAAGCACTGAAAAAGACGATATGTTTTTCTTGTTGTAGGCATATGCTTGCTATCTGAATGTCTGGATGCAATGGCAGAAAACTCACAAAGAAGCACTTTTATGGTGGTCAGGGAGCATGCTGTGTGAAGCAAATGATTACAGTTCACATGTTTTTTAAGCCACAACTTATTTAATTAGACCACACCCATTTTAGAGACCGCTCCACCTTTTCATCTCACTTAAAGCACTGCTGTCCACAAAAGGCTTTTGCAGACAGACAGCTAAAAGCTACCTTTTATGTGAGAACTAAAAATGATGATGTTGTACCACTGGAGTCTTTGAAATCAAATCTAAGACTTGTGGAGCAGAAAGAAGGAGTGAGCACTTTCCTCCTCTGTGGCACTCACTCTTCAGCGCCTCTGGGATGCCAGGAGCACAGCTGGTGTTATGTGTTTGAGGAGGGAGTTGTGAACTTCAGTGATGGAAAGCAGAGGGCCTGACCTCCTCCACTGTGACACCCGGCCATGATTGTATGTCCCGGGGCTGCGGGTGCCGCCGCCCCTCTTTTGAAGTTGAGCTGCAGTGTTTGTTCTCTGGCACAGTTCATCAGAAAGAAAAGTCGTGCAGGTCATTTGCTTTCTGATGAAGCAGATCCAAATATTGTCAGCTACTTTGAGAGTCAAGCACAAAGAGAGACACAAGGGCAAGAGACGGCAACATGGAGTGGGGGGAGGGGGAGGGTGTATGCAATGCAGAGAGTGAGGAGCAGAATCAGAGAGGATGGGGTGGGGGAACAACAGGGGGCAGGACGAAATGACAGTCCTGGGCTTTCGTCAGGGTGGATTCATACTTATATCACCCCCACAAACATATTCAGCATGTGTTTTTTGTGTGCGGCATGCAGACGTATTCAAAGCATGCGTAGACAGTGCTAACACTTGCCACTTTGGGTAGATACTTAAAATGAAAGAGAAAGTATATATGGCATAAGGATAAATGCCAACATGTAACTGGTCAAATTCAACACACACATCACGTCTCTTACGTTCATACTGTTAAAATGTGCGTATTCCACTCATTGGTGTCTGCGTACATACTCATGCATCTCAACTGGCGTGTCGAAACTAAGGGCCCGATTCACAGAACTAACTTAAGACAAAATCCTAAACTTACTACTTTTGGTATTCACAGAAGTTAGGATTTTGTCTTAAGTTTGTCTTAAGACAAACTTAACACAGACTTAAGACAAACTTAAGACAAAATCCTAACTTCTGTGAATACCAAAAGTAGTAAGTTTAGGATTTTGTCTTAAGTTAGTTCTGTGAATCGGGCCCATTGAGTCGTGAGTGGCGCCGCAGTGCAACACAGTTTCACAACTGAAAACTCAGAAGTGACAAGCACCTTGACGAATGCCCAGTCAGAACTCAGAAGTAGTCACGGAGGGAGGGGTATCTCTTGATCCTTGGTTAAAAGCAGCTCTCTACCCTTTTGGTACCATGGGGTTCACCTGGATCTCTGAGTATTATTCTCACATACCCCTTTGTTCAGTGCAGGGCTTTAAGTAGGATGAAAAAACGTGGGGGTCTCTCAAAGGCTGCAGAGAGGTAATACTACCCCGACTTGCCGAGGTCATGAACCTGGCAATCTCGGAAGGCGTCTATCCCCTTCCTTGGAAATTGGCCATTGTCAAGCCCCTATTAAAGAAACCCACTCTGGACCCGGGGACATTGAAAAATTACCGCCCCATTTTTCTCCTCCCTGCCCCTGCTAAGCTATTAGAGACACACCTTAACCAGCATCTGAGTGCCTTCCTGGACAGCTCTAACTCTCTAGATCCATCTCAGCACGGCTTCCGGAAGGCTCACAGCACTGAGTCGGCGCTCACAGTGGTTGTCGATAGTATCCGCACCAAGGTCGACAGTGGCAAGATTGCCCTTCTGGTGCTGTTAGACCTTACAGCGGCTTTCGACACCCTGTCCCCTTCCATCTTAGTCAGTCGCCTCAGCAAGCTGGGAGTGGCCGGCCCTGCCCTCAGCCTCCTAACATCCTTCCTTGATCAACGGAAGCAAAGAGTGAAGCTGGGCGACTTTCTCTCCCCAGTCAAGCCTGTGAAGTGTGGGGTTCCTCAGGGCTCCTCCCTGAGCCCCGCGCTTTATAACATCTACGTGGCCCCACTCGCCAGGCTTGTAAGATCCTTTGAACGAACAATTAACTCAACAACAAAATCACATATGTGATTTTATTGTTGAGTTAATTGTTCGTTCATCTGGGACCACTTTGTCTGTATCAATTATTCGCCCAGGTCCCAGTGACTTCTTGGGTTAACCCGTGTTTTTACAGCACATGTAAGATCCTTTGGGCTGGAAGTTCTTTCCTACGCCGACGATACTCAGATTGTGGTCTCTATATCACAATCTGTAAATATAGCGGCCATAAATTTTAAAAACTGTATGGAGGCAGTTGCAGGCTGGATGGCTCAGAATGTTCACAAATTGAATGGGGAGAAAACAGAGGTTCTCATTTTTGGAGGCAAACATGAAACCTGGTCAACGGACTGGTGGCCCTCTGCCCTTGGCACCTGTCCCACGCCCTCCACCTCGGCCCGAAATCTGGGTGTTATTTTGGACACCACTCTCACCCTGGATAAACAGGTCAGCAGGACAGTCTCTACCTGCTGTGGTGCCTTAAGAATCTTAAAAAAAATTAACCGTTACCTCTCCCTAGAAGCTCGCAAACAGGTTGTGGTGGCTCTTATAGCCTCCCGGCTGGACTACTGCAATGCACTATATCTAGGCATTAACAACGGCCTGATCCAACGCCTTCAGATTGTGCAAAACGCAGCAGCCCGCTTTGTCGCAGATGCCCCGAAGCGTGCGTCAGATCTGCACTGGCTCCCCATTCAGGCCAGGATTAATTTTAAGACCTTCTGTTTAATGCACCACGCTCTAAATGGAAATGGGCTAGAAGACATTCGTTCCCTTGTGTCCCTTTATGTCCCCGGCAGGGCTCTTCACTCTGCCAATAAAAATCTCCTGACTGTTCCCCGAGTCTTCAAAGCCAGATGGGGTGGAAGGGCCTTTCGGTCCCTCGCACTCAAGACATTGAACAAGCTCCCTGAAGACCTGAAGGGGCTCTCCTCTCACGCCCTTTTCCGTAAAGCACTCAAGACCTGGCTGTCCCAAGAGGCCTACCTGTAATCTGCTCACCTCTTTTTAAACAGTTGTAACATCCTTTAGCACCTTGACGCCTGTTGGACTTTGGCCCTTAGGGCAGGTTCACCCCTAGACTTTTTGCTGGAAAAGGGTGACCTGGAGATGGTGATTTTGGGATTCTGCGCACTTTCACTGTGTCCCAGGGGACAGTGCGTGCGCACTCTGAGTGCATGTGCTGAGCTAGGCCTGCCCGCCCATAGGAATGCATGGGGAATGTATGTGTCCCTGGTAGTTCCTGATGCGTGGGGTGTACAGGCTTGAGTCTGGTATGTGTGAACTCGTGAGAGTGAATGCTGCGCAACGGTGTATGCAGCATGTATGTGTCTAGTAGCGAAGCGCCATTTCTAGACATGGCTGTACGTGTGCTGTGAGGGTGCTGGCGTGTGATTGGCTGGAGCTGGCTGGCATGCCAGGCTCCAGGAAGTCTGGATGGGTCTGCCCGGTGGTGAGTGGGAGATTAGCATGAGTGATGTGTGGGAGGAGTGTACCTGTGTCCTGGATGGGCTGGGTTTTCCCCACACAATGCTGGCTCCGCCCCCCTGTGGTGTGTCTAATGACCCAAGCCCTGCCAGTGAATAGAGAGGGTGGTTGAGGTAAACAGAGTACTCAAGAACCAGCTGCGACTGGTTCCGCCCCCACTCTACACCCTTGAACAAAGGAATGCACTGTATAAAAATGGGGCTGTGTCCCCACTGAAGTTGTTCTCTTCCAGGATCCTGAGGGGGCTGCTGCTGCTGGGCCAGAGGACCGCCACTTGGGCTGTCTCCCTGCCTGGAGACCCAGTGTGCTGGCTCTGGGCCCAGCCTTGCCCCCTGCCCCTTGAAAGGACTTTTTCTGGACTTTGGTCTGTCCTCTAGCGCTGGGAGCGCTGGAATTGCCTCTTAGCGCTTGGAAGCGCTTGCAGATTCCTCCTAGCGCCTGGGAGCGCTTTTGTTCTGCTATATCGCTTTGGAGCGCTTTCTTGTGGCTTGTAGCGCTGGGGAGCGCTTTATTTGCGGCCCTAGCGCTTAGAAGCGCTTTACTTATCGGCTAAGCGCTGGGAGCGCTGTCATTGCCCGTCCGCGGCTGCCCACGCCGCTTTTGCTGATTTCCGAGTCCCCTGGCAGGTGCCCACCCTGCCCGGGACATTGCCGCTGTTTCTGAATTATAATTTACCTCGAGGGAGGCCACCCCTCGGTAAATTAATCCCCCGCCTAGAAGTGCCTGAAACGGGCCGCCGCGCTGCCCGCGACGACCCGGAAGTGCAGGGCCCGTCGGCCAATCACAGCGCGGCCCCGGGGGAAGCGACCGGAAGTCCCGCCCCGCAGCCGCGACCTGGAAGTCAGGCAGGCCGGGGGCAGGAGAGAGGAAACCGGAAGCAGACGGGAGGCCACCCCGCGCTCCGGTAAGGACAGAAGCCGGTGTCTTTCCTTGTCTCCCCTCCCAGGCTCCCTAAGCGAGGGAGAGCCCAGGAGAGGGAGGGAGAAGTGTGGAGGGAGCCCCCGAGGAGCCCCCGAGGAGCGGGAGCTCCCGTGCAGAGCCGCCAGAGACCGGTGAGTGCCCGCCCCTCCCCTTCGGAGCGCGTCCCTTGTGCTTAGAGGCCCGGGGGGCCTCAAGTGATTCCCGAGTCCCCAGGAGGGGGACTCCAACGAAGCCTGAGAGAGGCTCCAACGAGCGGGAGCTTTTCTGTGAGCCCGAGAGGCTCTGGGGCATTTCCTTGTGTCCTGAGTCCCCCGTGAAGGACTCCACTCTCCGGCTGCATTTTCTTGCGAGCCCTGAGATGCTCAAAGATGGCACAATTGTTTTATGAGCCCTGAGAGGCTCTAGGGGGCATATCTTTGTTCTGGGGCATAGAGCCCAGTGAGGCTCCCACGTTGGCCCCAGTATTGTCTCACACAGCTGCCCAGCACTTTGTGGGCAACTGCTACGTTTAGGCCCCTGGACACTGGACACAGGGCGTCCTAGCCCTAGAGAGGCCAGTTGGCCTAGGGACAGTCACAGGTGGTGACTTACGTGAGTTTGGCGCAATTGTACTTTCTATGCACCTCAGAATGTATTGTTTATGCGTCATGTGCCTTTACACCTCTGAATGAATGTTATGCATTGCATCATGTGTATGTTCTTACACCCCTACAGGTATTGTGATACATAGGTGGTTGTTTTCTCCCTAGTACAGGTGGTGCTAGTGAGGTCCTGTTACCAGTGATTACTGGTGGTGTGCTATTTTGTGCTATATTCTATGTACTAAGTGCTATTTCTGAAAGTGCTACTTCTGATTCCTGACAGTGGTCCAGGTGGCCCTGTCTTGTACATATCCCCTGTAAATTCTGCCCGTGCCTCTGGCACATTGTAAAGTGTGTGTTTTATCTAATGTGTTTTGGTGTAATACAAAGGCTATTTTTATATAACCTTGTGTGGAGTTTCCTTTGTGGTGGGCCTTTGGTTGTTGTTGCTGGGGTGCGTGCGCAAATACTTAACCTACATCGCCTCCAAGTTTAGCCTTGCTGCTCGCGCCACGTTACCTCGAGGGTGAGTAGGGGTTATCTTGGCGTGTAACTCCCTTGCCCTGACTTGGGTGTGGTGGTCTCTGACTGACTTTGGCGAAAGCCCTGGCCAGCCGGGGATCCCATTTCCAACATTGGCGGCAAGCGGCGGGATAAGGATTTGTGTTTGCGTTGTACCTTAGTAGTAACTGGCCATACCACAAAACTCTGCATTTAGATGACCACATTTTTAGGGGATTGTATTGTTTTGGAAGTTTCATTATTTTCTTCTCCTGAAGAGTGTCATTTGATTGTGTTCAGTACATTTGTCCCCCGCCCTGCTTCCAGAGTTTGGTACCTGTGTCGCTTTTGGTCAGGTTGAGAAGTCAGGGGTGGTAGAAACTGCCTTACCGATCCGAGGGGAGGGTGTGTGTGGATGAATGGTGTGTTTTCCTGGACGCATGAGTATGAGTTCTCTTTGATAAGGAGATTGTTGAAGTTTTGGAATTGTGTCCTCTTACTTCAGATTGTTCAGTCCCCTGTGTTGCACGTGTCTGTGAGCATCTTGCCAAGATGGAGTCTGCTTTTAATGTCTGGGGTCTGTTTTTGCATGAACTGAGAGAGTTTTGCGAAGAGAGAGACATTGCAGTGAATGAGTCAGACACCCAGTCCCAACTTAGGGGTAACCTGATCCAATGGCAGAAGGATGACTGGGAGCGTGAGCACAGTGCGGAGAGGGCCCGGGTCTCACACCATGAGGGTGGTGGGTCAGAGGGGAGCCCTGAAGAGTCTGAGGAGGAGGAAGAAGATGATAGCACAGGGACGCCAGCAGATAGTGAGGACCCCATAGATAGGAAGTCCCTTGCTGGGTCCAGTTTAGGAGGCAGCGCCTCATCCCTTTCCCTGTCCCCAGAGGAGCTGGAAGATAGGAGGAGAGAAAGGGAGCACCAGCTGGCTTTAGAGAGGCTCAGGTTGGAGCATGCCCAGGCTATGGCACAGCTGGGCATTAGAAAGCAACAGCTGGAGGTTAAGAAGCAACAGCTGGAGACCGAGAGGGTCTTAGCGCAGGACAGGATAGAGGAGGCTGAGAGGGCCGCCACCAGAGGCAAAGTAGCTCTGGAGGGTAGACTATCCCCTGCGCGCAGTGTTGAGTGTCTGGATCCCCCAGGGAGGGTTGGGTCCAGTGGTGGCAGCTATTTAAATCTCAGTCTAGAAAGTCCCAGTTCCCAGAGTATGGTTCCTGTTTCCCCAGAGGAGGAGAATAGGTTGAGGTTTAGGAACCTTAGGAAACCGTCTCATCAGTCTTGGGAAGACTTTGAGGATGACTGTTGTGAAGCCCTGTGTGATTGGGTACGGGAGCCCACGAAATGTGATTGGGACCTATTGTTCGATATGCTTCTCAGAGAGCAGTTGCTCAGTTGTTGTTCACCAGGGTTGCGCCAACACCTGTTAGGGTGTGGATTGTCTGAACCATGTGAGCTGGCAGAGGAAGCAGACCGCTGGGAAGGGACCAGAGGTTCTGTAGAGTCATTGGTGAGTGACTCCAAAAGTAGTGGGTCAGGGATCTTCCAGCCCAGCGTGGTGGAAGAGGCTCAGTGTAGCCCAGCTAGGTCCCTGGTTAGTGAGAAGGGTGTAGGGGCTGACTGCCTGGCTCAGTGGAGCAGGAGTCAGTGGGTGGCTGAGAGCCCCCAGAGGCCCGAAGCCCTGTCTCAGAACCTGGGTGGTTTCTTGAGGGAACACCAGGTTGGGGACCTAGGCTGTCCTGTTAGTCCACTTGAGGAGGATCTCCTAGTGAGTAGAGGACCTGGAGCGTCTGTAACCAGAGCTCCTGTGGTTCTAGAGTCTGGCAGTACCGCTCCGATAGGGAGGGTACAGGAGTCCAGAGTGAGGAGTGATTGGGGGAGTTCCCCAGTGGAAGGACCAGTGGGTCAGGGACTACCCAGTTGGGCTAGGTTCCCGTGTAGTGACCATGGTAACACCACTTCTGGTCTGGGGGATCGTCACGCACTGTCAGGTGGACAGAGGGCGGGAGATCTGCGCCAGACAGACAATCACACAACAGATGTGACATTTGTTAGCCTCAGGGGGATTGCGTGTGAATCCCCAGAAGTCCTGGAGTGCCAGGCAATTGTTCCACCGAAGGTTTTAGACCAGAGGTTGGAAGGCCAGGTTCAGGATCAGCCTGACCTGAAGGGTAGGACGACTGTAACCAGTGTCCTGACCGGTTCTTCTTCCAGAGGAACTTCTCCAGGTGGGAGAGGGCAGACCTCTGGAAGGGGGTGCAGAGGGTGGGAGAGCCCACCTCTGACCACGGTGCAACCTGAGTGGATAAGTCCTGGGTTGGAATGGCGTTCTAGGGGTACCCCTCGCAGGTGGAGGAGGAACCCTAGAAGAAGAGGTAAGGGGAGGAGAGCCTTCCCTGAGACTCCTGGTCCGCCTGAGGTTGTAGGCCTTAGGCTGGAGAACCAGTGGCAGTCTAGTCCTGTCTTGCAGACAGGAAGAGTGGAGAATGGCTCCTATGTGCCAGGGGTTACTACCCCCCGCTCTGCGAATTGGCATGGACCAGTGGCACCTGGGTGGCCCAGGGCCTGGTCCTGGCCGCGGACAACTTGGGAGTACCAGTGGGGTAGCCCAGTTGGTCCAGACAGTGTGTTTAGAAGGAATCCCCTGGGTTCACCATGGCGTAGAACAGGAGGGTGTCCCTGCAGTTGTGGGCCCGCGTCCGTGTTCTATCGCCCCAAGCAGGGAAGTCCATCACGGTGGTGATTGGTCTCCCCTGCGTTTTGGCTGGAAGGGGGTTATGTTGGACTTTGGCCCTTAGGGCAGGTTCACCCCTAGACTTTTTGCTGGAAAAGGGTGACCTGGAGATGGTGATTTTGGGATTCTGCGCACTTTCACTGTGTCCCAGGGGAAAGTGCGTGCGCACTCTGAGTGCATGTGCTGAGCTAGGCCTGCCCGCCCATAGGAATGCATGGGGAATGTATGTGTCCCTGGTAGTTCCTGATGCGTGGGGTGTACAGGCTTGAGTCTGGTATGTGTGAACTCGTGAGAGTGAATGCTGCGCAACGGTGTATGCAGCATGTATGTGTCTAGTAGCGAAGCGCCATTTCTAGACATGGCTGTACGTGTGCTGTGAGGGTGCTGGCGTGTGATTGGCTGGAGCTGGCTGGCATGCCAGGCTCCAGGAAGTCTGGATGGGTCTGCCCGGTGGTGAGTGGGAGATTAGCATGAGTGATGTGTGGGAGGAGTGTACCTGTGTCCTGGATGGGCTGGGTTTTCCCCACACAATGCTGGCTCCGCCCCCCTGTGGTGTGTCTAATGACCCAAGCCCTGCCAGTGAATAGAGAGGGTGGTTGAGGTAAACAGAGTACTCAAGAACCAGCTGCGACTGGTTCCGCCCCCACTCTACACCCTTGAACAAAGGAATGCACTGTATAAAAATGGGGCTGTGTCCCCACTGAAGTTGTTCTCTTCCAGGATCCTGAGGGGGCTGCTGCTGCTGCTGCTGCTGGGCCAGAGGACCGCCACTTGGGCTGTCTCCCTGCCTGGAGACCCAGTGTGCTGGCTCTGGGCCCAGCCTTGCCCCCTGCCCCTTGAAAGGACTTTTTCTGGACTTTGGTCTGTCCTCTAGCGCTGGGAGCGCTGGAATTGCCTCTTAGCGCTTGGAAGCGCTTGCAGATTCCTCCTAGCGCCTGGGAGCGCTTTTGTTCTGCTATATCGCTTTGGAGCGCTTTCTTGTGGCTTGTAGCGCTGGGGAGCGCTTTATTTGCGGCCCTAGCGCTTAGAAGCGCTTTACTTATCGGCTAAGCGCTGGGAGCGCTGTCATTGCCCGTCCGAGGCTGCCCACGCCGCTTTTGCTGATTTCCGAGTCCCCTGGCAGGTGCCCACCCTGCCCGGGACATTGCCGCTGTTTCTGAATTATAATTTACCTCGAGGGAGGCCACCCCTCGGTAAATTAATCCCCCGCCTAGAAGTGCCTGAAACGGGCCGCCGCGCTGCCCGCGACGACCCGGAAGTGCAGGGCCCGTCGGCCAATCACAGCGCGGCCCCGGGGGAAGCGACCGGAAGTCCCGCCCCGCAGCCGCGACCTGGAAGTCAGGCAGGCCGGGGGCAGGAGAGAGGAAACCGGAAGCAGACGGGAGGCCACCCCGCGCTCCGGTAAGGACAGAAGCCGGTGTCTTTCCTTGTCTCCCCTCCCAGGCTCCCTAAGCGAGGGAGAGCCCAGGAGAGGGAGGGAGAAGTGTGGAGGGAGCCCCCGAGGAGCCCCCGAGGAGCGGGAGCTCCCGTGCAGAGCCGCCAGAGACCGGTGAGTGCCCGCCCCTCCCCTTCGGAGCGCGTCCCTTGTGCTTAGAGGCCCGGGGGGCCTCAAGTGATTCCCGAGTCCCCAGGAGGGGGACTCCAACGAAGCCTGAGAGAGGCTCCAACGAGCGGGAGCTTTTCTGTGAGCCCGAGAGGCTCTGGGGCATTTCCTTGTGTCCTGAGTCCCCCGTGAAGGACTCCACTCTCCGGCTGCATTTTCTTGCGAGCCCTGAGATGCTCAAAGATGGCACAATTGTTTTATGAGCCCTGAGAGGCTCTAGGGGGCATATCTTTGTTCTGGGGCATAGAGCCCAGTGAGGCTCCCACGTTGGCCCCAGTATTGTCTCACACAGCTGCCCAGCACTTTGTGGGCAACTGCTACGTTTAGGCCCCTGGACACTGGACACAGGGCGTCCTAGCCCTAGAGAGGCCAGTTGGCCTAGGGACAGTCACAGGTGGTGACTTACGTGAGTTTGGCGCAATTGTACTTTCTATGCACCTCTGAATGTATTGTTTATGCGTCATGTGCCTTTACACCTCTGAATGAATGTTATGCATTGCATCATGTGTATGTTCTTACACCCCTACAGGTATTGTGATACATAGGTGGTTGTTTTCTCCCTAGTACAGGTGGTGCTAGTGAGGTCCTGTTACCAGTGATTACTGGTGGTGTGCTATTTTGTGCTATATTCTATGTACTAAGTGCTATTTCTGAAAGTGCTACTTCTGATTCCTGACAGTGGTCCAGGTGGCCCTGTCTTGTACATATCCCCTGTAAATTCTGCCCGTGCCTCTGGCACATTGTAAAGTGTGTGTTTTATCTAATGTGTTTTGGTGTAATACAAAGGCTATTTTTATATAACCTTGTGTGGAGTTCCTTTGTGGTGGGCCTTTGGTTGTTGTTGCTGGGGTGCGTGCGCAAATACTTAACCTACATCGCCTCCAAGTTTAGCCTTGCTGCTCGCGCCACGTTACCTCGAGGGTGAGTAGGGGTTATCTTGGCGTGTAACTCCCTTGCCCTGACTTGGGTGTGGTGGTCTCTGACTGACTTTGGCGAAAGCCCTGGCCAGCCGGGGATCCCATTTCCAACAACGCCTACGGGTTTAGTTGCGCTTTACAAATTCCAAATCATTCATTCATTCAAAGGGGCGTGGCTAATGTAATTAAGGGCGTGGCTTACAAACTTAAGCTAAAAATCCGGGGCCTATTATCAAGCACGGCGATAGAATTAGAAAACTGCCGCTAAAGCGGCGACTATGGGCTTATCGACGCTTTAGCAGTCGTTTTCTGCCGCTAAAGTTGCGATAATTTTAACGCCTGTCCTTGATAATATGCCCTCTGTGCTTAGCATAGTGTTCTGCACGACTTGTATTTTGCTGTTTCTGTCATTACATCCAGATATGTGATACAACAAGTAACATCATACCTACAACAAATCAGCACCATTGGCTTTGTCAATGGTTGTTAGTTACATAAGATTAATCAGCAGCAACTATGGCTTGTATATAATATTGAAAAATCTTCCACTTAAAGCCCTGGTGACACCACGACAATGTTGCTGCTTCCGAGTTTCAAAAAGAGAAGGGAAATCTAGAGAGAAAATGACTATCTTTAAAGGATTTCCCTTCCCCTACAACGCTCACCTGGCATGACGTCATGCTGTCACTTCTCTACTAGTGAGAAGTGAGCAGTGTGAGCAGCGCACATCAATGTGCCTGCTGTCACTGCAGTACGGAAAAAAACAGACCACCTGTACCAGGGCACAAAACAGAGCTCGATAGAGACCCGTTTCGACGCCCCCTTTAAAAAACTGCCAGTGCTGTGCACCGGTGAGACCCGGCCCACTTAAAGCCCTGGTTCAGTGTGTGACTGTGAAGAACGAAGGTGCAGCTGTAGTAAATGGTATGGTATTCCCCCTCAAGCAGTACACTTTTGGTAGTGTATTGTATTGCAGCATTTAGCTAGCGCTTACTACTTCTATGTGGGACGTTGAAGTGCTTGCCTGCATGAGTATAGTGAAGGTGCTGAGCTGCCATGGTTGGCGGGAGATATAAGTGGAGAGATCTGTTGGGTTGGGTGTGACCGCGAGTGTGGGATTCCAGCAACGATTGATAGGAGCCTCCACCCAAGGGGAAACTCATTTTTGCATCATAGTGATCGCCCCGGTCACGGATGGCACCCTCACTGAACTTGTGGGTCTGCTGTCACCATAGATCAAGAGCGGCAATCGGAACGACTGTTGCTGTTATTGTTTTTCCTACACTTTTGTTGAAGACCCCAGTGATTATTTTGTTTTTATTACAGATGGACGCTTTTGGCAGCACATCATTTGAGGCTCAATTGTATGGAGGAACTACCAGTCCCATAATTCCTGTGATGACCTATTTCAGGATGAATAAAAAGAGATGAAGGAAAACGCTGGTGGTCCTTGCGTGCTGTCCATTTGTTCAAGACCGCCCATGAAGAAGAGGAACAGCCAGAAATACGTCGGTGGTGAATTTGGGTGTGACCGCGAGTGTGGGATTCCAGCAACGATTGATGTGTGCCTCCACCTAAGGGGAAACTCCTCATTTTTGCATATATATAGTTTGAATTTGTAGAAATTATTAATAATTGTAATAATTATGTCATGTATTTAATTTTTTTATATTGTATATATATATATCATTTTTATATTAAGAATTTTAGATTTTTGGTTAATTAATTGAATTGTTATATTATTTGTTTGAAGTTAACTACTTTCTCTCTACTGCAGCACAGAGTGGAGTGGGAATAGTTATTTTTACCCCTCTGGTGTCCAATGCTTTCCCTACTGTTGCACAGACTGGAGTGGGAATAGTAAATGTTACCCCGCCAGTGTCCAACCTTTTCCCTACTGTTGCTCAGACTGAAGTGGGAATAGTAAATTTTACCTCTCGGGAGTCCAACGTTTTCCCTATGGTAGTATACATTGTAATAGAAATAATATATCTATTTTTCACAGATGTTACTAATTGTTTAAATATATGCAACATTATGATTGGTTTGATTTGATAATATTTTCTAATATTTCTGCATATTACCTACTGGCGGTCGCCAGTAGGTAGTTATAGTTACAACCTAGTTTCCATAGGAAAAGCATTTTTGATTTGCTTATAACTTTGGTGTCGTTTAACGAATCTTTATGAAATTTACAAAAAAGTTGCACTTTTAAGGTCAGTTTCTATCCTGAAAGTTTAGGGATGAATCAACAAAGGATGGTGAGAAAAAAGGGGGTCCCAAAACGCGTTTTCCGCATATTAATTTCCATCAGAAATTTTGCAACGAGCTACAGCCCAAACTGCTGAATGGAATTACCCCAAATTTGGCAGAAAGGTAGAGCTTCGTTCAGAAAGCGACCTTGTTTTAAAATGTTGTAAATCCGTTGAGTAGTTTTTGAGAAATTCAAAAAATAAGAGTCAAAAGATCAATTTCCTATAGGAAACTTTGTGCAAGGTTACAGCCGAAACTACTTAATGGAATTACCCCAAATTTGCCACAGAGGTAGTGCGTGGGCCAGAATGCCACCTTTTTTAAATGGTGTAAATCCGTTCAGTAGTTGCTGAGAAATTAGAAAAATAAAGGTTTCAATATCTGGGCGGAGCCTAAGTCCCGTGCACAAGCTTCACTGTGATTGGCTGCCAACACTCCAAATCAGGAAGTGTTGGCAGCCATCTTGTGTGTCGGTAGAAGCGAGCCACGCGAAAACAGAGAAACAAAGGTAGAAAATAAGAGAAGCGCACAGGGTAGAAACACCTTGTCCCCCTAGGCCTGCTCAGGGGGTCCCAGAAAGACCCTCCAGGGCCCCAAAAACCTTTTTTTTAAAAACAAGAAATCGGCACTATTCACGCTGGGGTCGCAGGTACCTGCATTTTTTTTTAATGAGACTCCGGGGTAGGCTAGGTCTCGGGGGAATAAAAAAAAAAATAGCGGGGCTCGATGGGGCTGCGGGCGCCCGCTGGGGTCTCCTCAGTCCCGGGGCTCGCTTGGGTCCCCACAGTCCCGGGGCTTTACTCATGTTGGGGGGGTGTTGCGCGGCCCCTCTCCTGGAGCCCTCCAAGTGCTTATAACTTTTCACGGGTTCCTGCGATTTATTTTCATGCGACCCAGGGAGGGCTAGGTCTCTGGGGAATAAAAAAAAAATAGCAGGGGCTCTCTGGGGATGCGGGTGCCCGCTGATGTCCCAGCAGACCTGGGGATTCACTCATGTTGGGAGGGGTGTTGCCCGGCCCCTCTCCTGGAGAACCCAAAATGTGCTTTTAACTTTTGCATTGTTTGACGAATGTTTACGAAACTTTCCAAAAAGTTTCTCTTTTTCGATCAGCTCATATCTTGAAAGTTTAGGGGTGATTGGTCAAGGGGGTGTTGAGAAAAAAGGGGGTCCCAAAACGTGTTTTCTCAATGCATTTTCCATATGAAACTTTAGACAAGGCTACCGGTGAAACTGCTGAACAGAATTACGCCAAATTTGACAGGGGGAAAGGTCTTGGTCCAGAAAGAGTGCTTTTGTAGAAATTGTATAAATATGTTCAGTAGTGTTTTGAGATATTAAAGGAAAAAAATATATATATCTGGTCAGTGCCTAACTGCTGAGAATGAGCCTGCCTCTGATTGGCTGCTAACACTTCAAACCAGGAAGTGTTAGCAGCCATCTTGTGCCTCAGATCGAGTGACATTATATATGAAAGGTTCCGGGGGCAATTTAATATAGCGGAGCTCTATGTAATGATGATTTAGACGTACTGAAGGTTTAAGATTTATTAACAATGAAGGAGAAACAGGTGAGTGCCAGGCAGCAAGACTTCCACTCCAGGACACCAGTAGGAAGATAACCCTTTCACGCTTCTTGTGTCCAACATCACCACTTCCCAGCTATGCCGTTAGAAGCCAGTCCGTCGGCTCGAGTCTCTCTACCTTTGCTAGTATGATGCTGTGCCTATACCTCTGCGAGCTACTACGCTGCTGTTCCTTTGGGAGCGGACGGCTCGTAGTTCTGCATCTGTGAGTTGAGCGGACGGGCTGCAGTTGTCCCTCAGTGAGCCTAGGTGCAAACTGTTCATAAATCACACTACATGAGCATTGAAAAGCCCTTTTGTGATTCAGTCCGTCAGCTTTTTATAAAGACAACAAGGGTTCTCAGGAAATAAAAATAAATAGAGAAAATGATTTTACAGACCACAATCGGTACTATAATCAAGTTTCCAGACCCAGCCGGGTGTGGAAATGTTTAATTTAAAGATAAAAGGAGTTTGGTTGACCTAGAGGTGGTCAATTATAAACATTTTAGATAGGGCACAGTCCTGTACCTATCCTTCAAGAAAGAAAGTGTAGTAGAAAAAATAAGAAAATGAGAAAAGTTTTCAGGCAAGAAGTTTGGAGCCAAATGCAGCTTGTAAATTAATAATCAATACAAAAAACAAGTTTCGACATACAGAATTTACAGAATGGCATACAATTGAATTTTCCGTAATACTGTTCAACCGTCAACGTTTCGATCCCCTGGCTCCTAATGAACCGGGATCATCATCAGGACTATTTGAATCATTTGCCTGTATTTAAGAATGCCTGTGGAAGTAAGGGAGAAAAAGATTGGAAAGCATAAGGCATCCGCCTACAAGAGTGAGAGATTATACAGGCATATACAAAACGTATTTTGTGGCGAGGATTACTTACACTGTGCATGCTTGTGTGGCTGGCCTAAAAAGTGGTACTCATAATCAAGGAGCCGTCCAGTGAATTGAGAGATTATAACGCAATTATGCAGTGAACGTGGGGAGTTGTGAACTAGTGGATAAAACTAATCAGGTATTTATCAGGTGGTGGTGTTTGGAGTGGTTTCGGGCGAGTGGGTGCCTAACATGCACGTGGGGTACTTGTCATTGCGAGCAGTGCGTCAAGTTATTTACCTATATCGCGGCCGCACAGTCAGCGTGGTAAACCGTGAGCTAGATGGTAATTTGTGCAGGCATAAGGGTGGTCCGGCGAGTGAGTGCGTTCCATGGGTGTCTGGTATTCATCAAGAGCGAGACCTATGTGTTCATGCAGACCTCGCGATTTATGTACAAGTAGCACTGACCTGCCGGGCAATTTTAAGATCCTGGTCAGGCACTTGAGTGGATGGCCAGAATACCGAGGTAGTGCCGGTACCTAGAAGAGGAGAGAGATATCGTTATCTGTCCGGGTAGTGCCTAGCGTGAACCTATGCCTCGTCGGTGCTTTGAATAACGATTACCTGGTTTTGGGGCGAGGTTAATTAACCTCAGCGTTGAGCGAGCCTTGTGGTTTCACTCGGGGGGATAAATTGTGGCCTTCGGTAAGGGCCGAATATTATTCCAACACCCGGTAGGCTGTAATGAGAAAATGAGGGATGGGGGGTTTGAGAAAGGGCGGAGGGGAAACAAAATTTTCAACCAGGGGTGCTTGGTTCGCCCTAGGGCCTTCGCTTACCTATTGTGGCCTCGAGAGTTGAGGCGGGATGACGGCGGGACTCGATGGTCTCTCTCCGTATCTTTTGCAGCATTGATGCGCTATCCGGGTGTTGTTGGTCCACCGGGGCTTAAGGCATAGAATGGACTTGAGAAACAAAGAAGGGACTACTCGTTCGCGTTCCCTTTGGTCGCCATTTTGGAATGGGCACGAATCAAGAAATGGTGAAAGGACTATAGTGCGTGCTGGATTCCGGGGTAGTGACGGTGCTTTAAAGTCCGTGATAGTGAATGTGCACTGTGAGTTGGCCATATTACAGAGACCGCGACACTAAGAAACTGAGGGTGGGTTTGAGGAAGGAGTCCTCGTGGTGGTACGACGTGCCCCTAGAGTAACCACAGGCCGTGATCTATAGCCCTCCATACACTTAACGAATTTTAATTGTGCAATGTTAGTGCTAGCATTATATTCAATATACATTTACATTTGCACTGCATTAGTTCATATTTGCTGCAATGACGTCTGGAGTTCATATTTAGAGGTGGGGCGTCTGAAAGTTCAATATACATTTACATTTGCACTGCATTAGTTCATATTTACTGCAATGACGTCTGGAGTCCATATTAGAGGTGGGGCCTCTGAAAGTTCACCCATTTAGCAATGTCATTAAAACAGGAGTGCAGGCCATGTTTCCGAGAGATTAAGCAGTAATCAAATCAGAGGAGGGAGGTCCAGTCCTCCGTCCGATTTAGGCCGTTGTGGATGGAGTCCAAAAGTATTATGCACTTCAATTCTTCTTTATTAAGGAGACTTGTCATGCTTCCTCCTCTTGAGGGTAGTTTTAATGCCTTTAGTACTGTCCAGCGGATGTCATCCTCGTCATGGTTGGCATCAATGAAGTGCTCTACCAGCGGGGCATTCGGTGTCTTGCATCTAATACGACTTCTGTGCTGGCAAATGCGTGTTTTGATTTTTTGTGAGGTTTGGCCCACATATACTTTTTGACATGGACATTGAATGAGATACACAACATTACTAGTATTACAATTTGTTAGGGTATTACATTGGAATTTAATGTTGTTGAACTCTAATGTTTTTCCTTCAATGGTTAGATTACATACAACGCACCCCCCACACTTCACATGTCCAACAATGGGGGACAGTCCCCATCTAGATTCAAGAGTAGAAGGTTGGGCAGGGCAGGGCTGCTCTCACCAAATGGTCTTTTAAATTCTTGCTTTTTAGGGCTCGGGCCTACGTCACACGAAGTGGGCGGGGCTTCCGAGCTCTAATGTTATAAAAAAAAAAAAAGTTCAGAAAGGGCTGTGGGCTGCCGCATTCCAGAAAGCGCGTGGTTTTTGCGTGTGGTATTCTGCCATGTGAATGGTAATTGGTCCAGGCAAGGCTGTGTTTAAGTAAGGCAGCACGCCTAGGGCTTTGGAATTTTTGCAATGTCCACTTCCTGCATAAAGTGTTCGGACACGCGCAGAAGAATACATAAATCCTCAATTACCAGCTGTCCGAGGTGCCGGTAATTGAAGGCAGATGGTGCTGGGAGCGTGTGCACTGATGTGTTTTTTTCCCTTGAGCTCTGTGTGCGCGCCGGCAAACCCGCGCCTGCTCTTTGACTGAGGTAGGCTAAACAAGCATTGGCAAAGCAAATAGGACTCTCTTATACAAAATCTGTTGGTTTTGTGGCGGTGCAGAGTGGCGGTGCAGAGTGCAGAGTGGCGGTGCAGAGTGGCGGTGCAGAGTGGCGGTGCAGAGTGGCGGTGCAGAGTGGCGGTGCAGAGTGGCGGTGCAGAGTGGCGGTGCGGCGGTGCAGAGTGGCGGTGCAGAGTGCAGAGTGGCGGTGCAGAGTGCAGAGTGGCGGTGCAGAGTGCAGAGTGGCGGTGCAGAGTGGCGGTGCAGAGTGGCGGTGCAGAGTGGCGGTGCAGAGTGCAGAGTGGCGGTGCAGAGTGCAGAGTGGCGGTGCAGAGTGCAGAGTGGCGGTGCAGAGTGGCGGCGCAGAGTGGCGGTGCAGAGTGGCGGAGCGGCAGTGCAGAGTGGCGGTGCAGAGTGGCGGTGCAGAGTGGCGGTGCGGCGGTGCAGAGTGGCGGTGCAGAGTGCAGAGTGGCGGTGCAGAGTGCAGAGTGGCGGTGCAGAGTGGCGGTGCAGAGTGGCGGTGCAGAGTGGCGGTGCAGAGTGGCGGTGCAGAGTGGCGGAGCGGCGGTGCAGAGTGGCGGTGCAGAGTGGCGGTGCAGAGTGGCGGTGCAGAGTGCAGAGTGGTGGTGCAGAGTGGTGGTGCAGAGTGGCGGTGCAGAGTGCAGAGTGGTGGTGCAGAGTGGTGGTGCAGAGTGGCGGTGCAGAGTGCAGAGTGGCAGTGCAGAGTGGTGGTGCAGAGTGGCGGTGCAGAGTGGCGGTGCAGAGTGCAGAGTGGCGGTGCAGAGTGCAGAGTGGCAGTGCAGAGTGGCGGTGCAGAGTGGCGGTGCAGAGTGGCGGTGCAGAGTGGCGGTGCAGAGTGCAGAGTGGCGGTGCAGAGTGCAGAGTGGCGGTGCAGAGTGCAGAGTGGCGGTGCAGAGCGCAGAGTGGCGGTGCAGAGTGCAGAGTGGCGGTGCAGAGTGCAGAGTGGCGGTGCAGAGTGGCGGTGCAGAGTGGCGGTGCAGTGCAGAGTGGTGGTGCAGAGTGGCGGTGCAGAGTGGCGGTGCAGAGTGGCGGTGCAGAGTGCAGAGTGGCGGTGCAGAGTGGCGGTGCGGAGTGGCGGTGCGGCGGTGCAGAGTGGCGGTGCAGAGTGGCGGTGCAGAGTGGCGGTGCAGAGTGGCGGTGCGGCGGTGCAGAGTGGCGGTGCAGAGTGGCGGTGCAGAGTGGCGGTGCAGAGTGGCGGTGCAGAGTGGCAGTGCGGTGGTGCAGTGCGGTGGTGCAGAGTGCAGAGTGGCGGTGCAGAGTGGCGGTGCGGTGGTGCCGAGTGGCGGTGCAGAGTGGCGGTGCGGTGGTGCAGAGTGGCGGTGCAGAGTGGCGGTGCGGTGGTGCAGAGTGGCGGTGCAGAGTGGCGGTGCGGTGGTGCAGAGTGGCGGTGCAGAGTGGCGGTGCAGAGTGGCGGTGCAGAGTGGCGGTGCAGAGTGGCAGTGCAGAGTGGCGGTGCAGAGTGGCAGTGCAGAGTGGCGGTGCGGTGGTGCAGAGTGGCGGTGCAGAGTGGCGGTGCGGTGGTGCAGAGTGGCGGTGCAGAGTGGCGGTGCGGCGGTGCAGAGTGGCAGTGCAGAGTGCAGAGTGGCGGTGCAGAGTGGCGGTGCAGAGTGGCGGTGCAGAGTGGCGGTGCAGAGTGGCAGTGCGGTGGTGCAGTGCGGCGGTGGAGAGTGCAGAGTGGCGGTGCGGTGGTGCAGAGTGGCGGTGCAGAGTGGCGGTGCAGAGTGGCGGTGCAGAGTGGCGGTGCAGAGTGGCGGTGCAGAGTGGCGGTGCGGTGGTGCAGTGCGGTGGTGCAGTGCGGTGGTGCAGAGTGCAGAGTGGCGGTGCAGAGTGGCGGTGCAGAGTGGCGGTGCCGAGTGGCGGTGCAGAGTGGCGGTGCGGTGGTGCAGAGTGGCGGTGCAGAGTGGCGGTGCAGAGTGCAGAGTGGCGGTGCAGAGTGGCGGTGCAGAGTGGCGGTGCAGAGTGGCGGTGCAGAGTGCAGAGTGGTGGTGCAGAGGGGCGGTGCAGAGTGGCGGTGCAGAGTGGTGGGGCAGAGTGGCAGTGCAGTGGTGCAGAGTGGCGGTGCAGTGGTGCAGAGTGGCAGTGCAGAGTGGCGGTGCAGGTGCAGAGTGGCAGTGCAGTGGTGCAGAGTGGCGGTGCAGAGTGGCGGTGCAGAGTGCAGAGTGGCGGTGCAGAGTGGCGGTGCAGAGTGGCGGTGCAGAGTGGCGGTGCGGTGGTGCAGAGTGGCGGTGCAGAGTGGCGGTGCAGAGTGGCGGTGCAGAGTGGCGGTGCAGTGCAGCAGAGTGGCGGTGCAGAGTGGCGGTGCAGAGTGGCGGTGCAGAGTGGCGGTGCAGAGTGGCGGTGCAGAGTGGCGGTGCAGAGTGCAGAGTGGCGGTGCAGAGTGGCGGTGCAGAGTGGCGGTGCGGTGGTGCAGAGTGGCGGTGCAGAGTGGCGGTGCAGAGTGGCGGTGCAGAGTGGCGGTGCAGAGTGGCGGTGCAGAGTGGCGGTGCGGTGGTGCAGAGTGGCGGTGCGGCGGTGCAGAGTGGCGGTGCAGAGTGGCGGTGCAGAGTGGCGGTGCAGAGTGGCGGTGCAGAGTGGCTGTGCAGAGTGGCGGTGCAGAGTGGCGGTGCAGAGTGGCGGTGCAGTGGTGCAGAGTGGCGGTGCAGAGTGCAGAGTGGCGGTGCAGAGTGCAGAGTGGCGGTGCAGAGTGCAGAGTGGCGGTGCAGAGTGCAGAGTGGCGGTGCAGAGTGGCGGTGCAGAGGTGCAGAGTGGCGGTGCAGAGTGGCGGTGCAGAGTGGCGGTGCAGAGGTGCAGAGGTGCAGAGTGGCGGTGCAGAGTGGCGGTGCAGAGGTGCAGAGTGGCGGTGCAGAGTGGCAGAGTGGCGGTGCAGAGTGGCGGTGCAGAGTGGCGGTGCAGAGTGGCGGTGCAGAGTGCAGAGTGGCGGTGCAGAGTGCAGAGTGGCGGTGCAGAGTGCAGAGTGGCGGTGCAGAGTGCAGAGTGGCGGTGCAGAGTGGCGGTGCAGAGTGGCGGTGCAGAGTGGCGGTGCAGAGTGGCGGTGCAGAGTGGCGGTGCAGAGTGGCAGCGCAGAGTGGCAGCGCAGAGTGCAGAGTGGCGGTGCAGAGTGGCAGCACAGAGTGCAGAGTGGCAGCGCAGAGTGGCGGTGCAGAGTGGCAGCGCAGAGTGGCGGTGCAGAGTGGCAGCGCAGAGTGGCGGTGCAGAGTGGCGGCGCAGAGTGGCAGCGCAGAGTTGGCAGAGTTGGCGGTGCAGAGTGGCAGCGCAGAGTGGCGGTGCAGAGTGGCAGCGCAGAGTGCAGAGTGGCGGTGCAGAGTGGCAGCGCAGAGTGGCGGTGCAGAGTGGCAGCGCAGAGTGCAGAGTGGCGGTGCAGAGTGGCAGCGCAGAGTGGCGGTGCAGAGTGGCAGCGCAGAGTGGCAGTGCAGAGTGCAGAGTGGCGGCGCAGAGTGGCGGTGCAGAGTGCAGAGTGGCGGTGCAGAGTGGCGGTGCAGAGTGGCGGTGCAGAGTGGCGGTGCAGAGTGGCGGTGCAGAGTGGCGGTGCAGAGTGGCGGTGCAGAGTGGCGGTGCAGAGTGCAGAGTGGCGGTGCAGAGTGGCGGTGCAGAGTGGCGGTGCAGAGTGGCGGTGCAGAGTGGCGGTGCAGAGTGCAGAGTGGCGGTGCAGAGTGCAGAGTGGCGGTGCAGAGTGGCGGTGCAGAGTGGCGGTGCAGAGTGCAGAGTGGCGGTGCAGAGTGGCGGTGCAGAGTGGCGGTGCAGAGTGGCGGTGCAGAGTGCAGAGTGGCGGTGCAGAGTGGCGGTGCAGAGTGGCGGTGCAGAGTGCAGAGTGGCGGTGCAGAGTGGCGGTCCAGAGTGGCAGAGTGGCGGTGCAGAGTGGCGGTGCAGAGTGGCAGAGTGGCGGTGCAGAGTGGCAGAGTGGCGGTGCAGAGTGGCGGTGCAGAGTGCAGAGTGGCGGTGCAGAGTGGCGGTGCAGAGTGCAGAGTGGCGGTGCAGAGTGCAGAGTGGCGGTGCAGAGTGGCGGTGCAGAGTGCAGAGTGGCGGTGCAGAGTGGCGGTGCAGAGTGGCGGTGCAGAGTGGCGGTGCAGTGGTGCAGAGTGGCGGTGCAGAGTGGCGGTGCAGTGGTGCAGAGTGGCGGTGCAGAGTGGCGGTGCAGAGTGGCGGTGCAGAGTGGCGGTGCAGAGTGGCGGTGCGGTGGTGCAGAGTGGCGGTGCAGAGTGGCGGTGCAGAGTGGCGGTGCAGAGCGGCGGTGCAGAGCGGCAGAGCGGCGGTGCAGAGTGGCGGTGCAGAGTGGCGGTGCAGAGTGGCGGTGCAGAGTGCAGAGTGGCGGTGCAGAGTGGCGGTGCAGAGTGCAGAGTGGCGGTGCAGAGTGCAGAGTGGCGGTGCAGAGTGCAGAGTGGCGGTGCAGAGTGCAGAGTGGCGGTGCAGAGTGGCGGTGCAGAGTGCAGAGTGGCGGTGCAGAGTGGCAGTTCAGAGTGCAGAGTGGTGGTGCAGAGTGGCAGTGCAGAGTGGCGGTGCAGAGTGGCGGTGCAGAGTGGCGGTGCAGAGTGGCGGTGCAGAGTGGCGGTGCAGAGTGGCGGTGCGGTGGTGCAGAGTGGCGGTGCAGAGTGGCGGTGCAGAGTGGCGGTGCAGAGTGGCGGTGCAGAGTGGCAGTGCAGAGTGGCAGTGCAGAGTGGGGGTGCAGAGTGGGGGTGCAGAGTGGCGGTGCGGTGGTGCAGAGTGGCAGTGCAGAGTGGCGGTGCAGAGTGCAGAGTGGCGGTGCAGAGTGGCGGTGCAGAGTGCAGAGTGGCGGTGCAGAGTGGCAGTTCAGAGTGCAGAGTGGCGGTGCAGAGTGGCAGTTCAGAGTGCAGAGTGGCGGTGCAGAGTGGCGGTGTAGAGTGGCGGTGCAGAGTGGCGGTGCGGTGGTGCAGAGTGGCGGTGCAGAGTGGCGGTGCAGAGTGGCGGTGCAGAGTGGCGGTGCAGAGTGGGGGTGCAGAGTGGGGGTGCAGAGTGGCAGTGCAGAGTGGAAGAGTGGCGGTGCAGAGTGGCGGTGCAGAGTGGCGGTGCAGAGTGGCGGTGCAGAGTGGCGGTGCAGAGTGGCGGTGCAGAGTGGCGGTGCAGAGTGGCAGTGCGGCGGTGCAAAGTGGCGGTGCAGAGTGGCGGTGCAGAGTGGCGGTGCAGAGTGGCGGTGCAGAGTGGCGGTGCATAAGAAGGACATCACAGGCAAGTGGTGCAATATTCGCACATTCACAAGGAGATCACTAGCAGTACAGTGCACACCACATACATAGCAACAATACATTGGCATTTACAATGCCATTAGCTCAAACTCAAAAAAATCCGAGCCCGATTGCATTTCTAATGCTTGTTTTGAAAGCAAAGAGAGGGCGTTCGATCTTCAGGATGCCCGCATTGATGACAGGCCAATGTTGTAGGATCATTTTTCTCAGTCTATTGGATAAGGGGGAGAAAGTTGTTACACAAGCTATCCTTTCCTGGTCTTTCTTGGGGTTTGGGACAAGCAAAGTTTCTCGGGGACGATACCAAGCTCTTTTCAAAGCAATTTTTACAGTTTTTTTAGGGTAGCCCCTATCTTTCAGTTTGTTAGCCAGGATGGCACTCTCTTTGAAGTAGTCTTCCCTGTTTGAACAGTTTCTCCTGATTCGGAGGAACTGAGAGAAAGGTAGCGAGTCTCTTAAAGCCCTCGGATGGTTACTAGTGTATTCCAACAATGTATTCCTCTCAGTGGGTTTTCTGAACAAGCTCGTGAGCAGTTCGCCTTCATGATGGAAAATCGTTAAATCCAAAAAATCAATGGAAGATTTATCAGATGAGGATGTGAAGTTCAGACCCGAGCAGTTATTGTTCATCCAGTGCATGAAGTGGCGTAGAACATTGACGTCAAACTTCCATAACATGAAAATGTCATCAATGTATCTACGCCACATGATGATACCGGTGAAGAATGGGTTGGATGGTGTCAGAATAACCTGTCTCTCTATTTCGTCCATGAATAGTATGGCCAGATTCGGAGCAAAAATTGCGCCCATGGCGGTCCCCTTTATTTGTTGATAGAAGAGGCCCTTGAATGAAAAGAAATTTCTAGTAAGGCAGTCCTTCAGCTGGCATCTGTCCGAGGCATTTCTGAAAACATACCGGAGTTCTTTCTGTGAGAGTTACCCTTTCACACTGCGTCTCAACACATTAGCAGTTAACACAACCTCTTCCCACATCACCAGCATACCCCCAACAACCTTCTTGTGCCCGGAAGTGTGGTTGGACAAATAAGAATCTTAGTCATGTATAGATTTATATATAAAACATTTTATTTAAACAAAACAACAACAAATAAAACAATGTACAGCTGTGGTGTGTCATCGCTGGTACATTTGTGATTCACAGCATGCAAGACAAAAAGAAAGATAAGATGGTGCGTCATGCATCCAGCAAAGGAGATAGAGAAAGAGAGGGAGAGGAAGAGAGAACAAGTGAGAGAGTGGGAGACAGAGAAAGAGTGAGAGAGAGAGGAAGACAGAGAAAGAAATATAGAGCAAGAGAGAGAACGAGAGAAAGAGTAAGATACAAGGTAGAGAGAAAGAGAAACAGTGTGAGAGAGAGGAAGACAGAGAGAGAAAGAGTGACAGAAAGGTAGAGAGAAAGAGAGAGCTACAAGGAAGAGAGAAACAGTGTGAGAGAGAGGAAGACAGAGAAAGCGAGAGAAAGAGTGAGATACGAGGAAGAGAGAAAGAGAGAATCAGTGAGAGAGAGGAAAAGAGAGGAAGAGAGAGAGAGA